>NC_080043.1:39469405-39778536 GCF_012489685.1 Lotus japonicus
ATAGCATGCAGTGTTGACTGCTTCTGCCCAGAAGTGCTTAGCCATACTTGATTCTTGCATCATGGTGCGAGCCATCTCCTGAACAGTTCTGTTCTTTCTTTCAACAACTCCATTTTGTTGAGGAGTGCGAGGACATGAGAAGTTGTGAGAGATCCCTTGAGAGTTGAACAATTCTCCAAAAGCTTTGTTCTCAAATTCTCCACCATGATCACTTCTGACAGTAATCATTGAAGTTTGGAACTCCTTCTGAACTTGGGTAATGAAGTTGGTGAACATGGTGTGTGTTTCATCCTTGTGCCTTAAGAACTTTACCGATGTCCACCTGCTGTAGTCATCCACAATGACTAACCCATACTTCTTTCCTCCAATGGATTCAGTTTTCACTGGTCCAAAGAGATCAATGTGAAGTAGCTCAAGGGGTCTTGTTGTAGATATCACATTCTTTGCTTTGAAAGGCTTCTTGGTGAATTTTCCCTTCTGACAAGCTTCACACAGAGCCTCTGATGAGAACTTCAGACGAGGCAATCCTCTAACGAGGTTTAGCTTGCTTAGTTAAGAGATCTTCCTGAGGCTTGCATGCCCTAGGCGTCTGTGCCAAACCCATTGCTCATCATTAACGGACATGAGACACTTGACATTCTGAGATAGCAGTTCAAAAGATTTGATTTTGTAGATGTCATTTCTTCTTTTCCCAGAAAATAGAACAAATCCATCTGTTTGACTGGCAGCTTTACAGCAGGTTTGATTGAAAATTACATCATAACCTTTGTCAGCTATTTGGCTAATGGAGAGCAAGTTATGCAATAATCCTTCCACCAGAAGTACATAATTAATAACTGGAGTTTTTCCATCTCCTATGGAACCTTTTCCAATGATCTTTCCCTTCTGGTTTCCTCCAAAGCCAACGTCTCCTCCTGACTTAAGTGACGTCAGTTTTTGGAATATAGACCTTATGCCCGTCATGTGTCGCGAGCATCCACTGTCCAGGTACCATGATAGGTGTCTTAACTGAGCTGCATAAGATATCTCATCATCATTCTCAGAGATTGAGTCATCTTCTGAAGCTATCATATCATCATGTGCTTCAGCATCTCTGCTAGTGGTAGCCATCAGAGCTTCCACAGCTTCATCTTCTTCTGACTCAGCTTCATCAGTGTCAGTTGCATCAAAGGTCACAAGAGCTTTCTTCTTGAAGACGTTTCTTGGTCTCTTGTCCTTCTTTAGCTTGGGACAATCACTCTTGTAGTGCCCAGATTCCTTGCACTTGAAGCAAGTGACTTCCTTCCCAAAGGACATGATCACCAGTAGAGTAGCTCTTGTTTAGCACTCTGATTACAGCAATCAGAGTTTGAAACCTTGAGTACATCTCCTCAATGGTTTCACCAGATTCCATCTTAAACTGCTCATATTGTTTTATGAGAGCAAGAGCCTTAGTCTCCTTGACTTCTTCATTTCCTTCGTGCGTCATGACCAAGGAGTCATAGTTGGATTTTGCTGTTTCTTTGTCAGAGATCTTCTCATATTCAATATATGATATTGAACTGAACAGCATGGACTTCGCCTTGTGATGATCCTTGAAACGCTTCTTCTGAGCGTCAGTCATTTCAGTACGGGGGATCTTCACTCCTGCAGCATCTACTAGATCAGTATAGCCTTCCATGACCATATCCCAGAGATCTGGGTCAGTGCCAAGGAAATAACTTTCGATTCTATCTTTCCAGTACTCAAACTTTTCACCATCAAAGACTGGTGCTCTTAGTTGGTTGTTGTTGTTGTTGTCAGCGAAAGTATTGGCTTAGGCCATCGTTGTTTTTCACACTAGGTTCTGGATCACTGATCACTGTTAAGTGTATAAATCAGAACCGGAGCTCTGATGCCAATCAGAATAGAGTTTTTCAACAAAAGTTTTCCCCTTTTTAAGTTTTGACAAACTTAAAGATAAGAACTAGGTGCTAAAGAATATGAAGTAGAGCACACAAGTATTTTATCCTGGTTCACTTGAGATAAAAGCTCAAGTTAATCCAGTCCACCCGTGAAGGTGATTTCTTCCTTCTTCTGATGAAGGCAATCCACTAAAATCAATGAATGTTACAACTGCACTTGCAACCTGCAAAGTGACTAACAGTACACTGATTTTCTCACTAGTATACTCTCAAGAAGCTGATCAACCGATCCTCTCAAGACTAGCTAAACACTAAACCAAACTTGATTCAGTCCTCTCAAGATCCGACCAAACTTGGTCTCTTAAGGAACTTTACAAAGTGTTTGTAAAAGGTTTTGGGTTTACAAGAAATGCTTCTGAAAAGCTAATGGTAAACTCAGATGTTCAAGAACAATGAAGAAATATTGCTAAGAGATCGGTTAGAATGAATTCAAGAAAATCAGCAAAGTTTCTTAGCTTCTTTCTTCTATCTTCAGCCCTTATATACTCTAAGGTATTTGGTGTAGCCGTTGCTAGGGTTTTGCCCGTTTGAGTGACAATCTTGTAATATCAGACTGCTAGGCTGAACATGGTAGGTGGCGGGCAGGCTATGACTGTACGATGTGTATTATGACAGCGACATATCCTTTCACCAGCTGACTTATGATCTGGAGTGCTTCAGATGGATGTTGGTGAAGCTTCTGATCAGAGTCAGACGGAAGTTTGGATCCTCTGACCTTGCAATTTCAGCTATTCTGGGCATGTTCCTCTGAACTTCTGAACGCCAGAGCTAGAATAGCTTGGGGGGTCTTCAGAGCCAACTTCTTGCAGGTCTTCAGAACTTGAGTCTTCTACTTCAGGACCGTTCCTTCTGGAACATCTGGTCTTCAGAACTTCTGACTCCGGTTCTTCAGTACCTCTTGAGAGCTTCTATCTTCAGAACTTCTGAAAGATTTTCCACTGTTTTGAACGAACATGGTGAGCTTTAGAACTCTCTTTTGGTTACCCCTGGGTCTTCTTCTTCTGATGGAATCGGCTTGGGTCAGAATCAGAACCTGTTTGTCACAACTCAAAAGGACAAACGTTAGAGTACCATAATTGTTCATCCTCAAAAACCTTAATTGTAATCATCAAAATATAGAGATGCAACCACTGATCAAATCTTGATCTTACAGCAACAACTTCTTCTAATTTAGCAATTTGATTCTTGAGCACAGAGTTAGAGTTAACTAAAGCATGGTTACTCTCATTTAATTCAAAAATCTTTTTCTCATGTTCAACAAAAGTTTCAGAGGCAGCAGGAAAATTCTTTTTCAACTTTTTATGCTTAGTCAAGAGAGAGTTATATTTATCCATAATTTCAGACAAGGCATCTTTAAGTTTAGAAGTTGAGAAAGATGAAAATACCTCATTTTCATCATCAGAGCCTGGCTCTTCTTCTGATGCAGATTCAACATTAGGTGCATCATTTGATTTTGCTTCCTTGTCCTTGACAACCTCCATGAGTCCTTCTACAACTTCACCATCAGAATCAACTTTTTCTGACTCTGAGTCATCAAAAGGCACCATGTGACTTTTCTTTGTTTTGAAGTGCTTCTTAGGCTTCTTATCCTTTTTCAGCTTAGGACAATCACTCTTGTAATGTCTAGGTTCTTTGCATTCGAAACAAGTGACTTCTTTTGATGAGGACTTCTTCTGACTGGATGAAGATTCATGCTTTCCTCTCGCCTTTGTTGAACCTTTGTACTTGTTCTGCCTATACTTTTAGATGCGGTTGAGCTTTTTGGAGATCAATGTTAGCTCATCTTCAGAGGATTATTCAGATTCTTCTACTGCTTGTAGTGCCTTGGGCTTTTCAGATTTGAATTTCAAGGCTATAGACTTCTTCCTCTGAATAATATGATCAGCACGATCTATCTCATGACATCTCAGGATACCAATGAGTTCTTCTATGCTCATCTTTTTGATGTCCCTAGACAGCTTCAAGGAAGTCATCAAACGCATCCACTTTTCAGGAAGGCTTCTGAGAATTCTCTTCACATGGTCAGCATTGGTGTAGCCTTTGTCCAGTATCCTGATTCCAGAAATGATCGTCTGAAATCTGGAAAACATAGCATCAACTGTTTCATCAGATTCCATCATGAAGGCTTCATATTTTTTTATCAGGGACAACGCCTTTTTCTCCTTGACTTCTTCATTTCCTTCATGAGACATCTTCAAGGAATCGAAGATCACCTTGGCAGAATCACGGTTTGTGATCTTCTAATATTCATCATATGGAATAGCACTCAACAAGATAGTTCTTGCTCTATGATGATCTTTGTACATTTTCTTTTGAGCTTCAGTCATCTTGTCTCTTGAGATCTTCACTCCATCTGTATCAACAAGGCGAGTGTAGCCATCAGTAATGTGATCCCAGAGATCAGCATCGAATCCTAGAAAGAAACTTTCGATTCTATCTTTCCCGTATTCAAACTTTTCTCCATCAAACATAGGTGGGTTAGCACTGTAGTGCTCTCTTTGAGCATCGCTGGTGGTTGCAGCTATTTGAGTTTTTCACACTGGTCCGGATCTCTGAACACTGTTAAGTGTGGTAATAAGAACTTACGCACTGATACCAATTGAAGGTATGAAAAACGATAGAAAGGGGGGTTTGAATAGCGTTTTAAGATAAAAAAAATTCCCACTTAAGATTTAGACAAATCTTTTCAGAACAAACAACACAAGGTGCAAAATAAGAGATGAAGAGAAGCACACAAGTATTTTATCCTGATTCACTTGATAATCGCTCAAGCTATTCCAGTCCACCCGTTAAGGTGATTTCTTCCTTCTTAGAATGAAGGCAATCCACTATTCAATGTTTGTTACAACTGCACTAGCAACCTGCTTAGTGACTAACAATACAATGAACTAGCAAACACTAAGATTCACTCTCTTAGTCTTCTCAAGGATCTGACCAACCTTGGTCCCTTAAGGAAATACAAACTCACTGTTTGAAAGATTTGGTTTACAATGAACTGCTTCTGAGAAAGCTAAGGTAAACACAATAAAAACAAATGAAGAAAGATTGCTAATTGAATCGGTTGAATATTTGCTTGAGTTTTGCACAAAGTTTCTTAGCTTCTTTCTTCCATCTTCAGCCTCTATTTATACTCCAAGGTTTAGGGTTGTAGCCGTTTCATGGAATGCTACCGTTGGATGGCAAATCCGGAACAACATTAGAGTACCATAATTGTTCATATACAATAATTAACTTGTAATCATTAAAACATGGAGTTGTACTACATGACCAAATATTGGTATTACAAGGGTCACCTCACAGAATAATGTAGATAACACAGACAACGAGTAAAGCATAAGGGAATAGATTCTTAGGTTCAATAGGTCTTATCATAGCATATAAGTATCGTATTATCATGTTGCAAATAACGATGTTCATCAACATCAAATCCTCAAAGTAATCAAGTGCATGATATGACGTGCAATGTTATGCTAAAAAGGTGCTTCGGAATACCGGCTGGGCACCATCGAGTCAGTCCTAACACATGCCTTGTGTTTAACCATTTCGCTCGAGTGCCACTTAGCACCTAAGTGTAGTCAAATCAGCCCTAACCCGTAGGTTTAACCATGATGTCTGCTACCAAAGAAACACTCTTGGTGTTCTTATGTGAAAACCTGATCTTCCGATCATTATGGTTTCACCGAGGTCCGGTGACCCACCGCATTAACCTCAATGTGTATGAATGATGCAATATGGTTAGCCAAACAACGTATCGTCCTCAGAACGCAAGTGTCTAGCTAAGAATATTGTCTCTAAAACACCCTAAGGTAAATGCCTATTTATCGACCAAAGTTCCAACACAAAAAGAGTGTCAATACCCTTGGTGACTTCTCGAGTCATCTGACTCATCCGTTACATGGTCGAAAACAGTTCAGCGAGCAAAAGAGTGCTAATCGCACTTGGGAACTTTACTAGTCTTGCTCATCTCTTTGATAGCCAAACAACAAAATGCTCATCGAGCAAAAGGTGCCAAAACACACAAGGTTTCCCCAAAACTAGGATCGTCGACCCTTCCCGTTTTCCAAACTCATTTTCAACTCCTAAGTCTTTTCCAGGAAATTGTCAGCATTAATTAAAAGCATTCTAGTTTTGATTAGTGTATTCTGAATTTTATTTGCAAATCAGTTTATGTTTCCTTTTGATTTAAAACTCTATAAGTCAAAGATCTTATCAAAGCCCAAGTAGCTCCCTGAGAAGGTATTGGTCCTCTAAAACAACAAAGGCTCGAACCTCGGTCCGACCTGTCAATCATTTTCTTAAAACCCCTTCACTAGAATGACATAACTTCACGTTTCCCCACACTCCGACGTTCCACAAATATATATATATATATATATATATATATATATAAATGAATAAATCAGTTAGCACAGACCAACAAGTATATGCACAAATATCAAGAACTTAGCATGAATAATGACATGTAATTCAACTCAACATAAATCATAACGACGGTCGAAGCCTCACTAGCAAGCAATGGCCGAAACCCTAGAAAATGGAGACACAAGTCTCAAGATTTAACAATGGCTAAAGCCTCAGAAAACATTTTCCATTCAGCTCAATAACATTCAGTATAATCAATAAACAAGTCGAAGTTATCGACGCCTAAAGCATTATCTAACAAGTAAGTTGCCCTCACCTCTGAGTTGTCCAGCTTCACAGTGTGGGGTTTCCGCACCTGCTTCCTCGCTTGCTCCCAAGGTTCCCAAACCCAAGCCTTTGAGCAAACACAACATCATTCAGTCAAAACAAGTCAATTCAATGTATTAACTAACGTCAGACAAAGCTTCAAAAACTTCAGAGTACGACAATCTAACACGAAAGGAAGAGTTTTCACGAAAAATAATTTTCTCCCCCTCCTTAATGGTGCTCTCTGCCACCACACACATTTTAGCGTTCCGACACTTTTTCTTCGATCTAATTTAACTCCTAGGTAATCTTAGGTCATATCTAGGGTAAAACAATGCTTGAAAAAATTATAGGGTTTGAAATGCAATTAAGGGTAATTGGGTCAAGATTTTGAGGTAAAAAACTCAAAGTTGAAATTTTGAAAAAGTAAACCGATAAAGTTGTAAAGAATGCATTTTATAGCAACTAATCCTAAGGACGCTAAGTTAGGTCGGGACTTTTTGATCCAAAAAGTAAACTCGGTGTGAAATGGGTTTTTGAGTCAGATTTTCAGATCTACGATGACTTGGTGAAAATCCAAGCGCACCGGCGTTGAATATGGAACGTATGGAAAGTGTAGAAGAAGATTGAAAAAAGAAATCAAATTAAAAAGACATTTTTACATAGAGAAAAGCATCATAAAGAAGAAACAGAGGTAAGAAGTAAGAAGGTTACCTCGCTAGCAATTCAATGCAATAGAAATCGGGACGATCGAGAAAGAACTGAGAAAAATCTCTCCTCCTCTCTCTCTCTCTCTATAGTCACAGCTTCTCCTTGGAGAAAATGAGGAAGAATACTCATTTTCTCCTTTTATAGGGGAAGGAAAATGAGAAAAAAGAAAGATTTCTCGGGTCCGGTCGTTTTGGTACTTTCATATGCTGATTATAAGTTAGTATTTGGCGACAGAATGTCAAAACTCAAATCGAGGTTGTTTAAATTGAAGAAAACGATTCAAATGCAGTATGGATCAAAATACGCCGAAAAACTACTTTTTGCAGTTGGCGTTGGATGAAGAAACTTCCTTCTTGAGAAAGATCGCAAACGTCGAAAGAAATGAGGCTACACGGATGGAAACTTCGTTGGAAGTTCCGAATAGAAAAACTCTTTATTCAGGGTCTTAATCAAAGTCCCCGAGAAGAAAAACCTATCGTGCGTACAATCCAGAGTTCTATGTCGGAACACTGGTCATGGAAAAATATACGGAGGTTCTTATTTTCCTAATGACTTTGAATTTCGCTTAAACAGTGCTCTCGGAGCAGAAATAGCCTTTTTCGGACACTCTCAACCATAGCCTGGTGTGGAAATGGATCGTGTTATCATTTAAACTGACAACAATACTATCCTTAGTCATTTCCTGAACTTTCTTCTTTATTAAGTTATCCAAATCAGCAAACACTTGTTCAGGTTCCCCTCATGCTACACAGAAACCTAGGCGTGAGTTGGAAATTAATTTATTTAATCTAGGTCTAAAAATCTAGGTCTTATAGTACCACCAATCGGTTGCGAGTTATTCAAGCTCGACTAGTGTAGTGGTTGTTCAAATCGGTTGGTTCTTCGGGTTGTTGATCCAGAAAAGAAAATCGCAACAAGAGAAGATGATTAACCAAAGACATAAACCTTAATCCTAAATAAATCAAAGCAAAGATAAAGATTTTAACAGATACAAGCAATTCGGACAAAAATCATCAATACCAATACATAGATACATAAATCTAAACATAAAAAATATTACAACTTACAATGATCTAGAAATTAAGATTTTGTGACAGAAAAAAGAGATGAGAGTGAGACATAAGAGAAAAATAAAAACTTGAGATGACAAGGGCGTGATTGGGGGTGAGGACGACGGCGTTCTTTGATCTCAAACGTCATGCAACAACAACAGGAGACTGATCTTCGTGGCACGAACGAGAAGTGAGACTATGAGGGGTCTTGGTACAGACAAGGAGAAGAGAAAATGATGGCCCTTGATACTGTTGCGACTAGGGTTTGCAATAGCTGGGAAAGGGAGAAGAGACATGGATTGGTGGTGGTGTTGGCAGCTAGGGTTCGTTGGGAAGTGGGAAGGGGAAAGGAAAGAAAAGGAGAAAGGTTTGTTTTTTATGGTGAAAGAGATAGAGGCTCTAGGGTTTTTAGAAAATGAAATGGGGTAAGTGTCCTTTGGCCTGTTGTGCACACATAGAATGGGCTTGTCCCATTTTTTTATATCTATCTTATTAGGTCGGATCAGCCGGTTCATATCCCAAACCAGACTCAACTGAATCAAACTTCATACAAAACTGGTTTTTCTACACCCATTGAACTTGAAAATTGATAGGGATCAATATATTGTACATGAAAAGGTCGGTTAGGGTCGGTTTCAGTTATAACCTTGTTAATTTTGCTTAGCTATTGCAAACACATTTGCTATAAATTTGATTAATTTAAAAACAACTCACCTCAGCTGTTCAGATATCATATCTATCAAGGCCGTATCTAGGATAATTATCAATGAATATTAAATTTACTTTGAATAATATTTTTTTATTTAAATACAACTCTCCTTTTTTTTTTCATAGTACTAAATTTATCTATTATTATATTAACATTGATCATGTTAGCAATTTTCTTCTCAATATTTACAACTAATAAATTACTAAGAAGGTCATCTTCGACCTTGTTGTAAAGTCGAGTCTCAACAAGTGAAAATATTGTTGTTTTTCCAGTTTCAACTAACATCTCCTAAATATCAGATAAACTAGATATTTTTCCTAAGGTGAGATCTCGAGAAACATTTAAATAATAATATCTTAGCTAAAACGACAAACTCTTCTTTTCCAGTTTGAAAAACTCATTTGCATAAAAAACTTCTAGAAGTCTAGAAATTTATCTATTATTGTACCAAACATGCTTATCAAACTTGTTATTGATTTAGAATGTGAACTCCATTAATTTTCATCAGGGCGTTATAAATTACCAATTTGATTCAAACTTGTTCATGGTCTCTGTTCTGTACTAGGGAGATCTGACGTAGAAAACTGACAGAAAGTAAACCCTAGCAGAGTACTAGAAATATCATAAAAGGAATATTCTCATTAAATGTTCAAAAGGTACTTTTTACAAGGTGTTGACCTCTCTTTTTATAGAGGGAATGATCATGATGTGGACTTTTGCCTGTACTTGGGCCTGACAACCGGGGCCCAAGCCTTTATACATATAAGACAAATCTAAAGGAATCTTCCAGCTGGCGTGTGGGCCTATCTAAGGGGCGGACGAAATTCAATGTTATTCTGTGAATCCCGCCAAGGCTGGTTTTATTCGTCTGATTGCTTAATTTGGGCGGGCATGAGCATTCTTTTTGTCCTGCCCAGTCCACATGCCCCCAAGACATGAGGCTCAGGTTTCCTGAGTCGCAATGTCTTAATGTGCTGCTTTGTAGGCCACCCCGGTTGGTCGCCCTTTGATGTGCGTACAGCTGGTCTTTGTGATTGCCCGCCTGTTGTCACATTCTTGCTTATGATTTCTCGTCATTTTCATGTTCCTTTCTACGTCGTCATTTTTATCTTTGTTGATACATCGCCGTTATCACATCCGTCAATCACGTCTTTTCAACTGACGCACGTATCCTTCTTTTCCGGGATTTTGTTATCATTTGCCATAAATGCAGTTGTGCGTCTCGAGGAGCTATGTCTTTTCGTTTCATGCCTTTTCAAATTTCAAATCCCACGACCCTTCACGATCTTTCCCACTCATTCTCTCTCTTCCTTTTTCTTCTATAAATATCATTTTCACCTTTCACTTTTCACTTTTCTGGAAACCTTTGTTCTGAAAACTTTTCATCGCAGCTTTCACTCCCTTCTTTGTTCTCTGGTGAACCTTTCTCGCTCCGGCCGTCGTCATTGCGCGGTGCTCCCCCATTGCCGACGTTGTCTTTACTCAATCCTCCACTTCTTTCTCCGGTGAGTCCTTCCCCTTTCTCTTTTCTTGACACTGTTCATCTTCTTCCTGTTTTGTGTTGGACCTGTTCATCTTCTTTTTTATTTTCATGAAATTATCCAGTATGTCGACGCAAAATTTTAGCATTTCTTCTTTAGAACTTTCTTCACCATCTACGGAGGGGGAAGTTTCTGCCCCCACCGTTATTGAAATTCATTCCTCGCCCTCTACTCATAAGGATTCCGGTCCCGCCGGCTCTGTAGACTCCATTCTCTCTTCGAATGGAGATTTGTCTTCACCCGAGTGGCGTTCAAACGCACATTTGGTTGAAGATAAATGTCTTTTGCGTTCCATTTGGGGCAGTATTGGAAGCATAAGCTCGCTTCGGATATCATCCCAAGGGTTTACCAAAATCAACCCCGCCACTTCTAATAACGTAGATCACCTGTTGAATGTTCTTCCCTGTGGCGAGGGTGATTGTGTTCTTTTACGCAAGGACTTGTCCGATGAATCGCCCGATTTCTTTTTTGTTTATGGTTATTTTTTCTTGGACTTGAATATCAAACTTCCATTCTCGCCCTTTATATGTCACGTTCTTTCCTTTCTGAACGTGGCGCCTTGTCAACTCCAACCCAACGCCTGGGGTTTTATTCGTTGTTTTAAAATTCTTTGTGAACATTTGAGTTTCACTCCCACCTACCCCTTGTTTTTCCTTTTCTATAAAACAGTTACCACGAAACCTACCTCTGTCAAGTGGGTTCCCCTTCTAGCCCGTAAGAACATGAGCCGATTCACCGCCCTCAAAAGCCATTACAAAGTGTGGCAGAAAAAATATTTCAAAGTTATAGAGTCGCCCGAAATAAATAACTTGTTTCGAGATTCCGATAATAATCCCCTCTTCCCCTTTTACTGGACAAAAAATCCTCGCCGCAAAATATCCGTTTCATATGACGCCTTAGATGAGTCTGAGCAAGGTATCGCCGATTATCTTCGCACACTACCAGTACTCTCTGGCCATGACTTGATTGAGGCGTCGAAAGCCGGCACTTTAAATCAGTTTTTTAGTAAGTTTATGATCTTTTCACATGACTTGCTTTTTTCTTTGTGTTCATGTGTTTTGTCTAACTAGTACTTTTCATGCAGCTACAATGGGAAAAGGCAAGGTTGATTCGAATCCGTTGAAGTTGAAGGAATACCTCGCCCAGTCTGCAGCGGCGGCGAAGAAAAGGGCCGCCGAAAATGAGCAAAAGAAGAAGAATGAAGGCGCTTCGGGCTCTGATAATGTCAGGGACCCTAAGCGCCAAAAAACCTCAGGCGCTGCTGGTGGTAAGCCTTCTCATAAATCAGCTGGTGCAGCTTCCAAAAGTCAGCCTGCAGAGAAAAAGAAGGGACACGACACTATCTCGCCACCTCACCAGGATTCAAGCTTGCTGATTAACCGCCCGCCAACTCCATTTAGCCAAGCTGGCACTAGCTCAGCCATTGGTGGCGAGGCTCCTCCCCCCTTGCTGAGTTTAAATGATCCTCACTTCAACGGGTTGGACTTCATGACCCGTACTTTTGACAATCGGGTCCACAAAGACATTTCCGGTCAAGGCCCCCCCAACATTGCTTCCTTGGCCATATTTCATGCACTTTCCGCCGCCAGCACTGTGGCGGGAATCAGGGGCGGAGGCAGGAATTTATAATAGGGGGGACTAGGATCTAAAAGAATATAATGTAAGAAAATTTCAAATTCTTATCAAAGAAAAAATTTGCCAAAAAAAAACATAGATATTTTGGTGAAAACAAAAAATTAGTTTGAGTGCAAGATATATTTTATATGAGCATAAGAAATATAAGATTAATTTGGGTGCAAGAGATACTAGTGGAACAAAATTGATTATAATAACACAATACGTGACTTTGATTATAACTTGGAAGTCCTTCCTATATTTAATCTTTTTCTTAACATTAAAATAAACAATTAACACTAATATTTTCATCGAAAAACAGCAAATTAAAGCCATTACATAACAAGAAAGAAGCAATGAAAGCAAAAACACTTTATTAAAGGCTAAATCTTAAAGAGGATTTTTTACAAACACTTGATGTGCATACTTTTTACCACTGTTTTTCAAGTAAAACACAAGCACCACAAATTCAATATCATATAATCAGACCAATTAAGCCAAAAAAAAAAAGTTGAACCAATAAATTCGAGTTTGAACTCATGAAAATTTGAATTTCCATAAAAACTGATACATGAGAAAGTGAATAGCAAAAGAAAAAATAAAAAGGTTATAAATGTTGTACCCGTTAAGCAAAATTCCTTGTTCTTTCTCTTTGCTTTGTTTGAATTGTTTCTTCAATTAAACAAATAAGCAAAATCCCTAGTTCTTTCTCTTTGCTCTGTTTGAATTGTTTCTTCAATTAATCAAATTCAATTAGACAATGAATTTTCTACTCTTTAGCCTTTGCCTTGTCTTTTCCCTTTCTCTGTGCTTCTATTTCCTTAACCACGGCTTTTGTTTCCTTGTTTTTAAATGGTAGTTTTCCTCGTTCTTTTTAAATTGTACAAGTGGGACCCACATGTGTTATTAAAAGAGAAAAAAGAAGAAGAGGTGCTGCCCCGTGCTGTAAATTGTAATTTTAAACGTATAAAAATTAAAAAAAGAAGAGGTGCCGTGCTGCCCGCTCACGTGCTGTGTCTAGGCCAAGGGGTGACTAACAGACAAAGTACTATGACTCAAAATAATTCTCTTTGGAAATGTTAAGAAGCCAGGGGTGACTAAGCAGGGTGGAAGTCACCCCTGTGCTTCCGCCCCTGGCGGGAATGGCTCAGTGCGTGAAAGAAGTGATTTCAGCCAAGAATCGTCTCGAGAAGAAGGTAGCCGATTATAAAACCGCCTATGAGCGAGCTAAGGCTGATGCTGAGACCGCCAATAAGAAGCTGACATCTGCTGAAGAAAAGTGCACTAAGTTAACTGCTGACTTGGCGGCTTCTGACCTGCTTCTTCAGAAGACCAAGTCTCTAAAAGAAGCCATCAATGATAAGCACACTGCTGTTCAAGCCAAGTGCCAAAAACTGGAAAAGAAGTACGAACGCCTGAATGCTTCCATCTTAGGGCGTGCTTCTCTTCAGTTTGCTCAAGGCTTTATGGCGGCCAAAGAGCAGATTAGTGTGGTTGAGCCGGGCTTTGATCTTTCCCGCATTGGGTGGCTGAAGGAGATCAAGGATGGTCAAGTGGTTGGTGATGACGACATTAGCCTCGACCTCCTTCCTCAATTCAATGATGAAAGTGAGTCTGAAGAAGAAGAAGATGATGGCGGAGATAGAAATGATCAGACCAAGGATGGGGATCAAGGAAAGGAAGACCCTCAAGTTGTTGCAGGCCAAGGAGACAGCGCCAACAACGAGAATCCGCCTTGAATTTGTTTTTATTTCATGAAGTCAACGTTGTGCTTTGGGCATTGCCCTTTTGTTTTTTATTATTCTAAATCATGTACGGGCGTCGCCCCTTTTTCCTACTTTTAATGAAGACCGTTTAAGTTCATTCGTTGTTACCTTGAGTTGTTACCAACTTTTGTTGTTACTTAGGTTTAAATACCTTAGCCGATTTTTCGACGATGCTTGGTTTCTAGTGGCCACTAGAATTGCCAAGGCTTGCAATATTGGATGGCGATACTTTCTTATTCCGAAAGGTTTATTCGCGGTATTATATACCTTGATACGATTTACTTTGCATAAACTCGTAATATAAATTAAAAAATTAAAAAGTAACTTCTGTTGAAATAATCTTCATTTCTCTTTCATACATGAGAACAATTGTCTCCATTCTTTTTACATGCCGCCTCATTAAAAACCTCTCCAAAGAAAGGAAAAAAGAGTGCGGCTTCATTCACCTTTGGTTGTTTCTATTAACTAAAATACTGCTTTAGATGAGAGGCGTTCCATGTTCGTGGAACCTTTTGACCATTTAGTTGTTCCAACTTATAAGCTCCTCCTCCAACATCGCCTATAATCCTGTAAGGCCCGCCCCAATTGGGCGAAAGCTTGTTGTGCTTGTCAGGTATTGTATTTTTTCGGAGCACTAAGTCTCCCACCCTCATTTTTCTTGGCACTACTTTCGTTGAGAATTTTCTTGCAACCTTTACTTTCCCCGCCTCATTCCTTATGTGAGCCTCACGTTGTTCCTCGGGCAGCATGATGAGATTTGCCAATAAATTTTCCCCATTGTCATTCTCATTAAACCGAGCCACTCGCCAACTTTGGTTTTCAATTTCCACTGGGAGCATGGCGTCAGTCCCATAAGTTAAACGATACGGGGTTTCCTTTGTGCTTGACTGTTCAGTGGTGTTGTATGCCCAAAGAACGCCTGGTAGTTCTTCCGCCCAAAACCCTTTTGCTTCATCCAGTTTCTTTTTTAAACCTTTCAGCATAACCTTGTTAGCCGATTCAGCCTGCCCATTGGTTTGTGGATGTTCTATAGAGGCAAATCGCATCTCGATTCCCATTTCTGTACAAAATTCCCGGGTAACACTACTTGTGAATTGTGTTCCGTTATCCATTACTAATGCCATGGGGACCCCAAATCTACAAACAATCCTTCGCCACAAGAAGCTCCTGACCTTGGCGGCCGTGATAGTTGCCACTGCCTCGGCTTCTATCCACTTAGTGAAGTAATCAACCGCCACGATGATATACTTCATTTGTGCCTTCGCTACTGGGAATGGTCCCAAAATGTCAGTCCCCACATAGCAAATGGCCAAGGCGCCATCATGGTTGTTAATTCTTCTGGCGGAGCCTTGTGTAAGTCAGAGAAGACTTGGCATTTTTCACATTTCTTAACATACTCCAGACAGTCCTTCTTCATTGTCGGCCAATAAAATCCTGCTCTCACAATTTTTACCGCCAAGGATTTCCCGCCGATATGGCTTGAACACACACCTTCATGGACTTCCGCCATTATTCCATGGGCGTCCTTGGTGTCAACGCATTTAAGCATAGGAGACATGATTCCCCGCCGATACAACTCCCCATCCACTAGCGTGTAAAAACTAGCCTCTTTGCGTTTTGCTCTTGTGTTCAGATCGTCATCCTGTGGAGGGTTCTGTAGAAAAATCTTGATTGACTCCATCCATGAAGGCTCGCCTTCAATTATTGACTTTACTGCTTTCAACTTTATTTCTACCAAATCAATGCTCGGACGAGGCAGGGTTTCCTGAATGACTGTTTGGTATCTACCCAATCTCCCAGTGCTCGCCAATTTTGCTAACACATCAGCTCTCTCATTTTGTCCCCTTGGAACGTGCTCTATTCTGATCTTCCCAATTTCCATCATTAATCTGCGCACCACCTCCAGGTATTTCGAAAGTTGCGGGTCCTTGACTTGATACTCGCCATTTACTTGTTTGACAACCAACTGTGAGTCGCCCTTAATGAATAATTTTTGAACACCTAGCTCAATAGCCAACCTTAATTCGGCGATCAAGGCCTCATACTCTGATTGGTTGTTACTTGCCTTGAATTCGAACTTTAAAGATTGCTCAATGACCATCTTATCTAGGCTTTCGATGGTTATTCCAGCTCCACTTCCGGTGTTGTTTGAGGATCCATCAACAGACAGGATCCATTCGCCTTGGTTCCTCTCGCCCTCCGTAGGTGTTAACTCTGCAACAAAGTCGATCAAGCTTTGGATCGTAACTTGGCCCCTTGGCTCGTATTGTATATCATATTCTGATAATTCCACCGACCAGCTGACCAACCGCCCTGACAAGTCAGGCTTCTGGAGTACCTGCCTTAGGGGAACATCAGTTTTGACTTTGACCTGGAAACTTTGGAAATAAGGCCTGAGGCGCCTTGCTGTTTTCAGAATTGCCAATGTCGCCTTTTCAATTTTTTGGTACCGCAATTTTGCCCCCTGCAAAGTATGGCTCACGAAGTATATAACCTTTTGCTTATTTCCTTCCAACTGGAGCAACACCGTGCTCACCGCCTTGTCAGTAACTGCTAGATAGAGTATTAATGGAACGCCTGGCGTTGGCCTGGAGAGTACCGGCAGTGTTGCTAATGTTTCCTTCAACTTGGTAAAAGCTTGCTCGCACTCCTCTGTCCACTGAAACTTGGAATTCTTTCTTAAACAGGTGAAAAAAAGGGCTGCTTTATCGTCCGCCATTGGCAGAAAGCGTGATAAGGCGGCCATTCGTCCTGTCAATCGTTGAACCTCCTTTACACTTGTTGGGCTTTTCATTTCTAAGATCGCCTTGCTTTTATCTGGGTTTATTTCAATCCCTCTTGCTGTTATCATGAAGCCCAAAAATTTTCCCCCCTGAATCCCAAACGAGCATTTCTCGGGATTTAGCTTCATTTGATATTTCCTCAGCTGGGCAAAGGCTTCCTTGAGATCATCGCCATGATCCTCTGACTTAGTCGACTTGACAATCATGTCATCAACATACACTTCCATATTTCTTCCAACTTGTTTTGAAAAGATTTTATCCATGAGGCGTTGATAGGTAGCTCCTGCGTTCTTCAATCCAAAAGGCATTGTCTTGTAACAATAGTTCGCCTGGTTAGTCATGAACGCCGTACTTTCCTCGTCCGAAGGATGCATCATGATTTGATTATAGCCAGAATATGCATCCATGAGACTTAAAAGTTCGTTACCAGAAGCCTCGTCTACCAACTTATCAACATTGGGAAGAGGATAGGAATCTTTTGGACACACTTTGTTCAGGCTTGTGTAGTCCGTGCACATTCTCCGCTTTCCATTAGCCTTTTTGACCATCACAACGTTGGCGAGCCATGTTGGGTACTGTACCTCACGAATGAATTGTGCCTTGATCAATTTCTCAGTTTCTACCTGAACCGCCTTGTTCTTTTCGTCGCTCATCCGTCGCCTTGGTTGGATGACTGGTTTCGCTCCTGCCCTTATCGCCAACTTATGAGTGATTACACTGGGATCGATTCCTGGCACGTCATTGATGGTCCATGCAAAGAGATCCAAATTCTCGCCCAACAAGTTGATCAATCTTCATTCTTGTTCCTTTGTTAATCCGCTACCGATTTTTAAAACTTTATCTTTGATTTGTGCTGATTTTGTTTCCTCCAAAGGTTGTGGGCGGAAATCATCAGCGTCATCCCTTGGATCCAGACTAAATCCGTCTTGTGGAAAGATTTCCGTGATTCTGTGACTTTCTTTGGCGGCCTTAAGCCCATAGAGCGCCACACTTCTTAAATAACATTCTCTTGCTGCATTTTGGTCCACATGCAATACCCCAACCTTTCCATTGCAGGCTGGATATTTAACAGTCAAATGAGCAGTTGAAATGACCGCACATAACTTGTTGAGGGTGTCTCGCCCCAAGAGAACATTGTAATTGGCTCTGCACGCCAAGACTAAGTACTTTACTTGAAATTTCTTTACAAACTCTTCTTCGCCAAAGGCAGTTGGTATTTTTACATATCCCCGAACAGTGACACGGTCCCCTGTAAATCCTACCAAGGTTCCTTTATACGGCCTCAAGTCTGATTCTTTTAGCCCCAGGCGATCAAAGGCATCTCCATAAATGATATCCGCCGAAGACCCCTGGTCTAAAAACACTTTCTTCGTCACATAATTGTTAACCCTGATTGTTACCACAATTGGATCGTTGTCATGGGGAATCACATGCGCAAAGTCCTGAGGGGTAAATATGATAGGGGAGTGATTCACCCAGCACTCGCTTTCGCTTGCCTCATGTACTGAGTGTACCGCCGCCACATAGCGTTTTCTAGCCTTACTTGAAATTGTACCCCCGCCAAATCCTCCTGCAATAGATGAACATTCCCCAACAGGATCGCCCAACTCTTCAACTATCTCCTTGCCTTTGCCTTTGTCCCCTTGGGTGATCCTAGCGACCTCTGGCGTTGCTGTGTCTTTGACGAAGTTTGCCAAATGACCAGCCTTAATTAAACGATCAATTTCCCGCCTCAAATTCCAACAATTATCTGTCGTATGCCCCAACGCTTTGTGGTACTCGCACCACCTATTGGTATCTACGTTAGCTGGAGGCCGCCGTGGTGGTGGCGGGTACTGCACAACGTTTGTTTGCCCAACTGCCCTTAAAATGGTGCTTAAGGGTGCATTCAACTTGGTAAGTGGAACTGGAGCTGGCGAAGCACCCTGCTGACCAGTTGTGGCTGCAGCGGGACCTTGAGAATTTCTGTGCCATGTATTTTGAAATCCTGGCTTGGAGTTTTGATATGGTCCCGGTCGTGGTACCCGGGGGGTTTGTGCTACCCTGGTTTCCTTCCCCGCCTTAGGTTTATCCTGTGACACCCCGCCAGATTGGGCTTGCTTGCGTCCTTCCTCTCTTTCTTGTTTTTTCTGATCATCTTGCTCAATTAAGATGAATTCCTGAACACGAGCACGAAGGTCCATCATGTCTTTTGCTGGTCACCTCGTTAAGTCCCGATTCAAATCACCCGCCCGGAGACCATTTTTGAAAGACGCTAGGCAAACATCCGGATTGTCTTCCTCCAATTGAACCGCCATTTTACTAAATCGCGCCATGTAGTTCTTGAGCTTCTCCCCTGGCTGTTGATGTATGCTGATAAGATCAAACATGGTTGCCTTGGTAGTTTTATTGGCGGAGAATTGAGTTAAGAACTTTGTGGACAAATCAGTAAAATTGGCAATAGAGAAGGGCGGTTGGCGGATGAACCATTGCATCGCCATCCCCTTGAACGTTGACGGTAACAACCTACACTTCACCTCATCAGTTGCTCATCCAATAACCATTTTTGTGTTAAAGTAACGCAGGTGTTCCATGGGGTCTGAGTCGCCTGAAAAGGCGTCCAAAGCCATCGTTTGCAGATGTTTTGGTATTCCCACCCTGGTAATGGCGGGAACAAAAGGCTGGAACTCAACAACGTCTTCGGCCTCGAGCCGTTGTTCTTGCTTATAGTCTTGTCGCTGGGTTAAATACTCCACCTGGGCTTGCAACTGCTCGTTCTGACTTTGTACTTTTTGCAAAGTGTGCAACATTTGTTGCAGGGCCGCCGGAGTGATTCCCGTCACTACCTCTGGTGCTTTTCTCGGAACGCTGATTTTGAGGTCATCCAGGTTTACGTATTCAGGCGGCGCTGATCGTCGCCTGACTCCTGGATCTGATCTAGCTATCAGATCTGAAGGTCTCCCCGGAGCCGCATTCGCCAACGACACCGGTGACTGCGCCACTGAGTGAACCCCCACCGAAGAAGCCTCCTGCTCCGGCTCCTGAGGTACTTCACGGTTGTTGTATCGTCCACCGCCGCGGCCGCCGTGACGACCACCACCTCGCCGGCGATGATCGCGGCGGCCCACGCCACACGAACGAGTTTCCATGGATCTTAAATCTCTCCTCCTATGTCAAGTAGTAGATCGAGGTAAGACCCACATACGACGCCAATGTTCTGTACTAGGGAGATCTGACGTAGAAAACTGACAGAAAGTAAACCCTAGCAGAGTACTAGAAATATCATAAAAGGAATATTCTCATTAAATGTTCAAAAGGTACTTTTTACAAGGTGTTGACCTCTCTTTTTATAGAGGGAATGATCATGATGTGGACTTTTGCTGTACTTGGGCCTGACAACCGGGGCCCAAGCCTTTATACATAATCTAAAAAAATCTTCCAGCTGGCGTGTGGGCCTATCTAAGGGGCGGACGGAATTCAATGTTATTCTGTGAATCCCGCCAAGGCTGGTTTTATTCGTCTGATTGCTTAATTTGGGCGGGCATGAGCATTCTTTTTGTCCCGCCCAGTCCAGTCTCAAGCTCATCCAAAGAGATCAATTCAACTATCTTGACTGTTTGTTGTTCTTGTCACTCATCATGACTTTTTTGGTGAAACACAAACCACATTGATTATATCAACAAAAAAATTTAAAATCTCATGAACTTCGTCAACTTTTCTAACTGCTGCAATAAGTATTTTTGAGGCCCATGGGAAAAACAATTGATGTAATAAGTATACATACATTCTAGGAAATCTAAATATGAATGGGGATTGAACAAAGAATTTTAAAACTTCTATTAAAAAAAAATATTCAGCAAAAAAAAAATTGGGGGGGGGGGGGTATGGCCTCTGCTGCAACTCCTTAGATACACCCTGATATCAATCATATTAAGCGTGTACTAGCCCAATCCGCCTAATTGATCTCTTGTTTTTTTTATAAGAAAAATTAATGGAAAACATAATGCCCTAACCCATTACAAAATGTCATAGTTAAATAGTACAACAAATAAAACATTTTTTTTATAAAAACAACAAATAGAACTTTGATACATAAAAGTAAATGATGATGGAACAGAAAAATATTGTCCCAGTAAACTTTCCTAAACCACCTCCATTTTCAACTTCACAAGTCACACAACCCAAACCTAGTCAACCCACTTGATGACTTAGTCCACGGAGTGTGATCTCTTGTTTATTGAAAACAAGATCGTACCAATCTATCATTCTACGCACTTATCTAATTGTGTGCTTCATTTAATCATCACTTAATCCTTATTTTAGCAGATTAATAAATATATAAGTTTAGGTTAGGTTATATGTCAATTATGGTCCTAATCCCTAATTTTGATGTAGGAATGAGTTGGTATGAAGATTTACTTGAAGATATCAAAGTTAAAGTTTTGATGGCTTGAAGCTAGCTCGAAATCAAGTGAAAAACAGAGAAGCAAGGTTACCTTGGCTTAAAGCTCGCTTGAAGAAACCATATTAAAAGAACAAGTGTTATGTACCATTGTTTCTCGCTTGAAGCAAGCAAGAAGCGAAGGGTAGTTCGCTTGAAGCAAACAAACCTTGCTTCAAGCGAAGTTAAGGAGGTTGAGAATCCTTCAAGGTGAAGTAAAGCTCGCTTGAAGCTATAGCACATATATCTCGCTTGAAGAAATTTGAGGCGGTCCAAAACACTTATGAATAGTTCGTGCTCAAATTTTATGATATCTCTTTTACCATTTTTCACATTCTTAGACACTTAAGACAGGGGAGAACTCTAGGAGACTTGGAGGGAAGGTTGAAGTCTAGTTCTAGAGCGAGACACTGTGACCGATTCGGTTCTTCTTTCTTCGTCTTCATGTTTGTAAAACTATTATGGAAATGGATAGCTCTCTTTTGTTGGTGTCATAATTAATTGTATGGTACTATCATGTTTGTAAAACTATTCGAATTTGGGTAGGGAACTCACATGTTTTTGAGTCAGAGATATAGTTAGTCATCTAATAATCCTGATGTTTAATTTGATAGTCATAGAACGTATAAACTTCAAGATAATTGATGACCCGAGTTTTGTCCTAGTTTTTAGGGTATTTTCTTTGCTTCTTTCTAGCATTTTTCCTTGTCTTATGTAGTGTTTCATATTTTCTCATGCATTTTTCCCTTTGTTTGTGCATTTGCATTGGTTGGGTAATTTGGTGGTTCCTTAGGGACCTTTTTCCTATTTTAGTAGAGTTTTGGGTCTTGTAGTTATTGTCATTAGTTTTCGGTCCATTTGTTTATATTGTGGTTGAACTTCTGATATTTTCAAGTGTGTTTTAATGAGTCTTAAGTTCAGGAGCTGAAGGAAGTTGAAGAAGCATGGAGGATTGAAGGCTAAAACTGAAGGAAGTTGAAGACTGTTGTCTATGGTAATTGGCGCTCGAGCGTCAATTGGTCCAGTAGCGTTTCAAGTAATTGGCGCTCAAGCGCCAATTCCTAGCACTTGAGCGCCCAGACACACCAGAATTTCTCTATGAATAGTTGTAAAGTTGTTTAGTTCTGTATCTTTGCTATACTTTGTATTTTCTTTCATTTCAATAGACCTAGAGTGGGGAGGTTCTCCAAAGCTGAGAGGCTTGCTTGGTGGAGAGGGAGGTTGACCCCTTGGGGGTGGGTGCTTGAGAACCATGGAGGAAGGTGACAACTCCTCTGGAAGGCCATGTCTCCAATCCACCTTGGGTTTCTTCTTTCCTCTCCTCCCTTCCATGTAAGTTGTTTCTATTTCTGAGATGTAACTTGATTCACTCTTGTTCGACAAACCCTTATGCAATTATATTTATGAATTTTTTATTGTTTGGAGTTCCTTTCCATGCTTAATGCATCTTTTGATCAATAGGTGTTATAAGAGCTTCAATCATTCATAAACAGATTGGAAGATTGATACGTGTTATTGTTAGCTTAGTTCATAGAAAGGGGAGAAACACATATGTCTTAGGTTCGTTCACTCTCTTTATGCTTCATGTATCAATTGCCCCTTAGATGATTTTCATGGCTTACGTGACAATTGAAAAATGGATGTGAGTTTAGTAAATGAGAGGAACCGCCCTTTGCATTAGTCATCCAAGAAAATGATTGTATTCGAGTAGGGTTGAGGTTTTCTAGGTGACAATGGAAGACTAGGCCCTTATGTAATAATATATTGAGTTGGGAATGAGGTCTTAACCGAGTGACAGTCGGGATTCTCACCACTAAGATATGATTATCTAGTTAGGAAGATAATTATATGGCACAGGTTTCCATATGCCATTTTTCTGAAGAGGCATGGGTGCCTCCCCTTTCCTAGCCATTGATTTATAATATTTTAATTGAATGGTCCGGATCAGTTGAGGAAAATAATTATGACTTGGTCCTTTGCAGTATTCAAAATATATCTCTGGTCCTATTACATTTTTATATTCACGTAAATGACTGCAATGTTTATCCAATCCAGTATAGACCCTATGAGTTTTGATATCTTAAAATTAGTCTTAACTATATATACACAAAACCATGGATTAAATTCATTTTATGCATCCAAAATCTTAAGGATCCATTGCTCTTCTCTCTTCTCCAAACTTACTTTCTCCTTCTCCTACGAGTGAAAATGGATTAAACCAAATGAGGATGGAGAATGGTGGTTCCAAAAGTGGGGATTGTGCATTGATGAGTTGTGGATCTAAAACTAGGGTTGTCCATGTCAAAAAATATGTTTATGGTTTGGTGATCACAATCTCATAGATAAGAATAGAAAAATAATTGCATAAAACTATTCTCACTTTCTAGGTTCCATAAGTGGTAACTAGCTAGGAAAAATAATTTTATGTTGTTGTTTGTTCAATGTCTGGTGAGAATTTGCGCAAAATCTGTGATGTTCCTCGTCAAGTCACGGTCCCAACAAGTCATACTAGAGCTTTGATGGTGACTTGAGGTGGCCGGAATCATCATTTTCGAAAATGACCCATTTTTAAAAGTTCCCGAAATGAAAATCTGAGTTCATAGATGGATTCAGAAGGCTGAGACGAGTCCGGAACAAGTTTCGGAATCTCAAACGGAGCCCGGACGAAGCCACACTCTCCCGCACTTGCCGGCGAGGTGGCTGGAGAGTGAGCCCACTCTCGGCCACGCACCCCACTCGCGCTAGAGGAAGAAGGAGAGTGGCGGCCACTCTCGGCTGTGAGACACACGCGCCTGATGACGTCAAAGACGCTAACGTGGCTTGTTCTCGTGCTGACATGTGGCAGAATGTGTTTTTTGGAAATTTTGGGTCATTTTTTATCCGTTTTGGGTCCAAGAGGAGTCGATTCTAAGGTTTTCGACCGATCCGGACGCAATGGTATGGTTAGTTTCTTGAAAATCTTTCCAGATTTGCAAATAGGACCAGATATTGGACTTTGAATAAACTTAAGTAATGTGTTTTTTTAATAATTTTGGTCATTTTTATCTGTTTTGGGTCCAAGAGGAGCCGATTCTAAGGTTTTCGACCATTCCAGAAGCAACGGTGGTATTCGTTTCATGAAAATCTTTCCAAATTTGCGGATATGATTAGATCTATTCTAATATTTAAATGAATACTAGTGAATTGATGGATAATGACACTTTTAACCTAATTTAGTTATTCTATAGTCTACGTTAAACTAGGATTATCCATTTTAATGATCTCTTAACTTAATGTTAGTTATTCCATTGACCCTTTTAAACGAATGTAAGTTATACTATTATCTCAATTAGATTATGGTTAGTTATTCTAATGACCCTCCTAACTGAGCTTAGTTATACTATAGTCTCAGTTAAACTAAAGTTTGTTATTCTATAGTCTCAGTTAAATTAGAGCTTCTTATTCTATTGTCTCAGTTAAACTAGAGCTTAAATCAGGGTTATCTATTATAGTGGTTCTCTTAACTTAAGATTAGTCAACTTGTGTTAGCGCAAAAAAAAAAAGAGTCAAAGTAGGGCTGAGCATGGGTCGGGTTCGGGTGGATTCGGGTGAAACATACCGGGTTAGAACGGTTTTGTATCAACCATATCTCCACCCATTTCCGACCGAACTAAGCTTCGGGTATCCCGGGTGTGGGTTGAAACGGTGGGCGGTTTAGGCGGGCGGTTCGGGCGGTTTTGACTAGAGATTAGAGAAGATTAAAAAAATAGAGAAGAATTATTATAGAAAAACGTTGAAAAAATATAGTAGAATTACATAGAACAGAACTTAGTACAGAGAATAAGAAGTCTTGAAAACATATTGTAGAGAAGATAAAAGTACATAAAAGAAAAATTATTGACTATCAATTGTTCAACAAACTCTAAATAGTGAATCCTTAGCTTCATCTTTTAGTCACCAACAAAGACTATGAGCAACCACAACTCTGGAAACCTCCGGTCGAAGAGAATGAGCAATCCACCACATGCATGCACAGATCCTACAATTACACGAAAAAGCTTTCATCTTGCAGTGTTTGTGACTATCAGATCTAGTGTATGGTGGCCCAGCAGAGGTTGGAGAAGAACGCATGGGGCTTGACGGAGGCGTGTTAGAGAGATGGGCGGAGGAAGAGGCGGTTAAGGTGGTGGTTTTGGAGCAGAAAGTAGTGTTGCATTGATGTTCGCGGTGGGGCGAAGCCTTGGCCATGGAAATCTTCAACCGAATTATCAAGCCATGCGGTCCATTGTGTTGGGTAAAGGAGAGTGTCAGAGTGGGAAGATAGAGTATTGAGAGTGGGTTTACATTTGCTGGTTTTTTAGTTTTGTTTGATGGAGTAATACACTTTGAAATTTCCATAAGCTTTAACTTTTCCCAGTAAAAAAGTAGTATAATAAATTAATAAGTGATGGACATCTCTGACTTTGCATCAGACTTGTAACATCTTTACAAATAAAAAAAGTGTATAATGATGATACACTTGCAACCTTCAAAGCTAGTCCTGCACAGCTAGACTAGGCATTGTGTGTGATAGTCATGATACACATTCAAAGATAGACCTGCACATCTAGACTATACATATACGGGTCGGGTTGGGTTTCGACGGGTTTTAAAAATTCAACCCGAACTCGACCGTGTCTACTCATCTGGAACCTTGGCGGTTTGACCCGTTATAATGTATCCGACCCGACCCGCCCATTCATGCTGTTTTTGGCTCGGTTAAGTCGGGTTTGGGTCGGGTCAAATAAACATGCTCAACCCTAAGTCAAAGTATGAAAAAAATGGTCATCAGGCAAACAAAATACCAACAGAATGGGCTAATGCAAAAAATCCCAGATATGCGTTTTTGGCACCAAAAAAGGAAGGGTTAGCAGCAAAAAAACTAGCCCAAGAAAAAAAAATCAAATCCTTATAGAAAAGTGAAGGGCCATCAGCCAAACAAAAAAAACAACAGAATGGGCTAATGCAAAAAGGCTCAGATATGTGTTTTTTGCACCAAAAAAGGAGGGGCCAGTAGATGAAAAAAAACTAGCCCATTTTTCTTTTTTCCGAGTTCTTTTTTCTTCTGATTTCATTTATGACCTTTTTCTAAGGATTTTTTTAATATCAAAAACATACTTTTGAGACTTTAATTCACCGTTTTTGAAATTAATAAAATCTCAATTTGATTGATTAATCTGAGTTAAAATAAATGATTAACTAACTATTGATTGTTATTATAAATACTCTTAATTATGTTGATAATCATAAGAAAGAGGAGGGATGAAAAAATGAACTACAGAAGGTGGATAGGAATCTTATCCTTCTCAACCACTTTAAGCATTAACTTCATGATGATTAAACTCTTTGATTTGGACCCTCGAGAGTTACGACACACCTCAGAGAACCCCATGATGAAGAGGAAAATATAGAACATTTACACTTGGACCTTGAACTAGGGTTAGTTATTTAATAGTCCTGATTAAACTATGATTATATGTTCTACTAACTTTAATAACCTAAGGTTAGTTATTCAATAGTCCCTAGCTAGGGTTAGTTATTCTAGTTACACTCTTAACTTAAGGTTAGTTGTTTTAATAGTTCCGATTAAACTAGAGTATCTATTCTAATGACCATCTTGGTAGGACAGGCCACAATTATAGCATCTGTAAAGAATATTCGATCAAGATGAACCATATGGATGATCAAGATGAACCATGTGGATGATCAAGATGAACATGATGGATGATTGTGATCATAATGATGGATGTCATGATGGGTGGTCAATATGATCATGATAGATGATTAGGATGAACCTGATGGATAACCAGGATGAAAGTCATGGAGGATCAAAATTGTCACGATGGATGGTCAAAATGAAATTGATGTTAGATTATATTTATATAAAAAGGTCAAGAGTGACTTGTCAGAAAGTCAACCATGTTGAACCAACACATCGTTAACTAATCTCGATCTTAAGTTCCTAATATTTGCTAGTTCAAGCAAGATTATTGACATGTCAAAACAACATAACTAGACATATAAAGCTTTTAAGTTTTTAAGATTAGATATTACGGTTAAGATCAACTTGTCGAAACAACCTCATAAAGTTTTCAAGGTTGATAAGTTACAAAGATTAGCCAACTTGACGTGTTTATATATACAATCTAAAGTTTAATTTGATGTATGTGTAAAGTGTAAACAAAGTTTACACCGTCGGTGCATACACATTTAATCATTCAAGTAAATAACTGATTTTATTTTACTAATAATTAAATAGAGATTAATTTTCATGCACTGACAGTGTAAATAAGTTTACACAGGTTCAATCCTATCTCAATTTTTTGGCTCATAATTAATTTTAAATATAATAAATTTAAAATAGGAAATAGAAGGTTGTGATTGATGATTGTGTAAAACTTTTTATACTGTCAGTGCATAAAAATAAACATCAACGAAATAACCTGATTTTAATTTTTGGAGCTCAAAATTAAAATTTTCCCGCTCATATTTTGATTTTTTTGAGATTAAAATACTGATTTTAGTCAATTGATTTTACGTGTGAGCTCCTCCTTTTTTGGCTTATTTTAATATTTCTGCTCCTTTCAGAGTTCCCGCTCTTCCTTCTTTTAGTTTCCCTCTCTTATTCATCTGTCAAAGTATTCAGGATTCAATTGGAGAGAGAAAAAATAAAAGATTATAGAAATCTTATCTCTATCGTACTTGAGATTTTCTATCTCACTAATCTGTCATTTTCATCTTACTCTCACATTTTCACTATCTCTTTATCTCTACCTCTTCTGCATCTCCTTATCACTTTACAGTTGGATCCGGTTCCTCTCCGGCGTCTTACCGCACACGATCGTTGAAGCTCATGACCACCGTCGCGTCTCATCATTCTATCACCGCTCTCGGTGTTGGCCTGCTCACCATATTCCATTCTTCTTCTCCTTCTCTCACGACAGCCAACATGGCTCCTCCTTCCTCCACAGAGCCAAGCACCATCGTCGCCTCTTCTGTTCCAGGCGAGCCACACCCACACCACCAGCAAACCGCGAGCTCCTTCCCTTCCATGGCCGTGAAGCCATCACCACTCCCAAGCTCTATCACTTGGTTATCCAGGTAGTGAACAATGACCCTCCACTTGTTCACCTTCGTCGTTTTGCAGTCCTCCGATGTCGTTTTGGGTTTTTTTTTTGCAGGATGCAAAAGTGTTCATGGTTGGCACTGGCGTAATTGGCTACGGACTCCTCAAGACTCTAGCCCTATCCTGTTTCTCTGACATAAACATCGTCAGGTTCATTTCTTCTCTTGTTTTTAAGGGTTTTTCAGAATTTGAAATATCGGTTTCTTTTTTAGGGTTTTGAGTAAATGGGGTTTCTGTGTTTTTGTTTTTTTTCATGGGTATTTACTTTTGTGGGTATCTGTGGAAACCTGCAAAATCTTAGCTTTATGGTGTTTGATTGTAAGTCTGAAAGTGTTACCCATGTTGAAATTTTCGAAAACTAAGTCATGGATACAACAAGGAGATGCCTTTTGTGCTTTGAGAACCTTGTTTTGTGTATTGGAGGAATGCAAAATTGTTTTTTTTTTTTTTCCTTTAACGGATGAAATATTAGCTTAGCTTGGATAATGACTATTGTTTGTGGTATATTGCTGAATAAGAAAATATCTATTTGCTTAAATCTGAATTATAAGGATAATTACTATTGTTTGTGTTGTGGTATATTGTTGAATCTGAAAATCTCTATTTGCTTGAAATTATCAATATATCTCTATTATACGATGAATCTCCCCCACCCCCCTAAATAGTATCATGTTCAATTAATAGCTGATTTTTGGTCCTAAAATTGATGTCACTTATCACTGTTTTTTGAAATTTTAACTAAGCTAGAGAATCTATTTGCCAAATTCTTAACTAAACCGGTCAACAACTGTGCAAGCCAGGAAAAACTGAAAATCCAGTGGTTAGTCAATGTTAACTAGATCCAAATCTACATGCTCAGGCGGCACAGTTCCTTCACTTCTGTCAGTTCCAAGTAACACATTTTTATGTGAATTTATTGTTAGAATATAAATTAGACTGTCGTGTAGAATGTTGATGGTAGTGTTTGTGGTACTATGTTTCAGCCAAGAACATAGAAAGAAGGTATAGTACCTAGAGTGTGAGGATTGTCATGGGAGAATCCAGAAAGAAAGAGAGTGTAACCGCTTAGAGAGAGAAAGTATAACTGAATTTAGAGTTTGTTATTCATGAAATGAGCCAAGAGTCCTTTACAATTGGTAACCGCCCCTTATTTATAGGCTGGGGGTTGGGCTTTCCTAACTGTCCTTAGTGGGCAGGTTTGGGCCTCTCGGAGGAGGTCCAAACCCCGGCTTTGTGTATCGTCGTGGAGCAAGCATCCCTGGGCGAGGGCCTCCGGGGGTTTCGCCCAGTCCACAAGACACCGCGCTCGAAGCATGAGAGCTAAGAGTGTCTTTAGAACAAAGGCGACGAATGTAAGAAAAACCGACTAATATTGAGGTGAATGAACTGGATAAGTCGCCGACATGGCGTGGTAAATAAAGCTATAGCTAAATTTTAACTTAGTCCATAAGTCCACAAGTGGGCCTAAGGCGGCAGCGTTTGATTCGTCTGTCAGATGCAGCCATTGTCGTCGTGAGTCATGGTGCCTTGACGCGTGTAGGCCGCGTGTAATGCAATGAAGAAAGGCAAAGGTCAGCAAATCTTCAGAATCCCAACCGCTTCAGAATCTCAATTGTTGTCTTAAAAACTTCCCCTCAAATCCCAATATAGCCTGTCAATTTGAATTTGAACCAATCAGTCGTTGTGACTTCCATTTAATGTGTCGGTCCCACTTCCCCAAAATCCGCGTCCATTTCCCCAAAGTAATCATTTCACCTCGTCATCATGGGGCACGATCTTCCATCTATCTTTACACGCAGACATGATCTCGACCACTACTCCCTTATAAAGCCCCTTTCTCCTATCATTCGTCACTTTCAGGACCTTTGAGCTCTGCTTCCTTATTTAGCTTCTCCAATTCTTTCAAAGAGCTAATACCTTAACACCACTTTCTCCATCTTTGTGCCGCCCTCTTCAGTTTTACCTTCTGCAGAATGACTTCCCAATGCCGCCTTCAGAAATCTTCTCGTTCCCAGAGCGGTGTCCCTGCATCTTCACCCCCGGTTGACACTCCTCCTCCAGGAGGGCTTCCCCTCGGTGGGGAGGCCATCGAGGCTTTTTGGTACTGGGTGTTCGCCACCCTTCCTGAACCCACAGACCAAAGTCCCACTCAGGAGGCCGTCTGCCAGCCCTCCGAGCAAGCCCCCGATGAATCCGTCGCCGAAACGGCCCGCCAAGCCGGCGGGCTCTGCTACGAAAAGGCCCTCGAGGACATTCTTGTCATTGGGAAGTGCTTAAATAGATATCGCTCTTGGCAGCGTCGCACGGTTGATCACGGTGCGAAGAAGCCCCATTACTTTTACGTCTATGAGTACTTGTTCCTCGATTTGGAAAATACTTAAGATAAGTAATTCATCAAATTAGAGTTTAGGATAATCTAATATGAAAAAGATTGACATGTTAATCACTTACGCAATGAGTGTATGGCATTGCTTCATAGTCCTCTATGTAAGCAATTCCTCTCCATAATTACTTCTTAGAAAATCTTGTTCATCCTATTCAATCCCCACAGAGAAGACATTTCGTAAACATTCTTCGTCTAGTAGTCTTTGAAATACACCACTACCATTTGTGGGAGCACCATTTAGTCTGTTTTCCTTTGGTGTTGTTTATCTTGCTAACAATTATAATGAAAGCTCAAGATATAATCTTTCTCAATGGACAGCAATAAATGGGAAATGGAATACCAAAACTAGGATTGGAATTTGGAAAGAAAAATGATGGCTGGAAAACAATCCAAAAAGAGTACCCAGTATTCGGAGAGTAATAGACCCTGAGGTTGGTTTGACAAATGAGTGCAAGCGCCAAAAGAATACCCCAGCTCATCACTTGAAATAGTTGTAGTAGACCCTTTAACACTCTAAGTGCCCACTGTAATCTTCCCATCCTTTTATTGCAAAAGCATGGTTTTGACATTTTAGCTGACTACCACTGGATCATCTGCAAATGACTCACCCTGATACTATAAATTTAACAAAGACATCTTATGAGGCAGAGCCATCTACTTGATGACCCATTGATCTCTCTGACTGATGTAACTGCGACTGTTCAATATTCATCACTAACCTATCACTTGTAAGGTAAGAACATAAGAGATTGCAACAAGTAAGTAGGTATAACATGGGAAAAAAAATGAAACATGGATACATGAATTGGAAATAAAAATAGAAGAAAATTATGACCTGGAACCCCGTAGGAGGTTGTGATTGGAGAACTCCTTGAATATCAATCTCTCTTTTGCACATTGTAGTCCAAGTTCAGAGAAATTTTCTACATGAGCTCTAACTGTAATACAAAATATATGTATTATAATATTTCAACCTCAGACCCATCACTTTTACACATTCACAAATCATCACAGAAGAAAAAAAAACTACAAATACACAAGAAATATAGTTGAAATAAATACGTGGATTTCGACGTACAAGGCATGTGCAAAGATTAAAGCAATCAGAATGTAGCTCTTTTGAAGCCTTTGGTGCATTTGAAAAAATATTTTGAAAAAGTTGAAAAAACAAATGATATTAATGGATAACAAAACATATTTACGATAAAAAAAATAAATATTGCTTACGAAAACATAAAAAACAATACATAAGTAACTATAATCTTTTAAAAGTTGTTTAAAAAAAAATGTTAATGTTCTTTTGGCTCTTCATACCTGCAAAATTGATATTTCTTTTGAATAGCTTCCTCCCAATCACTAGCTGATACAATATTGCCCCAACACTCCATAACTCGGCCTGCACCTAAAATAAGGCCTCAAATTTATTTATTTTGTACAAAAGAAAACAGAAACAATTTGTATCAGTAGTTGCAATTTGATCATAGTTCTCTCTTGTCACCTTGGCATCATATTTTTGACTTTCAATTACCATTCCAACCATGTAATAAGCTGAATCACATAGTGTATCTGCCAACGGTAGTGGTGCTCACCTAGTACAACAATAATTCAAGGCACTGTCAATGCACATGAGAAGACTATTTGAGTATTTTTCTTATAAAACTAAAAGGTATATATTATAAACAGCTACTAAACTTACCAATTAGTTTCAATATAAACTAAGAAGGAATAAGATAGCTTAGTGTCTAGTAAACCAAAATTAATGATCCGTGCTATTACTTATTGTATCACAAAAAAACCAACAAACAAAAAAGCAAGAAGAAACATGTCACTCTAGCTTATAGCAGCAATTAATGAGGAATAAACATGCGCTTGTATTGTTTAATTTACTAAGAAACCATCCTACCTGGCAAACCCAAAATTTCCTATTTTCATTATTGGTGTAGCTGCAGTAGTTGCCAACAGTAAGTTCTGCATAATAGAGAAAAACAAAAAGCTCAAACATGAACAAATTACTGTACTTGCAATAATAACACAGACAATTATTTCGGGTTTGAACGGGAGTTGATTATACGATATAACAATAAATCAATACTCACATCTCCATTTCTAAACCAAGTAGCAAGTGCAAACCCACAAATGTAAATCTGAGTTAAAACGAGGTAGTAACATTAAAAGTTGTACATTTGCTCTCCCTTGTGTGCACAAAATTATAGGAGAAAGTAAACTTTCACGACAAGCTAACGCAATCATTGACAGCAACAATCAATGAAGATATACCTGTGGTTTTAAATATCATGTATGAGGTTCTTTTCTTGAAGCACATGCAACCCAGCAGCTACAAAAAGACCCCCGCATTAAAAACGATAGAAATTCAGGTATTGTCAACCAATTAGCACAAGGAATGTGAATTGTGGACGTTAGGGATAGGGTGTAAGAAAAAATCATGTTTGAAAATACATAAGTGCCCATCCATCTAAAATACATATAAATTAGCTTGAAAAGACATAAAAATCATGTTTGAAAGCATTTTTGGCCCCTGATGTTTCAAGTTTGTGCAAATTCCGCCCCTACATTATTTTTGTCGACGTTTCTACCTCTCATGTTTTCAAACAGTGCATCGTCTACCCCTCCGTCAGTCAGGCTTTCTCAGGAGAGGTTCTTCAGTGGATTGGAGAGATGAAGAGGAGTATATGAAGTTGATGATGATCAAGGAAATGATATAAATTAAATTTGCTTGATGTATATATCAATTATGTATGTAACTGAACTGGTTAAATGCATATTTTGTTACTTACAGGTCTTGAGTTTGAATCTCCCATGCCCCCTTTTTTCAATTTCACTTGTAATTTCCACGTGGCAGGTCAGAAAAATATTTAAAAAGAAAGCTAAATCAGCTCATACTGTTAGTTTTTTAATGTTTGACTGACGGAGGGGTAGACGGTGCACTGTTTGAAAACATGAGGGGTAGAAACATCGACAAAAATAGAGTAGGGGTAGAATTTTCACAAACTTGAAACATCAGGGGCCAAAAGTGTTTTTTAGCCTTGAAAATACATAATTGCCCATTAATCTAAGAAAACTTCGCTTGAAAAGACAGGTGGGCCTTCATCCGACCCTATTTCTTTAAAGCTAATAAAGGGCAGGACACTCACCCTCTTACCTGTTCCAGATTTGTAGCGCACACACCCCCATCATTCTTGCATAAGTAGCTTTACCTGCATATAAAGAAGCTCTAAGGTTCCACCATTGTCTATGGGAAGCACATTCAAAATATCGACTGCTTGGTTATCACAATACTGAGAAGGCCTATGATGAAAGAATTTCGGCAACCAGTAGAGGTTGTTGTTGATTATGCCATCCATAGAAACAAGCGAAGCAATTTAAAAATAGAAGAGAAACCCATATTAACAAAAAAACCTATCAGCAGCTGGGGTGTTATTTAAAGATGACAACTAGTGGATCCTAGCCATTTTGTCTGATAAGTAAATAAATTGAAACATAAAACAACTAGTTGATAAAAAAAAGTAAGTTATTGGATCACCTTCATTTCAGGCATCAGTACCCACTAAATAGCAATTCCAACTGTAGCCTTAAAAATTAATTCTGCTAAAGTCTCTTCTGCAATGGACAAGAGCCTAGGAAAAACAACACGTGATTTCTTTAGGTCAGACATACACATACAAGGTTTCAAAGAAAACAATAAAGGAAATAGACAAAGACAAAGAACAGCAAAGAAAGTACCTTGGTAGAAAACTAGTCTGCCACCAAGTTTGAGTCAACCCTCAAATTATGATTATTCAAAAGGCAACAAGGGTCTACAATCCGAATTAGCATTCTCACGACATTAGGGTCATTGTTCACATGATTCACCATCTCGTTTTAGGGACAAACTGTAATGATTTCCATCAAAAGGGTCAACTCTCAAATTATCATTATCTGAAAGGCAACAAGGGTCCGTAATAAGAATTAGCATTCTCACGACTTTAGAGTCATTGTTCACATGATTTACCATCTCGTTTTAGGGACTCACTTTAACAATTTCCATCAAAACAGTCGGCCCACAAATTATCATTATCTGAAAGGTAACAAGGGTCCATAATCAGAATTATCATTCTCACGACTTAAGGTACATTGATTAACCATCTTGTTTTAGCAATTACTATTGAAGATTTCCATAAAAAATGACTACCTGCAAATGATTATCAGAATAGCATTCTCACTACATCATGGTCATTGTGCACATGATTAATCATGTCGTTTTATGCACTAATTTTACGAACTCGCATTGATGATTACCATCAAAAGGGTCAGCCCTCAAATTATCATAACCCGAAAGGCAACAAGGGTCCATAATGAGAATTAGTCATCTCACGACTTTAGGTTCATTGTTCACATGACTATCCATTTCACATTAGGGACTTGTTTTATGGACTCGCATTAATGATTTCCGTCAGAAGGGTCAGACCTCAAATTATCATCATTCGAAAACCAACGGTCCATAATTAGAATTTTCATTCTCACGACTTTTGGTATCATTGTTCACATGATTAGCCATCATAGAATAGGGGCTATGATGATTTCCGTCAAAAGGATCGTCTCTAAAATTATAATTAAAAAGGCAACAAGGGACAACAATCAGAATTTGCAATCGAATTGCTTTAAGGTCATCATTGTTCACAAGATTAACTATCTCGTTTTAGGGACTTGTTTAGGGACTCCCACTGATGATTTCCATCAAAAGGGTCAGCCCTCAAATTATCATTATCTGAAAGGCAACAAGGGTCCTTGGTGAAAATTAGTCATCTCACTACTTTAGGGTCATTGTTAACATGATAAACCATTTCGCTCTAGGGACTTGTTTTATGGACTCGCATTAATGATTTCGGTCAAAAGGGTCAGACCTCAAATTATCATCATACGAAAACCAACAACAGTCCATAATAAGAATTTTCATTCTCACGACTTTGGGTATCATTATTCACATGATTAACCATCATAATTTAGGGACTCGCATAGATAATATCTGTCAAAATGGTCATCTCTCAAGTTATTATTCAAATGGCAACAAGGGACCATAATTAGTATTAGCATTATTGCGACTTTAGGTTCATTGTTTAAAAGATTAACTATTTAATTTTAGAGATTCACATTGATGATTTCCTTCTAAAGGGCCTGCCCTCAAATTATCATCAGTCGAAAGCCAACAAGGGTCCATAATCTGAATTTGCAATCTCACAACTTTTGGTATCATTGTTCACATGATTAACCATCATAGTTTAGGGGCTCGCAATGATGATTTCCGTCAAAAGGTTCATCACTCAAATTATTATTAAAAAGGCAACAAGGGTAAATAATCAAAATTAGCAATCTAACGGCCTTAGGATCATTGTTCACATGATTAACTATCTTGTTTTAGGGACTTGTTTAGGGAATTCCACTGATGCTTTCCATCAAAAGTGTCAGCCCCTAAATTATCATTATCCGAAAGGCAACAAGGGTCCATAATGAGAATTAGTCATCTCACTACTTTAGGGTCAATGTTCACATGATTAACCATTTCGCTTTAAGGACGTGTTTTATGGACTCACCATAATGATTTCCGTCAAAAGGGTCAGACCCCACATTATCATCATTCGAAAACAAACAACGGTCCATAATAAGTATTTTCATTCTCACGACTTTTGGTATCATTGTTCACATGATTAACCATCATGATTTAGGGACTTATTTTAGGGACTCGCATTGATAATATCCGTCAAAAGGGTCATCTCTCAAATTATTATTCAAAAGGCAACAAGGGTCCATAATCAGAGATAGCATTCTTGGGACTTTAGGGTCTTAGTGTTCACTTCATTAAGCATCTCGTTTTAAGGACTCGCATTGATGATCTCCATAAAAAGTGTCTGCCCTCAAATTATCATTATTTGAAAGGCAATAAGGGTCATAAACTCATAATCTGAATGTGCAATCTCACGACTTTGGTATCATTGTTCGTATGATTAACCTTCATAATTTAGGGACTCAATTTAGGGGCTCGCAATGATGATTTCCGTCAAAAGGGTCATCTCTCAAATTTTCATTATCCGAAAGGCAACAAGGGTCCATAATAAGAATTAGCATTCTCACGACTTTAGTATCATTGTTCACATGATTTACCATCTCATTTTAGGGACTCACTATTGATTTCCATCAAAAGGGTCAACCCTCAAATAATCATTATCCGAAAGACAACAAGGGTCTATAATCAAAATTGATATTATCGCGATTTTAGGGTCATTATTCACATAATTAATCATCTCGTTATAGGGCCAAGTATTGATGATTTCCGTCAGGAGGGTCAACCCACTAATTATCATTTTTCGAAAGGCAACATGGGTCCATAATCAGAATTAGCATTCTCACAACCTAAGGTACATTGTTCACAAGATTAACCATCTCGTTTTAGCGATTACTATTGAAAATTTCCATAAAAAATGACTACCCTCAAATTATTATTATTCGCAAGGCAACAATGGTCTATAATCAGAATAGCATTCTCCCTACATCACAGTCATTGTTCACATGATTAACCATGTCGTTTTAAGGACTCATTTTACGAACTCGCATTGGTAATTACCATCAAAAGGGTCAGCTCTCAAATTATAATTACCCGAAAGGCAACAATGGTCCATAATTAGAATTAGCCAACTCATGACTTTAGGGTCATTGTTCACATAATTAACCATTTCGCTTTAGCGACTTGTTTTATGGACTTCCATTGATGATTTCCGTCAAAAGGGTCAGACCTCAAATTATCATCTTCCGAAAACCAACAACGGTCCGTAATAAGAATTTGCAATCTCACGACTTTTGGTATCATTGTTCACATGATTAACCATCATAATTTAGGGGCTCGCAATGATGATTTCCGTCAGAAGGGTCTTCTCTCAAATACTAATTAAAAAGGTAACAAGGGTCAATAATCAGAATTAGCAATCAAATGGCTGTAAGGTCATCATTGTTCACAAAATTAACTATCTCGTTATAGGGACTTGTTTAGTGGCTCGCATTGATGATTTCCATCAAAAGGGTCAGCTCTCAAATTATCATTATCCGAAAAGCAACAAGGGTCTACAATGAAAATTAGCCATCTCACTACTTTAGGGTCATCATTCACATGATTAACCATTTCGCTTTAGGGACTTGTTTTACGGACTCGCATTAATGATTTCCGTCAAAAGTGTCAGACCTCAAATTATCATAACTCGAAAGGCAACAAGGGTCCATGACCAGATTTAGCAATCTCGCAACTTCTGTGTCATTGTTCACATAATAAACCATCTCGTGTTAGAGACTCGCATTGATGATTCTCATCCAAAAGGTCAGCATTCAAATTATCATATTTCTAAAGCAAACAAGGGTCCATAATCAGAATTAGCATTCTTGTTTTAAGGACCCGCATTGATGATTCCCATCAAAAGGGTCAGCCCTCAAATTATCATTATCTGGATGGCAACAAGGGTACATAATCAGAACTAGCATTCTCGCGACTTTAGGGTCTTATTGTTCACTTCATTAACCATCTCGTTTTAGGGACTCGCATTGATGATTTCAGTTAAAAGTGACAGCCCTCAAATTAGCATTCTTGCGACTTTAGGTTTGTTGTTCACATTATTAATATTCTCTAATCATTCTCGTTTTAGGGTGATTTGTGATTTATAATTTCCCTCCAATAACAATTGTGTTTCCGAAATCACATGGATCGTGATCACCTCAAGCAACTTCACTATATTGGGATTCATCGGTGATCTGTAATTTGTAATTTCCCTCCAATAATCACAATTATGTGTTTTCGAAATCACATGGGCCAGCATCACCTCAAAGAATCTCACCATATTGGGAAGCCTCAGTGATTTGTGATTTATAATTTCCCTCCAATCACAATTATGTGTTTCCAAATCACATGGGTCACGATAATCTCAAGCAACCTCACTATATTGGGATGCCTCGGTAATCTGTGATTTATAATTTCCCTCCAATCACAATTATGTAGTTCCTAAATCACATGGCTCATGATCACCTAAAGCAACCTCACTATATTGGGATGCCTTGGTGATATGTGATTTAAAATTTTCCTCAAATAAAAGCGCTAACGTGTTTCGGAAATCACATGGGTCATGATCACCTCAAGCAACGTCACCATATTGGGATGCATCGGTGATTTGTGATTTATCATTTCCCAGAAATCACAATTATAATGTCCTTCTAATCATAATTATGTGTTTCCAAAAGCATGGTATTGGCATTTAAGCTGACTACCACTGGATCGCTGATATTATAAATGTAACAAAGACATCTTATCAGAGGCAGAGCCATCTACTTGATGAATCATTGACCATTCTGACTGATATAACTGAGACTGCTCAATATTCACCACTGACCTATCACCTATAACCTAAGAATATGAGACTACAACAAGTAGCCCTAACATGGAAAGAAAACGAAACATGGATACATGAATTGAAATTGAAAATAGAAGAAAAATATGACCTGAGATCCCGTAGAAAATTGTGATTGGAGAACTCCTTCAATGTCAATCTTTCCTCTGCACGTTGAAGTCCAAGTACTGACCTATCACCTATAACCTAAGAATATGAGACTACAACAAGTAGCCCTAACATGGAAAGAAAACGAAACATGGATACATGAATTGAAATTGAAAATAGAAGAAAAATATGACCTGAGATCCCGTAGAAAATTGTGATTGGAGAACTCCTTCAATGTCAATCTTTCCTCTGCACGTTGAAGTCCAAGTTCGGAAAAGTTTTCTAAATGAGCTCTAACTGTAATACAAAATATATGTATCATAAAATTTCAACCTTAGACCCATCACTTTTACACGTTCACAAAGCATTGCAGAAGAATAATTAAGTACAAATGCACATGAAATATAGTTGAAATAAATACCTGGATTTCGATGTAAAAGGCTTGTGCTAAGATTCAAGCAATCAGATTGTAGCTCTTTCAAAGCCTTTGGTGGAAGGTGCAGTTCAGTACATGACAAAATAATTTGAAAAAGCTGAAAAAACAAATGATATTGATGGATAAGAAAGATATTTACGTTAAAAAAATAAATATTACTTACGAAAACATAAAAAACAATACATACGTAACTATAATCTTTTAAAAGTTGATTAAAAAAATAGTTAATGTACTTTTGCCTCTTCACTACCTGCAAAATTGATATTTCTATTGAATGGCTGCCTCCCAATCACTAGCTGATACAATATTGCCCCAACACTCCATAAATCAGCCTGCACCTATAACAATGCCTCAATTTTATTTTGTACAAAAGAAAACAGGAACAGTATGTATCAGTAGTTGCAATTTGATCCCAGTTCTATCTTCTCACCATGGTCTCATACTTTTGACTTTCAATTACCATTGCAGCCATGTGATAAGGTGAATCATATAGTGTATCTGCCAACTGCTGAGGTGCGAACCTAGTACAACAATAAATCAAGGCACTGCCAATGCACATGAGAAGACTATTTGAGTATGTTTCATATAAAACTAAAAGGTATATATTATAAAGTATAAACAGCTACTAAACTTACAATTAGTTTCAATATAAACTAAGAAGGAATAAGATAGCTTAGTATCTACTATCTAGTAAACCAAATTATTAATGACCCGTGCTATTACTTGTATTACAAAAAAATCAAGAAATAACATCACTGAAAAAACGAACAAACAAAGAAGCAAGAAGAAACAGGTCTGTTAGAATATAATATAAAACCATTAAAGTGGCCCTTACCCAACAGCTTCAGCTTTTGGGATAAGTTGTTATTTGACAAGGTCACTCTAGCTTATAGCAGCAATTAATGAGGAATAAACATGTGCTTGTATTGTTTAATTTACTAAGAAACCATCCTACCTTGCAAAACAAAAAGTCAAAACATGAACAAATTACTGTGCTTTCAATAATAACAGACAATTATTACAGGTTTGAACGGGAGTTGATTATATGATAAACATTAAATCAATACACATGTCAGTGTTTAGGAGAGCTTATGCAAACAGCTTGGGAAGAGCTTATTTGAGCTTATCTGATAGCATAAGCTCTTATGTCAGTGTTTGGGAGAGCTTATGCAAACAGTTTATGGTCTACCATAAGCTGTTTTGAGCTTATTTTCATAAGCTATTCAGATTCATGATAGCTTATGAAAAAGATCTTATGCTTATATATAACTTATTTTCGATTTATTTCAATAAATTTTTTAAAATAACTTATGAATAAGCGCTTATGTCAAAAGCGCTTATGACCATAAGCGCTTAATTAAGCTGTGTTTCCAAACGGGGCCTTAGTAGGTCCTTAAAGAGCTTTTGGGTCTTATAAAAAGCGCTATATCATGAAACATTTATAGTTATTCTGATACACATTATAAAACGCTTTTATATGGAAAGCGCTTTAATAGTGACCCATACAACATTTGAAATAACAAAAAGGGTTAATCATCAAATTGGTCCCTGTCTTTGTATGGTCGTTTGAGATAGGTCCCTCCCCGGAAAAAATTGTGCATATGATCCCTCCGATTGCATCTAGTTTGGATTTGGTCCTCGCCGGAGGGCGGAGCTCCGGCGAGACTGCTGAGTGGCAGGCAAACGGTGATGTGGCTTTATCCACGTCATTTTTAATTAAATTTTATTTCCACATAAATAATTATTATTTAAAATAAACTAAAATTAATTTAATTAAGAAAAAAAACTTTAATCCATAATCAGGTAGAAGAAAAAGAGAATAATGGGTGTAGCTGCAGTAGTTGCCAACAGTAAGTTCTGCATATTAGAGAAAAACAAAAAGTTCAAACATGAACAAATTACTGTACTTGCAATAATACCACAGACAATTATTACGGGTTTGAACGGGAGTTGTTATATGATATAACAATAAATCAATACTCACATCTCCATTTCTAAACCAAGTAGCAAGTGCAAACCCACAATTTCTGAAGGTGATCTGAAAATGAGTAGATCGTCATATACTACTCAAATACATATTTGGTTGACAAAAAATAGTGGCCTGAGGGACTGATTTGGTTTCAAGCATCGGTGTAGTGATTTAGATATATTTTCAGAAACTAGCATCACCAATATTATCTTTTTCTAACGACTAATTGAAGGTGTTCAATTTTACAAAAAACACCACCAGCAAAATGCAAAGGGCAAAAAGTGGGATCAATTGAGTTCAATAGCACTCACCTAATTGCCACATGAAATGGTGAGCAATGGATTTCAGAAACTCTGCCATGGCAACTGATGTAAGCAGCAGGGTCTCCATCACCACAATAATCCAAAACACCCCGCGAGAATGTCAATGATTATGAAGGAGAATATATGATTTGTTATAATGACTGAAGACGCAAAGACCCACCGGAGAATGCAAAGATTACACATCCCATCGGTAGCATGTTCTTGATTACACACTGGCGAACGTTCTTGAGTAGGACACCGGCACTACCTCCTCTGCATTCTTTTACTCATCACGCAGGCAGAACTCCTTGAATGTCAATCTCTCCTCTGCACATTGAAGTCCAAGTTCAGAGAAATTTTCTACATGAGCTCTAACTGTAATAAAAAATATATTTATCATAAAATTTCAACCTCGGACCCATCAATTTTACATGAAATAACTCGATTTCGACGTAAAAGGCTTTTGCAAAGATTCAAGCAATCAGAATGTAGCTCTTTCAAAGCCTTTGGTGGATGGCGCAGATCAGTACATGAAAAAATATTTTGAAAAAGCTGAAAAAACAAATGATATTGATGGATAAGAAAGATATTTACGATAAAAAAATAAATATTGCTTACAAAAACATAAAAACAATACATACCTAACTAATATCTTTTAAAAGTTGATTAAAAAAATAATTACTGTACGTTTGCCTCTTCACTACCTGCAATTGACTATTTTTATAGAATGGCTGCCTCCCAATCACTATCTGACACAAACAAATCTAATGGTGTAAAATACATTGGCAATCTCATTTTAACTTCAAAATTACTAATGTGCACTCTTCTTTGATGAGGTGGTTTATATTATTAATTTACGGAATATTATAGGGAACTTATTACGGATATTGACCAATTAGTTCCAACTTCCAAAAACAGAAACAGAAGCTAGCCTTCAGTTTCAATACTATTTGATACTCACAATTTGAAGAAAGATTAGACCAGCACTATAAATTCAGTTGTCTGAAACAAGAAAACCATAATAAGTAACATAGGGAAATATTATGACAAGATAAATGAGGCTATTAATCTTCCAGTATATTAAATGGACTGGGAACCAGGCTACATGTTTATAAGTCAATGAAATATGAGAAATGATGAAATTCCAAAATGAAGGAGTGAAGGAAAGCAAGAATGAGATTATCCGAAAAATAAAGAACGGGTGTTGCAGATGATACTTTCAGGTGAGTTACGTCCTGAGCAAGCACAATTTCTGTCCTTCCACCGCTGATCGCCACCACTTCCAAGGAAGAACATCATCCCACCAAGAATTTATTCAACACCGTCTAATGGCAACTATTCGACCCAATGGTTCCAATATCCTAATGTCGTCAATCCCTATCAATTTATTCTTTCCGTCAATTAGTTAGGAATCTGAAATTTCCTTATGCTTAAAACTCACCACTTTAAAGGCACCTCTTCCAATTTGCATGTTATCATGAAAATCATAATACCCAAATAAAAGAAACGAGAGAAAAATTACCAATCAAAAATCAACAAGATTTAATGTTATCTATGCACAGCGAGCTTGCTTGTCTAATTCCAAGCTTCAAGGATATAGAAAACCATCTGCAAATTAACATTTATAAGAAATTAAGCAACTTGGCTTGAAAAGACAGGTGGGCCTTCATCCAACCCTATTTTTTAAAGCTAATAAAGGGCACGACACTCACCCTCTTACCTGTTCCAGATTTGTAGCGCACACCCCCATCATTCTTACACACTAAGTAGCTTTACCTGCATAAAAAGAAGCTCTAAGTTTCCACCGTTGTCTGTGGGAAGCACATTCAAAATGTCGACTGCTTGGTTATCACAATACCGAGAAGGCCTATGATTAAAGAATTTCGGCAACCTGTAGAGATTGTTGTTGATTATGCCATCCATAGAAACAAGCACAGCAATTTAAAAATAGAAGACAAACCCATATTAAAAAAAAAACCTATCAGCAGCTGTGGTGTTATTTAAAGATGCCAATTTGGTTCATATTTAGCTATTTTGTCTGATACATAAATAAATTGAAAAATAAAACAACTAGTTGATCAAAAAAAGTAAGTTATTGGATCACCTTCATTTCAGGCATCAGAACTCGCTCAACAGTGGTTCCAAATGTAGCCTTAAATATTAATTCTGCTAAAGTCTCTTCTGCAATGGACAAAAGCCTAGGAAAAAAACATCACGTGATTTCGTAAGGTCAGACATACACATACAAGGTTTCAAAGAAAACAATAAAGGAAATAGACCAAGACAAAGAACAGCAAGGAAAGGTACCTTGGTAGAAAACTATTCTGCCACCAAATTTGAGTCAACCCTCAAATTATCATTATCCGAAAGGCAACAAGGGTCCATAATCACAATTAGAATTACCGCGACTTTAGGGTCATTGTTGACATGATTTACCATCTCGTTGTAGGGACTGATGATTTCCATCAAAACAGTCAACCCTCAAATTATCATTTCCGAAAGGCAACAAGGGTCCATAATCAGAATTAGCATTCTCAAGACTTTAGAGTCATTGTTCACACGATATACCATCTCGTTTTAGGGAATCACTTTAATGATTTCCATCAAAAGGGTCGACCCTCAAATAATCATTATCCGAAAGGCAACAAGGGTCTATAATCGAAATTGATATTCTCGCGACTTTAGGGTCATTGTTTACATGTTTAATCGTCTCGTTTTAGGGGCAAGCATTGGTGATTTCCGTCAAATAGGGTCAGCCCACAAATTATCATTATTCGAAAGGCAACAAGGGTCCATAATCACAATTAGCATTCTCACGACTCTAGGTACATTGTTCACAAGATTAACCATCTCGTTTTAGTGATTCCTATAGAAGATTTCCATCAAAAATGTCTACCCACAAATTATTATTATTCGCAAGGCAACAAGGGTCCACAATCAGAATAGCATTCTCGCTACATCATGGTCATTGTTCACATGATTAACCATGTCATTTTATGGACTTATTTTACGAACTCGCATTGATGATTACCATCAAAAGGGTCAGCCCTCAAATTATCATTACCCAAAAGGCAACACGGGTCCTTAATCAGAATTAGCATTCTCAAGACTTAAGGGTCGGAATTTACATGATTTACCATCTCGTTTTAGGGACTTATTTTACGAACTCGCATTGATGATTACCATCAAAAGGGTCAGCCCTCAAATTATCATTACCCAAAAGGCAACAAGGGTCCATAATCAGGATTAGCATTGTCAAGACTTAAGGGTCATAATTTACATGATTAACATTCTCTCATCATTCCCATTTTAGGGTGATTTGTGATTTATAATTTCCCACCAATAACAAGTGTGTTTCCAAATCACATGGGCCACGATAATCTCAAGCAACCTCCCTATATTGGGATGCCTCGGTAATCTGTGATTTATAATTTCCCTCCAATGACAATTATGTAGTTCCGAAATCACATGGGTCATGATCACCTAAAGCAACCTCACTATATTGGGATGCCTCGGTGATATGTGATTTATAATTTTCCTAAAATAAAAGCGCTTACGTGTTTCGGAAATCACATGGGTCATGATCACCTCAAGCAACGTCAGCATATTGGGATGCATCAGATCTGTGATTTATCATTTCCCAGAAATCACAATTATAATTTCCTTCTAATCATAATTATGTGTTTCCAAAATCAAATGGGTCATGATCACCTCTAGCAACCTCACTACATCTGGATGCCTCGGTGATCTGTGATTTAATATTTCCCTCTAATAATCACAATTAGGCATTTCTGAAATCACATGGGCCATGATCACCTCAAGCAACCTCACCATAATGGGATACCTCGGTGATTTGTGATTTATAATTTTCTTTCAAGCACAATTATGTGTTCTTGGCGACACCTTCATTAGCTATATATTTCTTTAAATTGGGGGTAAAATTGAAGTGGTCAAGTATTTATGATGTGCCTAATGCGTAAAGATGAAGCCAAGAGGCAATCATGCGTAACAAGCCGTGGGTTTTAATTTTGTTTTAACTGCAATGCAAACAAATGAAAGAAGCGCGCGACACATAGGTCTCTTGATTCTATTTCAATTTTCAACAACAAAAAACCAACTAAAATCCAACCAGCTACATATATTTTTAATTTTAATTTACGTATTTATAAAAATAAAAAATACCATGTAATAATTCATAATAAGTTACATAATTTACTTTATGGGAATAATTCTTCTTCAATACTCAAGTTTCTACTCAGTTACAAGATGTGATAAAATAAGGAAGGGACTAACCTCATTTAAAATTTCATCTATCTCCAAGGATTAAAGTTTAGAGCTCCACTATACACAAACATCTAAATGAACGGCGGAAAGAAATGGAACCATCCTTCTGGAATAACAAAATCTGCTCAACAACAGATAAGTCAGTGTCAGTGGTCGGTAATAAAACTTTTACATGCATACCATGGCTTTAAAAATAGTAAGATTAATACTAAATGATGATAAACCATAGAAAACCAAGAATTTAATTTCCCATGAATTGAAAATGTAGTTTTACACATAAGTCATAACTACAAGTATCTCATCAAATTAGAGTTCAGGATGATCTAATATGAAAAATAGTGAAATGTTATCCAATTACGCATTGAGTGAATTGCATTGCTTTATAGTCCTGCATGTAAGCCATTCCTCTCCATAATTACTTCTTAGAAAATCTTGTTAATCGGATTCAAGCTTGTCCGTCTATTGCTTAATTGGATAACATCCTTTCTTTCCAAAAGCATGGTATTGGCATTTAAGCTGACTACCACTGGATCATCTGTAAATGACTCAGCCTGATACTATAAATGTAACAAAGACATCTTATCTGAGGATGAGCCATCTACTTGATGAAACATTGTCGTCTTCATAAAGCCTTATATAACTTGAAACAGGTCCCTCGTATCAGAGACTACGATCTACCCTTTATAGTTTGGCTTTATCTCAAGAAAGCGTGATCCCTCTCTATTTGTCTATTCAAACTGGCTCAGACACTTTGTATGCTCTGATACTATGTTACAAAGGTAGAGAGGTAAAGGGAGAGCGAGAAAGTGTAACTAAATTAAATCAGTTATTCTGTTATTGAATCGTGGTGAATGATACAAGTGCTACTCACTTTATAAAAGAGCCTTGCCTTTGTAGTTTGCTTACATGAGAAGCTTCAAACTACACTAACTGAATGAAGTTGTTAACCAACAGCATATCAAAACTCACTGCCTCTAAGGCCATGAGAGAAATTTTCCCACATATAAACTAACCTTCATCTTTTAAGTTAAGAATTAAAGATTTAAAAAGGATTGTGTTAGAAGTATGTTTATCAAGGATTAAATGTCTACTTGAGGTTTGATACAAACAGGTAGCCCTTTTTAATATTTGGCTGGTGGTAAGATAAATGAAGCCTGAAATTGCTGAAAGATACATTACATTATTCCTGACATATAGGGATAAAATAGTAAAGTATGGCCCAAAAAAGCAAAAATAATAATAATAGTGATTATTACAAGAGATTGAAGATCGATTATTACAAGAGATTGAAGATCTTTAAGTTTAATCATCATAAACATAATCAACATCTCCATATTAATCATATTTTACCAGACTTGAGTACAAAATATATACAATTACGAGACATTTAAAGATGTATATTCATGAAACAGTCTGTTTGAATTAAGTACCTGTAATCTAAGATAAGCAAAGATTGGAGTTTCCATCAAGCGAATCAATTTATCCGGATGGACCAGAAACTTGACATGTATATCCTCCTCAACCAGAGATTGAATCACAGCACTGCATGCCTGTAAGTCTGTTAAGGAAGATGCAAAATTATTATCACACAAAGGGAGCATGTAGTCCAAATAAAGCTAGAGGGTAAAGCCGTAAAGCTAATATCCACAAATAGAAATTGTTGTGTGGGTGTATCCATGTGCACATGTGCTAGAGAAAGAGACTTAAAATGGAAACCAATAATCATAACCAAGTTACAGATATCTACCTGTGCTAAAAAGCAAAGACTTATAATTGCCATTGGAGAATGACACCAAGAGGCATACAGAGACACATACTAGTCCTTCCGTGCAGGATTAACCAGTGATTGCTTCAAAAGATCTCGAATCTCAGATAAGTTCGATGATGTAAGTAAGATCAAATTCAGAGCCTGAAAATTTAACAAAGGGAAAAAAAAAAAAAAAAAAAAGCAGATGCAGATAAATACTGTTTCACTCACTACATAGGGTTGCCTAAATGTCAGACTTAATGAAAAGATATAGTAAAAGAACAATTAAACAAGCACAACAAAAAATATACTATTGATAAGTGTCCAAGAACTGTGGATCTCAAAATCACCTAGAATAGTTATACATTAGACACTACTCACAAACCACTCTAGTTCTATAAAATTTATTGTAGCCTACAACAGAGGACCGTTCAGCATTATTAAGTTAACAAGGAAACAATTTTCCACCAAATAACAGAAGCCGTGACCTTTGAGATATTGTGCTTCTAATTTCATTGAAGTACAATATTTATTTTAAGAACATGAATGTTGGGTGTATCCACATTATTCAACATAAAAGTCTATAATACTACATGTAACCCAAACAATTAAGCCAGTTGTGTAATGAGGGTGCAAATCAAAGCCCACCCATAAAGGAAAATAGTTCTCTCTCTTCCATCCCCATAATTCCATAACGCAGTATAATAATAAAACAGCAACATAGAAGTTCATTGCAGCCTTTGATTTAGCTCTAGGGAAGACTCACAAACCTGAACCATAAGTGATCCAAAATCCAAATCTGATTCTCCTTCTAGTATTGTCGAAACTTCCCGGTAGACTCTCTAGGCATTCAAAAGAACACAAAGACGGCGGATTATCAAAGCACCACGCCTGGAATTTAATATACAAAAATTAAAATTTTCATTAATGGAAAAGTGAAATTAGTAGTAATAATTACATAGTTTCACAAATTCAAGACTCATTTGTCTCTACTTAGAAAAAAAGTGATTTTAAAATTGAATCGAAAATTGATTATATTTTAGGTGAACTTTTTAAAAGCAGAAATTTATTTATGTTTGTATACAAATATAATAAGTGTTTTTCACAGTAAAATTGATTTTAAATTGTTTGGATCTAAAACCATAAAATGTCTTTTTTCATATAAAATTACATTAAAGGACATAAAATTATGACTAGTTATTTTTTCAAAGAATTATTTTACGATAAAATTGTAAATTTGAATTCAAGTAGTGTAACACTGTAACCATAAAAATAGATCTCAATTTCTCTCTCCTCATCCATAATTGATTTTATCAGAAGCTACTCAAAATAGCTTAAGAAAATAATTAAATTTCTGCTTATTTTACGATTTTGTTTTTTTTTCGAAAGCATACACACACGTAAAAATATACATAAGTGGCTTTTTTAAATAAGTGATTATTTAACAAAATAAGCAGAAACAAGCGGGCCGTACTAAAAGAATCTAGAGCGTGAAGAAAAACATCTTACTTCTCCAAAAGAGAAGAATTATCTAGCCGAAAAAGTGTGCACTAGGAAAACAACAAGCAGTCTGAAGTGCTGAGGATCTCTTGCAATGCACGCATGAACATCAAGAACTCAAAGCACAACCTATTTCACATTAAAGGATTGTGATGAATTAATGACTCTTTAAGTGAATCATTGATTTCCACAAATAAACAAGACAGAAGAACACAAGTGAAACTTAAAAAATATCACCGCTTTATTCAGTCAGAACTTGAACAATATTTGAAAACCAAACCAGAGATTAAACCGTTGATCTCCAGGTCATGACTCAATTAGTTCAACCAGTTAAATTGGTGATTCAACCCTGATTTAACAGTGGTTAACCCAGATAATTTTTAAACATAGATCACGGTCCCAACCGGTTCAACAAAACAATCCAGTTCAATTTTTTAAACATTGATATTCAAGATGGCATATATGGAAATCTATATGGCATTCTAACCGTACTTATCAATCCATAATACAATAACAGCACAAAGCGGCGATTAGGTAACAATCAAAGATAGAAATGGAAACTGGAGGTATACTGTATTTTTTACGTATTCAGACCTGATATGTAGATCAACTCTTGAGGTATAGCAGTTACAGCAACAAAGTTTAGAAAGAAAGTCCTAGGCACTTCGAGAGACCTAAATTCCAGAAAAAACATCATTTAATCATTTTTCCCCATCTGTTTCCTCATAATTCATTTTTAGAGTATCTGAGTTCTTTGATTGTTCTTATTGCTCATTTATTGAGTAAAACAAAATCAGAGAAGATTGTGCCTAAAGAGGCGGATTTAAGAAATCCAATCATGAACCATGTAATATTAACAAGAATATCATGCAACCAAAATTTTAAATAAAATAAACGTTCATCGGTAAGCAATCTTGAAGTTGATATTCACCCATTATTCAAAAATATTTTATACGTAAGAAAAATGATCTATAAATGTAAAAATCACAACTTCACCATGCACAAAGATCTTGAGAAATAAATTATAGGATTTTGTTGGGGGAGAAGATGCAGTTAGCACAAGACTACCTCATCAGATGGATCGGAAAGTGCTTTGAGTAGGGTGTCAAATATGTCATCAAGGTATGTCAAAACCTGTTTCAGACAACGAAAGTCAATATATGAGCTGGACACCGAAATCTGTCATATGGACATAAAGAAGATCACCCCACCACAAAACATTTCATTTCAACTGCAAAAATTGATTGGCAATAAGAAAATAAAGTCTTGAAACATAAAAGAAAGAGAATGCCGAACAATAGCTAAACAAATTATACATCATTCATTCACTATGACAACGGCATAACTATTTGCAGAATTGCAGCTTAAGTAGATAAAATTGCAAATTTTGGTAGTATAATTAACTCCACCATGTCAAACAATAACTTCATGGAAATAGCATAGTCTCACTAGATATTTAGGGAAAACCCAAAAAATATAAAAGGAGCATAGTAGAATTATTTTCTAGTTACAACCAAGTAGCGTCCATCATTATTCAATAGAAATAGAGCTCTTAGTGAACCTATAATCAAAATCTTGCCATGATATAGTACATAATGAAAGAAGTGTTTTCACTGACTTCAGCAAATATCCAAACAGGCATGTAATTGAGCTCTATGACATAGGCTTCAAGGGACATATGGAGAAACTAGATTAACACCACATGTCAATATATAAAAGCCTCAATATATATAAAAATGAAATCTGAATTCAAACAATCGAGGCACCTCAGTACAATGTATGCTTAAAAGGGTTGATATCCAATGCAATGCTTCAATTTGAGTGGCTTTCCATTCACTAGACAGTTGCCTGAAAAATCAAAACACTCTCAAAATCCCTCTACAAAATAATTAGCTCCAACTAGAGTTGGCTAAACAGAAAGGTCCCACATAATCATGTCTAAATAGCCTCTCAGGCGTGCACACCAATATAGATAGAAACAATTTTTCAATTAAAAGTATTTTGAAATTCAAACCTAGCATTTTTCCAGGTTAGAAAAACTACACCTCCTAGTAATGGATAGGATTGCTCCTGCATCAAAAACTTCTACTGGATCAGCCTTGATTGCTCGTAACTCTTCATTGGTTTCCCGGGCAACCTTAAAGCCAAGAAATATTTCAAATTAATCATTTTGCATCGCAGGCTACAATAAAATCAAATATGGGACAAAACAAAACAAAAATTGGAAAAGTAAATTCAAAAAGAAAAAATGAGGGAGGGGAATGAAAGTAAGAATAGCTCAAACAAGCCTACCACTCTAATTTTCTCCTCTTTATTGGATATGCAAGGCCAAATGGCTCCAAGAATGTCAGCATAATATGGAACAAGCTGGTCTCCTGCAAATTTGACAAACTCATTTATCTGTTAAAACAAGAAAGCAGAGACATTATTTAAGAAAAAAATAATGAACAAATCAACAAAACACTAAGCAAAAGTTTGATGAAACTAAAAACTTGTTTAAGAAGTCAAAACATTGCCATACCACTTACCCATGTGATAGCTGTTAACCTCGTAAATTCATCTGGAGAACCTGCCCTCTGGACCAGAATTTCAGCCATTCGACCATAATCTACAGACTTCAACAGTGGAACTGCTCAAGTCAGAAAATGACTAATGAACAAAACATGTTGCTTTGTTACAAAATAGTAGGTGAAAATGATGCAAAGCATAGTTAATTGAAAAAAAAAAAGGCAGGAACAAAAAGGAGTCAGTAAATAGATGGACCCTAAAAGATGGAAACATAAACGTCAGGAATCATGGCTGCTAGCTAACAGGGAAAAACGATAACGATAGCAGAATTGGGCGTCGAATAGTTCAGAAGCCTTGTTATTCAAAATGTAAATTATACATTATCTGAAGCCTTGCTGAGGAGGTCCTAATCCTAATCTCTTGAAGAAACTCAGAAAGAGCAGAATCAGCTTGTTGACGTACTTCATGACTTGAATCGCTCAACATATTAAACAAACCTGAGGTGTTTATAAACGATTAACTGGTTTACATTAAAATTGTATAAAAGGAGAATAATCCGCATTCTTCAATGGATACTTACCGTCAAGAAAATCAGGAAGAAAACCCAGCATATCAATATCTGGGACACTGTCCAACACAGTAATCCATCCTTCCAAAAACTGGCGAACAAATGGATTCAATACACTCATGCACTCCCTCAACACTGGTATGGATTCTTCAATACTGAAGATCAAGAAATAAAAGAAGATTGGTATGAAGCAGTAGAAGTTACATTCAGATATTTCTGTTGACCACTTGACCTACAACAAGCCTTTTGAAATCAAAACACAAGATACAGTTGTACAGAGAAACATATAGCATTGAAGTGAGAAGGTGTACCTGAACTGGTCACTTTCAGTCACAATATCCTGTTTTAATAGATCAACATATAAGCATTAGTTAATCTAAAGAGAATAAATATTTGATTGATTCCCATTTAGAAAATTTCTTAAGCGTGAACACATGTAGATCTTTTCAAAGGCTTGCTGGAGTTGAGAAACTTATTATACCTTCACGAGTCGGTCTAAGAGCTGAGCAGCACTTTGTACATTGCCATATGAGTCAGGAAAGCCTGCATAAGGCATCAAATATCTGGTTGAAGTATATAATAAAATCTCCGCTCACAACCTAGCATCAAAACCCAATTTATAATGGAGGACTGTATATTATCATATTGAAGCTTTTCATAGGTCCGTGATTAAATCCTCACCTTAGCTATGTTATATAGTGCTTCACAAGCATAATATCAAACTCTGCTATCTTGATCAGAAAAAGAATTTAATACAGGAAGCACAATTTGCTGTCAAATAAAAGGTGAGTAGGTAAGAAGAAGAAAAAGAAGAAGGACAGGGTAAATGAATACACAAACCAACACGCGCACACAGGAAGAGGGTGTAAGCGGATTTGATTAGATCGGTTTTTAAATAAAAAATCACCTAATCCAATATTTTTCAGTTATCTTATTTTATCATCCATTTCAATCCATCATAAATTTAATTCGGATCCTATCCAAGTCAATCTAAAGCGACTTGTATTGGATCAGTTTTCAGTTTGAATCTTCTTTTTTTTCTCTTAAAGGGATGCAAAATTAAATAAATCTCAAAATATATAATAAATGTGCTATGTCCCCTCACGTAGGATCTGGTCACAGGTCTAGACGCAGGAGAGTTCTTCTTGCGACCCAGACTGGAGAAAGAAGTGGCTCATCCTTGTCAATATGCTAAATGAAATCCAGAAAAGTTAAAAAGAAAAAAAAAATTGGGTTTTTGGTGTGTTTGGTTTTGGGTTTCTTTATTGATTTTTTCAGCTTTATTAGATCAGATTGCCACTGTAGTAGGGACATGCAAACTCATACATATATGCCAGGCCTTGTCAAATTAAGTTTATAATAAAGTGAAAGATGATTGCAATGATGATACATGCTTTTGACAAATTCATCTTAAAAGAAGATATTTCAACCAAGGTAAAAAAACAGAACAGGGCCACCATCTAAAAGTAATTAGCGTGTCTAGTGTTGGTAACAAAAACTGCAAAATTACACCTATTATTCCATGAACTGACATGCTTGCAATTGCAGTTCCAAAATGCAGTGGTTTTCCAAATTGCCTTGTGCTATATAAGCTACAGAAATGCTATGGAAGAATGTTAAAAACTATTGTAAAAAGTCATCAGAGCTACTTATGAATTACACATTGATACAGATAGCTTCTTCTTAATCACGAATAGCGGTCTGTCGTGGATGACCCCCTAAAATGAAATCCCGTGTAAGGGAAGGCCGCTATTGGCCACAAATAGCGGGATTTCACGCCGCAATTCCGTCACGGCAGAGGTCCCCTACGCGATGGCGCTATAGCGCCACTATCGCGCGCGATCGATAACTATGATTGGCAAAGGATAGCTTCTTATGAATTATTGAGCATCTAAAGTTACAAAAATAGATATCATTATACACCTCTAAATGTACACAACTTACACAACTTACAACTGGAAATGAACTATTTTTATGGCAATACCACCATAGCAACAATGAGCCTAACAACTAACAAGTAATGGATAATTTTTTACCTAAATCATAGGCACCAAATCATGTGATGCCCAATAGGAGGGAGAAAGTGATACATAAACTAAATAAAGCTGTGAATGAAACGTGAAAAAGTGACTATTTCAGTCTGCTTTAGGAGATAAGTGCAAGCTAAGTATAAGAAATCTTGAACCAGTATACTCTCTCAGTCTTCCTGACTCTCTCTCTCTCTCTCACACTGAATCTCTCTCTCTCTTAAACACACACAGAGCTCATATATTCTCTTCCACTAGACCCAATTACTACTCCCAAGTTTCTAAGATATACTCAGAATGAATTTGCATAATGTCACGAGAGGAAACAGTTCAAATTGCAACCCATCGTACACAAGTTTAAAACAGAAACAAAAACAACCTAATAAAAGAAAAAAAATACAGACTTCAAAAACTATACATTCCAGTAACTAGTGGGCAAACCTTAAAGCTTCATGCAGCCAAGCCTATTAACCCTCCCTAAATTGAATTTAAAAAAAAAAAAAAAACATGCTCAAATTATTACTTCCAACTAGAATCACAGCAGTTATCCAGCAGTAGCAAGCCATGATCTCCAGCAGTAGCAAGCTGCTTCAGTATTGCAGTATTAACCTATTTCCAAGAACCCGCACCACAAAACCCTAAGCATTCCCCAAATTGCAATTGCATTATTAACCTCGAGGAAAAGTAAAAGGGAAATCGAAAAACCTCGAGGGCAGCATTCTTGCGCGCGAGGGTGCAGAGAACGGCTGCCGTAACCACCAAGAGAGCGTCCACCATGGTTGTTGGAGAAACGCAAACCCACAAACCAAATATAGCAAGCTTTGAGGAACGCAGACATTGCGGACATTGTAGAGGCCTTGTTGAACAAGAGCTTTTATATATTAAAGTTTCATAGTTTAAAGCAGAGAGGTGAAGTAACATATACTTCCTCCGTTCCTATTTATCTGTCCAGGAAGAGAAGATTCATACAAATTAAGGAAATCAATTAATTATGTTGATTTTCATAAAAGTACTATTTATTTTCCTATATCACCCTTTAGAATGTATTTTATCTTTCTTCATTTATTGTTTCTATAAGGGTATTTCTTGGAAAAACATCAATTAATGCTCTCTTGAAACTCTAAGTGGACAGATATATAGGAACAAATTTTTTTCTTCAAAATGGACAGTTAATAAGGAACGGAGGGAGTATGAACTTATCATTGGCGCTTGAAATTTTTTTATTTGTTTTCAGTTGAAATCATTACAATGTGAATGCAACTAAAACTAATAATTGGTCTGACTAAATTGTAGTTCAATATTCTCATGGAGATGGGTCTATAGTTGCTATTTTTGTTCTCCGTCGTCTGTATACATTAATTACTACCTCGAGTCCTATTTATAAGCATGAAAAAGAAGAAAAATCTTGGTATTTTTTATAAGAACCAAATGAAAGTTTATCCTATATTAGTTATTTTTTTTCCAATGATCCCTTATTAATTCAAACTTGTAAAATGTGTTTCATTAATTATTCTCTCTCTTTCCCACATTCAAACACTAATAACAAATGGTAGTTTATTTTAATTCAAGACAAATTTAATGCATTTTATCTAGTTTAACTACCTTTTTTTTTTGCTTCTTATACGTAGGACCGGAGGTAGTATTATGTAAGTAATATTTTGATTATTTGGATTTAAATATTGTAATAAGGATGTAAAAAATCTACTTATCTGACATTGCGAAAAACTTCTTTGTAAACAACATTTGAAGTACTATAAAAATGACTTTCCTTATAATATACCATATTTTGGTTTTTAGTCCTTTTGAAATATTTTTTCTGTTTTTCATCCTCAACATATCAAACGCTCTGTTTTTAGTCCTCGACGTCAAGCTTTTCATCCCATACTAACAGAAGCAGATCCAAGAACCCCTTTCGTCTATGAGACTTTGTGTCATATCTTCATTCTTAAGTCTCTCAAACCTTGATGTAGTAGAATCATTATTGTCTTCATCACATGCATCACTAAAAAGTTCTCCAGTTTGATAGTCATCATCAATTTCCTGCACTATAGACACTGCTTCGTCACCACCATTAATAGGTACCTTGCTCTTCTTGATTGTTGGCTTACAGTTATGTAAAGAAAATATTGACAGTACATTATTTACCAATATGTATGTTGTGGTTGATCTATATTCAAACATCCAAACTTGTAACGCACCAATGAGAGCTTATTATCTGATAGCCGAAAGTGTCACTTGGGGTACTGCATGTTCCCTTTTGACAATTCCATAGTGCTTACTAATTTTAAACTTCAGGTTTTGGACCCTAAAATGACTTCCCCTGCATATAGTTAAATCAATTAAGAGCATATTCATCAATAAACTTATGAGAGTTACTAAATCAAGTTTTATAATATTCTTTACAATTCTTGAGAAACTTCAGTGTCACACTGCCACACTTAACAAAGCGAAAGCTCAAGAAAAAATATGAGATCAGTATAAGCATCCTTGATATGGTAAACAAAAAATCCAGAACTCATTTTAAACCTTATTCATTTGTTGTTTGTCTACTGTATGCAGATAAGATCCATGTCCAAGTTGCCATAAGAGAGAAGAATAGATAGATGATAACAGTTAGTACCTGTTGAAATTATGTCTCAGTAGCTGTTTGAATTTTAAATTTAAGTTGTTAGTTTGAAGTTGTTATTTAAATTTGAATAAGTCCTAATTCTGTTAGGATGATTAGTTAGACTATCTTTGAATTTGTTTAGAGTATCTTCTGTTAGTATTTTAAATTTTGCAGATTTCTAGTCAGTTTGTTAGTTACTCTTTACCTTTAAAAGAGCAAGTTCTGATTAATAAAAAATCTGCCTTCCATCATAAATATTTCTCTTCTCTTTCACGTTAAAAAAAACCAACAAAGTGGTATCTAGAGCCATCTTCTTACGGACCTGTGAACATGGATGCTGAATCAAATTTCTCCAAAGTTGCACCTCTAGTCTTTGATGGAGAAAACTACGATCTATGGGCTGTCAAGATGGAGGCTTACCTAGAGGCTTTGGATCTTTGGGAAGCTATAGAAGAGGATTATGAAGTCGTTCCGCTGCCTGCCAATCCTACCATGGCCCAGATCAAGAGTCACAAGGAGAAAAAAACCCGGAAAGCAAAGGCAAAATCATGCCTTTTTGCTGGTGTTTCATCAACCATCTTCACAAGGATCATGAGTCTCAAATCAGCGAAAGCAATTTGGGATTATTTGAAGGAGGAGTATGTTGGAGATGAAAGAATAAGAAGCATGCAAGTGCTCAATTTAATGAGAGAATTTGAGATGCAGAAGATGAAAGAGTCTGAGACAATCAAGGAATACTCAGAAAAATTGTTAGATATTGCTAACAAAGTAAGGCTGCTTGGAAGTGCGTTTGCTGATTCAAGAATTGTTGAAAAAATTCTGGTAACAGTTCCTGAGAGGTATGAAGCGTCTATTGCCTCACTTGAGAATACGAAGGATCTTTCTAAAATCACTTTGGCAGAAGTGATGCATGCATTGCAAGCCCAAGAACAACGAAGGCTGATGAGAGAAGATCGTGTTGTCGAAGGTGCTTTTGCAGCAAAGCATCATGATAATGGATCCAAAAGAAATAATTCTATTAAGAAGAACCAACCAACCAGTTGTGAGAATTTTCCAAACAACCAAAACAATGACAGAGGTAGAAAAAATTATCCACCTTGTCATCATTGCGGAAAGATGGGTCACCCACCGTTCAGATGTTGGAGAAGGCCAGATGCAAAATGCAGCAAGTGCAACGAGATGGGGCATGAAGCTGTAATTTGTAGAGATAAAATCCAGGAAAGTGCAAATGAAGCAAAAAATGCGCAAGAGGAGGAAGAAGACGTGCTATTTGTTGCTACTTGCTTCTCTAGTAATAATTCTTGTGAATCTTGGTTGATTGACAGTGGTTGTACTAATCACATGGCCAATGACAAAGAGTTGTTCAAGAGTTTGGACAACACCAAAGTCAAATGGGTCAGAATCGGGAATGGCGAAAAAATTCCAGTAAAAGGCAAGGGGACAGTAGCTATAGAAAGCTACACAGGTACAAAAATTCTCTCTGATGTTTTGTATGTACCTGAAATTACTAAAAACTTGCTTAGTATTGGACAGTTGCTTGAGAAAGACTTCAAAGTTATCTTTGAAGATAAAAGCTGCATAGTTAAAGATCCAGAAGGCCTTGAAATGTTCAAGGTAAAAATGAGGAGCAAGACTTTTTCATTTGATTCAATAAAGGAGGAGAAAATTGCATTTCATGGTGATTTGGCCAACGAGCCTGTCACACTTCTTAGTGAAGGTGACGACGAAGAGAAAAAGAAAGGGAAAGCCAATTGCAACAACGACAACAGGGGTGTGTTACTGTTGAAGATGATGGTGGTGTTTTTGCAGCCACTGAGGTTTTGGGTCGCCAGCCAAAAGATAAAGAGCCTGAAGGTCATGTTCATGTGCCAGGACCTCAAGGAACAGATCAAAATCCAAAACTACCTAATGAGAGTCCTACATGTCATCACATGTACCCTACACATTACTATGTTCATCCACTTCCTGCTTTTATTTACAACAACAACTATAGTGTGGCGTAATTTGCACCTCCGCTACCATATTCTTATGCATACGTGATGTGTCCATGGAATGGAAGCGAACCTGCCGGAGCACATATTCCAGTATGGTTGACTTTTTGAACTTTGAGAAGTTAGAAGTTTCCAGCTACTGATCCAAGGAGGAGTGTTGAAATTATGTCTCAGTAGCTGTTTGAATTTTAAATTTAAGTTGTTAGTTTGAAGTTGTTATTTAAATTTGAATAAGTCCTAATTCTGTTAGGATGATTAGTTAGACTATCTTTGAATTTGTTTAGAGTATCTTCTGTTAGTATTTTAAATTTTGCAGATTTCTAGTCAGTTTGTTAGTTACTCTTTACCTTTAAAAGAGCAAGTTCTGATTAATAAAAAATCTGCCTTCCATCATAAATATTTCTCTTCTCTTTCACGTTAAAAAAAACCAACAGTACCCATAAAACCATGATTGAAAAATGAACCAAAAACTTGAAGTCTAAATTTAGAAGGTTCATAAACACACAACAATCAGTCTAGCATAAAAGTCTACATTATCATTAGGATCAATGGCAAATATACGAACAACAATAAGTTTCTCAATTTTTTCCCCATACTCACCCTACTCTATCAGCATGTAGTCCTATAAAAAAATTTACATGAGAGGGTGCCACACTAATTCTAGCATTTCACTATAAAATTAGAAAGAGGAAAAAGTTTCTGCATACACTTGGTTTATGCCCCCACATTAAACAGATATAACCACATGATGATATCTCCCTTCTAATTACTGAATACAAAAATATAAAACAAAATATTATTTTACTCATAAAATTTGATTAATAATTTAAACATTGAGAGTTGAGATACCACTTCAAGTACATAAACCTTGCTAATAAGAAAAACATTAATTAAAACACAATTGAATATACATTTTGTGAAGAGATGATTAATAAAAAATTAACCATGTGCAGAATAGAGCAACTGAGCAACTATCAACAATACTCAATTTCCTACTTATATTCAAATTGTTTACCTCACAATCCAGCATTTGTCCTCTTCACGCCATTTCTGATTTTCACCTCACAGTCTAATTGTTTCCTGAGCTGGTGACTGAAGTCATTCTTTGTCTCAGGATAGAATCATCAGGTTCTTTGAATACCCCAACTTAATTTCAGTTTCGGAGATCTTTCACTTCTGATTCTGAAATTGAATAACTCCGCAAGTGGTAGCTTTCGAGAGACCTGCCTCAAAGCCAAGCTTCAGTCAACCTTTAACAAATGAAAAAGTGAACTTTTACTTTGTATCTGAAAAATAAGAGAAAACAATAAGCTGATAGAGAGAGAGAAAGCCACCTCCTTTTTGCTTTTTCTGTTGTTGCTGCTAATACTTCTTTTGGGAATAAGCATCATGAGTTGCAGCCTCATCACACCAAAGAACTGGTTAACCCTAAAAATTACAAAAAAATTAGTGTTATACCAATACATTAGTAGAGAACTCAAATGTTTCTCAGCAAACAAAAATCAATTGTAGTTAAATTGTTTCTATAGTAAATGCTAGCTAAAAGAAGTTCTCTACATCAAAGTTGTGATGAACTTCACATCCAGAAACTCAAAACGCTTTCTAATGAACCTCAAACTCCTAGCCCTGTTTTAAAAATAATCTCAAAGCATGGTAAATCTCATATTAAAATACATACATTCACTGTGTTTGAGGCTTCTTCTTTTTGGATGCTACTGGGTCTTGGGCTACATAACCAAAACAAAGAATTAGCATCAAAACAATAGAATGGAAATCAAAATAACAAAAAGATGAATCAAATGCCTCCTTCAATTATGGCAAGCTCTAGAAAGGAAAAGATCAACAGTATAATTATCAATATGTAACGGAAATTATAAAAAATTTAAATTATCAACTTTAAATCTTTGTTCTCACTGAAAACCAAAAAGCTCCAATGAAGATCACAAAGGATTCCAACCCTAGCCATTGCATCTAGCCCATCAGCCTTGGCTGATTCTACTGAACTGTTCCTTCACCATCAACACAGATGCATCAACTCAATTTTAGCCATCTTTCAAACTTCAATATAATACATTTAAAGTAAACTAATTTATAGAATGGAGGTTATTGCGACCTAACCACAGAGCTGCCCCATTCTCCATGCAGTCACTTTGCATCCTTAGATCAGCTATTTTTAGCGGCCAGAGAGAAATCACATTCACAGCGCCTGATACATATTCAAACAAATCAGACTCAATACCAAAATGAGTAAATAAGGCGAAGGGATTGAAACAACAGAGAGATACAAATCCAAATCTGAAATAAGGAGAAACATTCTTACTGATCGAATGGCCTTCTGAAGGTCTACCATTTTAAGTCGTTGTTGTTCACTGCATCTCCCTTGTTTTCTGTTTTCGTTTATTGGAGTAAGAGATAAGCCAATACGGCGACCGCAAAGAGTAACATCGATTTTAGACAGAATCTTGGCAGCAAAAGCAAGCTCGCGAACATGGGGAGGGCTGAAGCCTCATTTCACTTTGCCAACGCTCTTCTGAAGAATGATTCTCCTCAGCGAGAACTTTATTTTCGAAGTCAATTCACCCCAAATCAATTCATAAGCCTTTGTTTTCCTCTCCAATTTATTTCAGTATGACTTAAATATTGAATAATCAGTAGAAAAAACGAAGAAAAAAAAGAAACAGATTGAATCAGAGGGAAGATGGAAAAGTTAATTCAATCTGCTTCACGAAACGGGAAGAATACATATTCAAATACTTCATCATACTCACCCACAGAAGGGAAACTAGAAGAGGTGAATGGAACGGCGACGCCTTTAGAAATGAAGAGGTGGTAGAACGGCTCTAAAGCCCTGATGCATCTCCGACACATGGGATTCATGGAGCCCTAGTTCCCAATTTCAAATTCCAGAAATGAGAAGGACGTGAAATCAGAAAAATTGCAAATGAGGCAAATCTAGAAGAAGAAAGAATGGATGTATGGGGGAAGAACGAATCCCAGATGCGAGAAAGAGAAACAAACCTGAAAAATTGCAGAAAGCATCTCTCCCAAATCTGTCAATTTCGGACCCTCCAGAATCTCCATGACTCGCGCCGCCTTCATAGTCCTCCCAGTCCTGCAAAAGTTACGAATCAGGCAAGTGCAAGCAGCAATAACAATAGGGAGTAGGTCATTCGCTACAAAATCCTAAAACATCCTACAAAAGAAACGAAGGAAGGTTTTAAAGGATTTTCAAAACCTAGAGAAACGGCTCAGAGAAGGACAAAAGGAACAAAGTAAGGTGAAAGGGGAAGCGTTTCTATTTTTTTTAAACTGAAAAACGTTTCATATTGAATGAAAGGAGTGAAACTGATGCAATTGTAAATCAATGGCTGAGATCAAATCTGAGTGAAATAAAATGTTTTTTTTACAAAAATACCCATGCTCAGCTTTCATAGTTTTTAGAATAAATTGTTGAAGGACTTTTTTGCCCTCAAGGCTGCATAAACTTTGCTTTTATATATAGTATAGATAGATAGATAGTATAGATATATATATATATATTTAAATTCAAATTAGCAGGTTTTACTGTGGTTTGAGGGGACGTTTCGAGGGCAGCGGTTGAGATTCTGCAGATTTGCTGACCTTTGCATTTCTTCAGCATATTACACGCGGCCTACACGCGTCAAGCCACTGTGATTCACGGCGGTCACGACTGCAGCTGGGCGAGCAAGTCAAGTGTTGTCGCTGCAAGCCCACTTGTTGACTTGTGGACTCGGAGGGATCTGCCAAGAAGTCAAAATTTAGCTTTAGCTTTATTTACCACGCCATGTTGGCGACCTATCTTGTTCAGTAACCTTGGCGTTAGTTAGTTTTTTCTTGTACCTGTCGCCTTTGTTTTAAAGACACTCTTAGCTCTCATGCTTCGAGTTCGGTGTCTTGTGGAATTGTGGACTGGGCGAGACCCCAGAGGCCCTCGCCTAGGGATGCTCGCCCCAAGGCGACGCATCAGCCAGGGGTTTGGGCCCGAGAGGCCCAAACGGCCCACTAAGGACGGTTAGACACGTCAGGCCCAACCCCTAGCCTATAAATAGGGGGCGGTTACCCATTGAGGGGACTCTTAGCTCATTTCATGAATAACAAACTCAAGATTCAGTTACACTCTCTCTCTAAGTGGTTATACACTCTCTCTCTAGATTCTCTCATTGCAATCCTCTCACTCTAGGTACTATACCTTCTTTCTATGTTCTTGGCCGGAACACTCTCAATATTGAATTATCAATTCATAATTTGAAACTAAGAAGAACTTATATCATATAGAAAATTCAAAATCAAGGTTCGTAGACAATTCAATCTTGACAGCAATACAAGGACATATTAGAGAAAGATGAAAAAGGGACACATAGGGAGAGAAATTTGTGAAGAATAAAAGCAGTATTGCAAAACAGTCATTAAATGTTGTCATTTTGATAAACAAATCATTTTTCTTTATTTTTTGTTGAGTTCATGAACTGAACAGTAAACTTGTGAATTTACTTGTGTTTATCAAAACGAGAGTTTACATGTGATGTTTCCTACGGAAGTTAACACGATCATACGATTTTAAGAATTAAAACTAGATTTTAACAACTTTGTGTATATCTATTAATTAAATATGTTGTGTAACATCTCAACTTTTGGGTAGTCACAAACTCACAATAGTAACCTGTTCTAAAACTAAATGCGGAAAATCCAAGTATTCTTTTTCTTTTAAAACAAGATTTGTCCAAACAAGGACTTAACTCAAAAGTTTATGACATAACCTGATATACCATATATATATATATATATATATATATATAGCCCCTGTTGTTAATATAAGTGTCACAAGTACCTACAAGTGATAGAAGAACGCCCGAAGGCAAAATATACACGTCCAGTGTTCAAAGTGTAAGAGTTATAAATACATTCGTCCAAAGTGTGGGAGAGTCAACCCAAAACGGCCTTCTCCATACCTCCTAACGCCTGATTACTCTCTGTGATTCCCATATAGAGAACCACACAAAAAGCAAAATGTCGGGAACCTACCCTGTCGCAAAATGTACAAATGACGAATTAGAGCTACGACTATATACACTTACTCAAGTCACTCAAAGAAGCGGGTCTCCCAACCCTCCTACTCCTCCTCACTAGTGTAGTCATCCTCGGTGTCGGAATCCACAGCTATCACATCAACACCCAAATCCAAGACCTCTCTCCTCGCAGTCCTACGCATTACCCTAGTCAAGTCTGTCTCCACGTCAACCACGTCGGTGGTAATGTCCTCCTCCATAACGTGAACCAAAGATTTCACGCGATATCCACAAGAGGAAGTGGACACACTCAAACAGATGGAAGGTGTGGCGTTTGCCCCCCTCCCCCCTTTGGCTCCACGAGCCTCGAGGAAGACGCAATATCTGTAGGGTCAATGGCAGCAGAAGGTGTCGGTCCATGGAGTGCTTCTGTAGCAGTGTCAAGCTCAGACGGATCCTCCTCCTCAAAAGATGACGGTGGTGAAGGTGGTCGCATCCCACAGCCGGGTCCAAAGCGGACCATAGGTGGAAAGTCAAAGCTTAGTGAATACTTCCGTAGTACTCCCATCGTCTAGTCTCCATGCTCGTCAATCCGATCCTCCATCAGTCTCCCCTTGTAAGTCGCGTGGTGACCAGCGGGGTCCGTCACCCAGGCGGCAGGATCAATCTAATCAATCATCTCGTAGCGAATCCCCCCCCAAAGGGTGAACCGTTGGGAACCAATCTCCCAGCGACATCGGACAGTTCCCGATCGCCCAAACACAAACAATACACACAAGGCAAGCCGCGAGGGTGAACTCACAGAATAGTGTAGATAATACAGACAACAAATAAATTATAAGGGAATAGATACTTAGGTTCAATAGGTCTTAGCATGGCATATAAGTATCATATCCTCAGGTTGCAATAACAACATACATTAATCATCAATTCATAACGATGTTTTTCAACATCAAATCATCAAATAGCATAACGATGTTCATCAACATCAAATCATCAGATAATCAAGTGCATGGTATGATATGCAATGTCATGCTAAAAAATGCTCCGGACAGGCGGAGCACCATCGAGTTAGTCCTAACACAAGCCCTTGTATTTAACCTCTCTGCTTTGGTGTCACTTACCACCTAAATGTAGTCAGATCAGCACCTAACTGTAGTCAGATCAGCCATAACCCGCGGGTTAGCCCCTCTGTCTGCTACTTAAGAACACCAAGAACATTATTGGTGTTCTTATGTGGAAACCTAATCTTTCGATCATTATGGTTCCACCGAGGTTCGGTGTCCCGCCGCATAACCTCAAAATGAATGAATGATGCAATAGGGTTAGCCAAACATGGTATCATCCTTACAACGTAAAGTATCTAGCTAAGAATATTGTCTCTAAGATACCCTAAGGTAATTGCCGAATCATCGACCTCAAATTCCAACAGCAAAAGAGTGCAAACACCCTTGATGACTACTCGAGTCATCTGACTCATCCTTTAGATGGCCGAACTACTCCGCGAGCAAAAGAGTACAACGTACTTAGAAACTTATTAGTTTCCTAGACTTAACCCTCAGGTAGCCTTACAATAAACTGCCCATCGGGAAAAAGGTGCCAAAGCACACAAGGTTTCCCCAAAACTAGGATCACCGACACTTCTCATTTTCTCAAAACTCATTTCCAAGCCCTAAGCATTCTTCAATAGATTATCAATATTTTAAAGTGTTCTAATATTGTTTAGTTTATTATGAATTTCATTTGTAAAAAAGTTTCTATTCCTTTTTGTCTCTAACACCATAAGTCCAAAGATCGCATCATCCCCAGTAATTCCCTAAGAAGGTCTCGATCCCCTAAAAAGAAAAAGCTCGAACCTCGGTCCGACCTGTCAATCATTCTCTCAAAAGTCCTGTCACTAGCATGCATAACTCCACGTTTCCCCACACTCCAACGATCCACAAATATATATATATATATATATATATATAGTCTTCCTTGTCTTTATTTACCCAATCCCCAAGCTTTTAAAATTGTTGAAACTGATGCTTCTGATATTGGCTTTGGAGGCATCTTGAAACAAAGAATTTTAGACAAAGAACAAATTATTACTTTTACTTCAAAACACTGGAACCCTGCTCAGTAGAATTATTCTACTGTCAAAAAAGAAGTTTTAGCAATTGTTTTATCCATCTCAAAATTTCAATCGGATTTGATAAATCAAAAGTTTCTAGTCCGCGTAGATTGTAAATCTGCCAAGGAGATATTACAAAAAGATGATAAAAATTTAGCTTCAAAACAAATTTTTGCTAGATGGAAAACTATTTTAAGTGTTTTTGATTTTGACATTGAATATATCAAAGGCTCAGCAAACTCTCTCCCTGATTATCTCACCCGTGAATATCTACAGGGAAGAGGCTAATATGGCCTCCAAAACCTCTTCCTCCAGAGGAAGGGGAAGCAGCAAATCTAGAGGTAAGAATATTTCTTTACATCAAAATGGGTCATCTACCTTAAACCAATCTGGGATATCCACCCAAAACTTTGCCCAATCCAAACAAACTATGGAAGACTATGCCTTCCCAATCCAAACCCTTCAGGCCTTCCAAGAACAGGGTCTAACCACACTTCCAAAAAAGACTTGGGCTAGCATTGCAGATGATGATAGCTACCAAGACCTACCATCACTCCAAACAATAATGCAAACCCAGAAATCCTAAGTCATTCAAGCCAATCCTAAACCAATCCATTCGACCCTTCCCAGACAAGAATATCTCAAAACACCAATTTCCAAATTTGTCATGTTGATCGAACCAGAGTATTGGGACCAAACTAGTGGTGAGCTCATAGCTAATAAAACAGCTTCAAAGTCTTTCCGACATCAAGCCACCTTGAACCAATCAGCCACAACAAAACCCAAAACTTCTATGAGTTTATTCTTGTAGATACAGATAGTGTGGCAATCAAAAACTTTAGGGATAAAAATGATGAATCCCTAATAACCCATTCAACTTTCCAAATCATGAGAGTTCTTAAACCTTCAGACTTTGGTAACAATCCCAACAAAACCAAGAAATTCTCCAAGAACTTTGACCCAATAGGTTTTAATTATCGGGACTATGTCAGAGCCTGGGAAAATACCATCCTCGGCTTCCAAAATAAGAATCTCAAACATTCCTGGCTTATCTATTTCAAGAAAGCCACCAACTACTATTTTCCAAATTGGTTCCACTCTTGGTGGGATTTCTTTGGACCTACAAAAGATATTTTTCCCCCCGAAGTACTGGAGGGATTCAAAAATTTTTCAAAAAATTGGAATAAAGATTTAAATAACTATTCGGTTAGTTTAAATTTTTATACAATCTTTTCGCTGTCTTGGATTTTTGCTTGGCAGTACCTCATTAAAACCAATTATCTTCATGAGCTCCACAAGCAAACCTCAATCAAATGGTGGAAAACCTTTGATGCTTCGATGGTTTCAAAAGAAAATATTGATCTTTGGTTCAGAACAAATCAGAAATATCTGAATCATGCAAGTCCTCAATCTTGCCTCCTGCTCAACCAGAAGGCTCACATCACTGCAGCACTCGCAGGTGCCTCTTCAGAGGAAGGTTTATTGAAAAGCCTCCAAGTTGCTCTTAAAATACTACAAAATAATTCAAAAGACAATCAAGCATCTTCTTCAAAGGACCCTTTGCAGAAAAAAGAAAAGCATCGGATACCCTCTCAATTAGAATCTGACGCCAGTTTTGTCCCAGACAGCCTGGAAGACAGTGAAGATGATCTCCTTTGATTTTCATCTCAATAATTGTACTTTTTACTGTAGCAAGTTGACTTTTTTACTGTAGCAAAGTTGACTTTTCACTGTAGCTAGTACCGAACAGTTCCTGTCAATAACCGGAACTATTCAAATAGTGTTCGTATTTTTCCTATAAATAGAGAGCTCCTCTTATGTTAGAGGGCACACTTTAGACAGAGAGAGATAGTCATATCCTAGAGAGATAAATTGTAAGTCTTATCTCTTCTTGCTTTCTCTTTTCAATCCGTTTCAGTTTTCAATCTGTTTCTGTAATTTCAATCCTTTTCAGTTTTCAATAATATCAATCTACTGCAATCTTGTTTAATGGACGGCTAAGCCTCCTGCTTTATTTTATTCTGTCAATGGAAGGCTGAACCTCCTTTTAATTTATTTACTTACTGCGCTTTTATTATTCCAGTCAATCTTATATATTCTGCAGTCTGGCTGCATCCTACTTCTCTTACCAGCTTTAATTCTAACCCCTTAAATCTGCTTCCGAACCCCTCTTGGTATCAGAGCTTTTATTTGTTTGACAACATTGGTCTGGATATCCGACCATGGAGGAGGATCCTTCTTAAGTCTATCATGAAGGGGCTTTATGAGGTTGCTGATTTGTGGACAAAAATCAGCAACGTAATTGAGGCAACCCAAAAACTTTTGTAATTGAGTTTTATCAATAATTTGATCAGGGAATTTGTCTGTAAATTCAATGACACGATTGATAGGAATTATAGTTCCTTGGTGGATATTGTGTCCAAGGAATCTGATTCTGGTTTGGAAGAGACTAATCTTTGATCTGGAAACAGCAATACCAATTTTCTTGATAATAGAAATGAAAATGCTGATATGCTTGAAATGTTGATCAATGGATTGGTAGAAGACCAGAACATTATCAATGTAGACAATTGTAAATTTTGAATAAGGATTAAAAATATCATTCATGATCTTCTGAAATTCGGAAGGGGTGTTTTTTAATCCGAATGGCATAACATTCCACTCATATTGTCCAAAAGGGACAGTAAAAGCGGTTTTATACCTATCTTCTTCTTTGATTTGAATTTGCCAAAATCCGGATTTCATGTCAAACGTAGAAAAGATTTTAGCATCATGTAGTCTTGCAAGATGATCCTTTTTGTTAGGGATACGGTACCTATTCCAACCGAGGGCTTGATTAAGAGGTTTGTTATTAATGACAAGTCTGGGAGTTCCTCTTTCTATTTCAGCTTGCTTGTAAACATAAAAAGCTGAACAAGACCATGGACTCTTACTTTTGCGGATTAATTTTTTGCTTAATAGATCATTGATTTCCTTTTGACAAAATTGAAGAAGTTCTTCGTTCATTTGGATTGGCCTAGCCTTGGTGGGAACTTTTCTATCATTGAAATCTTTTTCATAAGGGAGATCAACCATATGGCGTTTTCTCTCCAAAAAAGCGCTTGGTAAATCCGAACAAATGGAAGATTGGATTTCTTTAAGAAGGTTTTCAATCCTAGCTTGGATCGAAGAATGTTGTAATTGGGTTTCAACATTTTTGAACGAAATCTCATCTTTGAGAAAATTAATCTGTCTTTCTTTATATGAGATGACATTTAAATTTTTGATAATCGGAGGTTTGGAGAATTTGAAAGTAATAGGTTGTCCTAGATGTTGGACAGTAATGCCATCTTTGGTTGTCATATAAGGGAAGAGTTTTTTTATGAAGGGTGTTCCAATAATTACCCTACTACTCAGATTTTTGACAAGCAAGAAAGATGTCTCTATTTCAAGGTTTTCATTTTGAATGATAGCCGAAGAGATTTTATATCTGATAATAAGCTTAGAACCTTCAGCAGCACTGAGCTTTTCAGTAGTTTTTTCAAAATATTTAGTGGGGACCAGTCCTTCTAAGATGCAGCTGGAATCAGCCCCATTGTCAAAAAGAGCTGCAGTTTTAAAGCTAAAATCTCCTATGATGATTTTGACATCAATATAGAACTTTTGGATTGTAACAGTATTAATTATTTGCAAGAAATCTTCAATATCATTTTCAGGAGAATTGTTATCATCATCGTTAGGTAATTTAGATGTTGAAGGTTTGTGGGTTAAAGAACCATCTTCATACGATTTTTCTTCAATCCAGCTATCTAAGATGAGTTGCTGACTAGCCTGTTGTTGCTTCAAACTTTTGACTTCAATTTTTAAGTTGTTGACCTCCGATTGGAGATCTTGGATGGTAACAGGCTTAATACTGGATCTCTCAAGCCTCTTAAAAGTTTCTCTAAGATTAAATTTATTGGTGGTGAGAGGACCCTTAGGATTTTTACTTTCTAAGGTGGATTTGAGTTTCTCAAGATATTTCCTTTTCTCTTCTGGGTCAGGAATGGCATTAATTGCTGTAAAGAGCAAATCTTGCTCATTGGTTAGGACATTAATAGAAGAGGAAGGTTGAGACCAATCATCATCCTGGATGTGATTAAGGTCCTCAGATTTGTCTGAATTAGGAGAATGTGATTCTTCTTCATCAGAAGATTGAAAAAGGAGATTGTTGAGTTTGTCTTCTAATTCAGGGTCAAGTTTAAGCTCAGAAATTTTTCCCTTGAGCCTACAATACTTACTATAATGACCAGGCTTGCCACAGTTATAGCAGGTAATGGTTTTATTGCGAGAATTGTTATTATTCGCATAAGGCTTTTCAATAGGTTGAGTAGTTTTAGAATTAGGTTTAGGCTTCCTATTGTTGTAGGTTTGTCTAGGTCTTCTTCTATGCTGAGGTTTGGGAAGATCATGCCTAGGTTTAGGTTTGTCTTTATTTTCACAACGAACTCCAAATCCAAATTGTTCACAGAAGGTTCCTAAATCCCTTCTATTTTGGGCCTTTTCTTTTGAGAGTTGCTGCTGGATTTTGTCATCTTGGCAAATTTTAAGAGCAACCTTTTGGATTATAGCTATAAGCTGACCATAACTTAAGGTTTGGTAAGGGATTTCTTCGCCTGGATGTTGACTCCTAAGTTTTTCCCTAACCTTGTCGCCTAAGGATTTGGGAAGACCTGCAAGGAATTTTTCTTTCCAGAAGGCTTGCTGACTGTCCTCTCTAGTGTAGACCCTAGTCAGGAAAGTGTCTTTATACCATCTAAAGTCTCCTAGAGATTTACACTTAAGGTTGGATAATAAGTCGCCAGACCTATCTTTGATCAAGGAGGGGTCTCCTATGAAGTGTTGGGCTATAGTGAAGATGAGAGTATTGACAGCATCAGATGTATATTCTCCACCTTCTCCCCTGATGGGGTTATCCTCATCATCATGTTTGATGGCTGTCAGAATTTGGATTCTTTCATCGTCAGTGAGATAGTTATCGCACCATCCTTTGAGTTGGCGGCAGAATCCTGCTACGAGGATTTCTACAATTAGGGTTTCTGGACAGTTGTTTGAAGTAGAGTATGATGTAGCTACCATTGTCATATTTTGGAGTATTTTGGTGATTCTGTATTCATTTTCACCGTCTATGTTCCATTCATAGATATTGTTGGCACTGAAGCTCTTGAAACTAGAAGAATCCTTTTCTTCTAATAATAAGTCAGGAGCAGTAGCCTTATTGTAATAGAGTTTGGTTCCTTTTCTCCAATTGTTTCCTGGATTGTGCATGACAGGACTGATTTTGGGTGAATCTTCAACAGATTCTGTTGAATTTACTTCTTCAATGTTATTTACAGATGCTTCTGGTGTTAGTGGCGTATCTTGGACAACAGTATTGAGAAGTTTGACTTGTTCAACTACCTTGCGAAGAAGCTTGTTATCTGCATCTTTTCCGGCTTGGGTATTTTGGAGATTTAGTTTAGAACCTTTCGTTAATTGGTAAGGTTTAAACAAAGGTTTTTCTTTGTGATTTTCTTTTTGAATCCCTGAGGTAGAGGGAGTTTCCATCTTAACCTTTCCTTTGTTCAAAAGTTGGAAATAGGCCTCATCACCTAATATTGTTGAAGGTATTTGTTTGTGTAGTTGGCCTGTTCCATGATATCTTTGATATCCTTCCATGTAACTGCTTCCTCACTTTTCGTTTTGAACAGGGATGCTAGGACACAAAGGTTTTGGGCATTTTTAACCACAAAAGGTGCCTTGGGAGGTACATCTGATTGTATTGTTTTTCCATCGCTTAGTTGCCAGGTTATGACATCGACTTGATAAGGGTAATTAATCCCTTTTTTGATGGTATAAGCATGGAACCAGTTGAAGAAAGGGATATTTTTTTGGACGAGTTCAAGAAACCTATAGAATCGCTCTTGGATATTCTTTCTATTTTGGCCTTGGTATTTTTTGATGAACCATTCTCTTTGAGGAGTCCATTCCTCAGAATAGAAATATTTTCTAAGAGATTTTTTATCAATAGTGAACTCTATATTGATTGCTCCGATGAAATTTGGGGTTTCAATGGAGGAGTAAGTTGGGGATAAAGTAGATCTTTGGTCCTCATTATCCATTTGGTAGGTTGTTTTTACCGGTGTTGTAATTTCAAAACCAGTAAGGTGGATTGTAGATCCATCATGGGAGGGTTCAGGTTGAGCTCTACTAATGGAATTGGTTCGAGAAATGGGAAAAGATCTTCTAGACATAGTAGATTTAAAGTCTTCTTTAGTTCTGATCGATCTAGGTAGGTAAAATGAGTTTCTCATATCAAAGACTAAATCAACTTGCCCAGTTTGGTGTTGGACAACATCACGGAAGTCAGGGGTAACAATAGGTTGAGCCGGTGTAGCTCTTTCTATTGACCATTTCTCTGGTAGAGTGATATCATTCCATTGAATAGTTTTTTGGGACGATAATATTAGCTTTTTTATTATCAGTGAGAAACAAAGTGGTTTCTCCGGACTTTTCACAACTTGTTTTAAGGAAATGAGATTTGATTGAGTTCATAACCTTATACTGAACTCTGTAGATTAAGTTGATTGGGATAGATCCTTCCTTCATATCATAGCCATGAAGCTTGATGTTAAGGAATAGAACATCAAGAATGTTCTTGTCTTCCAGACTTACTGTTAAGTCCGGATAACAGCTGAAGAAGATTGGTCCATGACTCAAGCTAGATTCAATAGTTCCTAAGAGAGAGTCGTGGAAATTGTTATGTCTAGTATCTCTTAGACATAGAAGAACGACGACGTCTAGTGAACCTCTAGTAAGAGGTTTCATACCAATTTGAACACTACCTATGTGCAGGTAGTTAAAACCTTTGAGGATATGTTCTCTGATGTTTTTCTCAGAGAGCAGATGAATTTCTTCATCCTCTTTTTGAATTTTGTATTTTTGTTCTACAATTCTAATGACGTAATTTGATTTTTTGAAAAAGGACCCATTTAAAAGGACCCATATATATATACATATATATATATGTATATATATATCTATATATATATAATTGCACAATTTAGTTAGTTATATATAATTGCACAATTGCACATATATCAACACATCCTATGATTAGCCACTTAGCACATATATAACATGTGATTCAGTTAACATCAATCATAGCAACAATCAAAATATCAACAACAAAAGACGGCCGAAGCCCCAGAAAACGGAGACACAAGTCTCAAGGTTTAACAACGACCGAAGCCTCAGAAAACATTTTTCAATTCAGCTCAATCAACATCATCACAATCAAATAAGCAAGTCAAAGTTATCGACGCCTAAGTCATTAGCTAGCAAATAAGTTGCCCAGCTTCACAATGCAGGGTTCCTTCACTCGCTTCCTCACTCGCTCCCAAGGTTCCCAAAATCAAACCTTTGATCAAACATATCATCATTCAGTCAAAACAAGTTAATACAATCTAAATAGTATTAACTAAGATCAGACGAAACTTCAAAAACTTCAGAGTACGACAATCTAACACGAAAGGAAGAGTTTTCGCGAAAAAGAATTTCCTCCTCCCTCATCATAGTGCTCTCGGCCACTCCCCCCATTTTAGCGTTTCGACGCTTTTTCTTCGATCTAATTTAATTCCTAGGTAATCTTAGGTCATAACTAGGGTAAAACAATGCTCGAAAAAATTATCGGATTTGAAATGCAAATAGGGGTATTTGGGTCAAGATTTTAGGCAACTCAAAAGTTGAAATTTTGAAAAAGTATACCGATAGAGTTGTAGAGAATGCGGTTTATAGCAGCTGATCCTTAAGACACTAAGTTAAGTCGTGACGTTTTGGTTCAAAACGTAAACTCACATTGAAAGGGGTTTTTGAGTTAAATTTTTCAGATGTACGATGATTCGGTGAAAATCTAAGCGCACTGGCGGTGAATATGGAACCCAGGAAAGGTATAGATGATGATTGAAAGAAGAAATCGAATTAAAAAAGACATTTTTGCAAAATGCTCAAAACTTTGAGCACAGAAAGACATAGAGAAACACAACGGAAAGAAGAAACAGAGGTAAGAAGTAGAAAGGTTACCTCACAAGCAATCCAACGCAACCGAAATTGGGTTGATCGGGAAAGAACTAGCGAAAATCTCTCCTCCTCTCTCTCTCTACCCGTGGCCTCTCTTGGGGCTCTCCTTTTATAGCGGAGGGAAAACGAAGAAAAATGAAGATTTTGCGGATTCGGTTGTCCTGGTACTTTCATCTGCTAATAAAAAGTGAATATTTGGCGACATAATTTGCCAAAACTCAAAACGAAGTTCGTTATATTGAAGAAAAAGATCCAAACGCAGTATGGACCAAAATACGCTGGAAAACTACTTTTTGCATTTGGCGTCGGATGAAGAAATTCCTTTTGGAGAAAGATTGCAATCATCGAAAGAAATGAGGTTACGCGGATGGAAACTTCGTTATAAGCTCCGAATAGAAAAACTCTTCATTCAGGGTCTTAATTAAAGTCCTTGAGAAGATAAAGTCTAGTTTCGACGGACTTTCGGAAAGCCAAACTTATCGTGTGTACAGTCCAAAGTTCCGTAGAAAAACACTGGTCATGAGAAAAATACCCGAAGGTTCTTATTTTTCTAACGATTTTGAATTTCTCTTAAATAGTGCTTTAGGAGCGGAAATAGCTTTTTTCGGACACTCTCGACCTTAGCCAGGTGTGGAAATGGCTCAAGCTATCACTTAAATTGACTAAAGTATTATCCTTAGTCATTTCCTGAACTTTCTTCTTCATTAAGCTATCCGAAACAACAAACACTTGTCCATGTCCTTTCACGACACACTGAAACCTAGGCGTGAATAGAAAATTAATTTATTTAATCTATATTTAAAAATTTGGGTCTTACATGTTGTATCCCTATAATTCATCAATCATTATTACTAATTGGATTATTGGCAAGTTTGGATATGGGAGAAGGAAAAATACTGATTTAAAAAAAAAAACTATCTTTGTGGGAGTATATCTTGTAAATATGAATTTTCATTTATTTTTTTTAAAAAAAGGGTTAATCATCATATATTAGTCCTTATATTTATAAATAAAAATGATTTTCGTTCCTCGTCAGAAAAAAAAATCATTTATTGCCTCCGCGACTGTGGACATTTTGGTTTGAAGTGAGACAGAAGAAGAGAGAGATAAGAAGAAAGGAGAGAGAAAAGAAAGATGTGATAGATGATTTGATTGATAAAAAAGTAAGAAATAGATGGAAAATGAAGGTGGAAAAGAGATGAAGGTGTGTATGTATCAAAACTCTTTTCGTTTTGGTCCTCACCAGAAGGCGGAGCTCCAATGAGGGTGTCTAGTAGCAGGGGAGATTTGATGTGGCATGTCATGTGTCATTTTTAATTAATATTTACTTTTCACGTGTATAATTAAAAAAACAAAAATCCATTTTATCTAATTCTATTTGCTATTCTCATTTTAACGTTAATTAAAATTATATTTCCAATCTCTCGAATCTGGGTTTGTTTTGGTTGCGGGAGGTTGGATCGTAGTTTGGTGAACCAATGAACCTAGATCTCACCTCTTCTCCTTCCTTTTATTTCAGATCCAGCAAGGGGCTTTCTTATTTGGTGGAAGAGGTGATCTCGCATAATGCATCAATAAGGGAGACGAAGGTGGAGAAGAAGCCCTCGGCTAGGTACATCATGAGGAAGTAGAAGAAGGCGGAGATGACAGAGTGTAATGGCAGAGAGGGAGTAGAAGGAGATGATGGAGAATATGTTGTTGTTGTTAAAGAAGATAGAGATTAATGTAGTGATTGGGTTGGGATTGGGATAGGGTATTGGAATTTTGGGTTGGAATTGAGTTTGATTTGGTTGGATTTGTTGTTAAAGAAGATACGATTATTTTGAGTTTGCAAAATGATTAGGATTCAATCTCATCTTTTAAGTTAATTAAGAACTCACCCAATTTTTTTTTGTAATTTTAATTATTAATTAATATATGTCATTTAAAATTTAATTAAAAATAACGTGGATAAAGTCACGTAAACTCTAGTTTGCCACTGGGCACTCTTGTCGAAGCTCCACCCTCCGGGCTCCGGCCAAGACTAAAACCAAACTAACTGCAATTTGGGGATAGAAACCAAACTTTTTCCGAGGAGGGACTAAACTCAAATTCTCATAAAAACACAGAGACTAATTTGATGATTAACCCGACAAAAAATCATGGCAAGGTCAAAACATGTCATAAATTGCAAGTGCATAGCCAAATAGACCTAAACCCTAACCTAAAACACATCGGAGATTAGCGTTGGACATGTGGATGTTAATGCATGGGCTGAAATAATAGGCTAGGTCCATTTGAAGTTAACTTTGGTTTGGCCGATATTTGAGTGAACGGTGATTTTATCATTAATTTTAACTGACGTTCGTGGGCGGTGAGCTGATGCAACTATAAAGTGAAAAAAAAAAAACTTTAACTTAACACCCTTTTTCGTGCCTGTAATTTTTTTTTCTTTGTTTTGGTTTAGCCAATGCTAACCGGCCCAAATAAGTGATCGACACTAATTGTATACACTAAATTAACACTTTCTTATAGTGGCTCTTTGGTCTCTGGTATGACTTTCATCTTCTTTGTGATGTCTTGGTCTTCCTGATGTCTAAATCACTATAAAAAAAACAAGTTGAATGGTAGACTCAATAAAAATAAATCTAAATCAATAATTTTTAAAAACTAAATCAATCAGAAAGTATATAGAAAGACTGTGTGGTTAGTATTTTTTAACCATATCAGAGAATGTAAACAGTTTGAAATGTTTTGAATTATTGAATTTATAGTGAAAATATAGTAACAATAAGATTTGGACCTTTTTACGCACATTCTTCACTCGCTAACTTGGTTGATTGTGTCGTGTAGAATATTGATGGTAGTGTTTGTGGTACTATGTTCCAGCCAAGAACATAGAAAGAAGGTATAGTATCTAGAGTGTGAGGATTGCCATGGGAGAATCCAGAAAGAGAGAGAGTGTAACCGCTTGGAGAGAAAAAGTGTAACTGAATTTAAAGTTTGTTATTCATGAAATGAGTCAAGAGTCCTTTACAATTGGTAACCACCCCCTATTTATAGGTTGGGGGTTGGGCCTACCTAGCTGTGTAACACCCCATTTTCTGTTATTAGGTTATTTATTATTTTATTTTAATTAGTATTATGGTAATTAAGTGATTTTGTTAAATAATTAAGTGATTATGTGATATAGATAAATAAGGTTTTAGGGTTTAGTGTGAGCAATTGAGAGTGGGGCCCATTGTATGGCTATTTAAGGGTTAGGAGTGAAATGGAAAGAAAGAAAAGAAAAACAATAAGGATTAGAAGAGAAGCAGAACAAGAAACACGTGAAAGCAGAGAAGGAGAGGAGAAAAGAGGAGAAAACTTAGAAGTGATCTACAAGAGGTAAGGGTTTGAAATCATGTTTTATGGATTGGTATGATAGTGGATAATGATAGAAAGCATGATTTAGGAACCCTAGGTTGCAAAAATTCCCAAATTGAAATAGTTAGGGTTTGGTTTTTAGATGATTTTGGGGGTAGATGATAGGCTTGCATGATGCGCAGAAATTTACGTTCTCTTGTACCCTTTTTCGTGCTATGTTAATGGCCGAATTTGAAGAAGTAGTCTTCATAAAAGTTGTAGGTTTTTCTGTTACGAAACCTTTGCCACTGGTTTCACGTCATTCCGACGTCTGTAGCTCGAGTTATGTGTATTTTAGTGAGTATAGGTTAAGCTGTCCAGTTTCTTACGAACTGCGGTTAGTGTACGATTTTTCCTGATTTTTGTACTTTGAATTGTGACTTGAAAATTTATAGAGGTTTACAAAACGTGTATACGGAACCATGATAAAAATATTAGATTTTTCTGAGTATATTTGATAATTTACATCTGTTTAATAGTTCATTAGATGTGTGGTGCGCGCACATGGCGAGTTGCGCAGGAAGATGTCGCAAGATGTCGCGACATGGCGAGTTGCGTAGGGAGATGTCGTGAGATGTCGCGACATGGCGAGTTATTCAGCGACATGGCGAGTTGCGTAGGGAGATGTCGTGAGATGTTGCGACATGGCGAGTTGTGCAGTGAGATGTCGCGAGATGGCGAGCATGAGCATGTCGCGAGTTTTTGGGAAAATTTAGAGAGAAATCCAGTCTTTAGGAAATAGTTGCAGAACCTGTTATATATGAATTATATTTAATTTACATCTATTTTTAATAATCATTATATGATGTTGTTTCTGAATTGATGTTATGTTTGAGATGCTAAGTTGTTGTGATTGCAAGTTGTATAATTGATAACATGTAATATGTGTTTTGTGCAACTGGTGATGAATATGCTAAAATAATTAGGACTTGGAGATGGTCTGAATATGCATATATTAGTTGAGTTTTGCACAATACACTGCATAGTTGTCAAGAGGCAATGTTTGCTAGTTCTCGTGGAGGCTAGTGACTTGTCCCAAAACTGGAGTGGTTTTGAAGCCTAGAGCGAGGGCTTTGTTGGTGGTTATCTGTCTGGAGTGGACGCGGTGATACCGCTAAGGATAACAACTTTGGTACCAAAGGCATTTGCACGGGTCTCACTTGAGTCATATGTGTTATGGTGATATTTTTGGAGAGATTTGATGTGGTGGTAATTAGAGACTATTATATATGTTCTAATTGAGCTATAATTTATGGAGTATTTGCCATAACTGTGAACTTGATTAATTATGTTAAAATTACATAATTTATTATTTGTTAGTGAATGTGAGTAATTTATGTGGAGCATAGATAAGTTTTACATTATTTATTATTATGCTTATCCATATGATATGAGTTCTCACCCTTCTGTTGGAATGATGTTCTATGCGACATCGCTCAGGTACCGAAGATAGTGGAGCTTCTCGCGAGGGTTAGTTGGAGGAGGTAGTCTTTCATTTACGGTTTAGTTAGGGGAGTCATGCTCTGTTATGTAACACCGAGAAACGTTTAGTTTTGTACCTTGATGTTAAGAGTTACCTATGAACTCTCTTTATGTTAAATTTTGAAGTTGAAATAAATACGCTGTGCTATGCATATGATGTTGCGACATTAAAGTTAGAAAATTTATATATTTATTATGAGCATGACAGGTGTTTTGATTTATGTTTCTGGAGAATAAGTGTGACACCCTCTGTGTTATGCATTTTACTCTGATTTATGATATATTATTATGCGGGGTTTAGAGGGTGTTACAAGCTGTCCTTAGTGGGCCGGTTTGGGCCCCTCGGAGGAGGTCCAAACCCCGGCTTTGTGTATCGCCCTGGAGCAAGCATCCCTGGGCGAGGGCCTCCGAGGTCTCGCCCAGTCCACAAGACACCGGGCTCGAAGCATGAGAGCTAAGAGTGTCTTTAGAACAAAGGCGACGAATGTAAGAAAAACCGATTAATATTGAGGTGAATGAACTGGATAAGTCGCCGACATGGCGTGGTAAATAAAGCTAAAGCTAAATTTTAACTTAGTCCATAAGTCCACAAGTGGGCCTAAGGCGGCAGCGTTTTATTCGTCCGCCCAGATGCAGCCATTGCCGCTGTGAGTCACGGTGCCTTGACGCGTGTAGGCCGCGTGTAATGCACTGAAGAAAGGCAAAGGTCAGCAAATCTTCAGAATCCCAACCGCTGTAGAATCTCAATTGCTGTCTTAAAAACGTCCCCTCAAATCCCAATATAGCCTGCCAATTTGAATTTGAACCAATCAGCCGTTGTGACTTCCATTTAATGTGCTGGTCCCACTTCCCCAAAATCCGCGTCCATTTCCCCAAAGTAATCATTTCACCTCGTCATCATGGGGCACGATCTTCCATCTATCTTTACACGCGAACACGATCTTGACCACTACTCCCTTATAAAAGCCCCTTTCTCCTATCATTCGTCACTTTCAGAACCTTTGAGCCCTGCTTCCTTATTTTGCTTCTCCAATTCTTTCAAAGAGCTAATACCTTAACACCACTTTCTCAATCTATGTGCCCGCGCCCTCTTCTGTTTTACCTTCCGCAGAATGACTTCCCAACGCAGCCTTCAGAAATCTTCCCGTTCCCAAAGCATTGTCCCTACATCTTCACCCCCGGTTGACCCTCCTCCTCCAGGAGGGCTTCCCCTCGGCGGGGAGGCCATCGAGGCTTTTTGGCACCGGGTGTTCGCCAACCTTCCTGAACCCATAGACCAAAGTCCCACTCAGGAGGCCGTCTGCCAGCCCTCCGATGAATCCATCGCCGAAACGGCCCGCCAGGCCGGCGGGCTCTGCTACGAGAAGGCCCTCGAGGACATTCCTATCACTGGGAAGTGCTTAAATAGATACCGCCCTTGGCAGCGCCGCACGGTTGATCACGGTGCAAAGAAGCCCCATTACTTTAATGTTGATCACGGTGGGGGCAAGAGGAGACGCGCCGCCGCTTTGGGCGCTGACGACGGGACCGTCGCCCCCTCACCAAAGAAGCAAACCAAGGACTCCTGAAAGCCTATATCTGTTGAGTCAGCACTGGGCACTGCCAGCGGGACCGTCCCTCCTGAATCTAGCGAGCCAACGCCGAGCGTTGCCGGCGAGACTGTCCTTCCCGAATCTGGCGGGCCAATGTAAGACCCCGTTATAGGGCATATTATTTTAATAATAATATTTTGTGAATTACTTGTCTTATGTGTGATATTATACATTTTTAAAAGGTGATTAATAATTAGAGGCAATATTAAGTCTTAGAAATATCTAGACGTTGACGTGCGTGACGATACGAGCATTTCGACTGTAATATTACTAGGGTTCTGCGACGGCGACTTTTAGGTCAAAATCGGCCCGACATCGGCGATGAGTTGGCGAATCGAGGCGACGAGGAAAATTTCTTGGGCCACACCTTATGGGGAGGTGCTGGCCATGGTTTTAAGAATATTCCATGAGGGAATATTCCTTTGTTTAATTTTCGGAGGTTTTATTTAAATAAAATGAGTTTTTAATTATTTTTAAACCTATGGTTTATAAAATAATTAATCCTGAAAAATATTTTTGAGTTATTATGAGAGTGGTGAACGAAATTTTGGAGCCAAAACCATTGGTAAAGTTTTTGAATTCAAATTTGAAGTTTTGATGCATTTAGGAGGGAAATTGTGTATTTAATGCATTAATTATTTTGGGTTTTTATTTAAATTATTATTTTGAATATTGTTTTGAGAAAATCTGAGCATGGCGAAGGTGGTGGACAACCAAGGCATGAGGAGGAGGAAAAATGAGTATTTTGCAAGTATTTTCCTTTTCTAGCTAGGCTTTATGAGTGAGAAATTTTAGGGATTTTGATTCCTTGACTTTCAATTAATGAGGGATCAATATTTGAGTTTTTAAAATCTTCAAGGATCTTCTCATATCTGATTGAAAACCTTTTGGATTCAGATTTATATATTCTAAAAGATTAAGGATTTAAATGATAGTTTTAAAAAGGGATTTAATTAGGAAATAAGCCAAATTTTGAGGACCGAATCAAGGAAGGTTGGAAGAGTCTAGAAACACTAAAATGGGCTGGAAATTTCGTGGGTTTGGGCTTCTTCTTGGGGAGAAAGAAAAGCATTTAATGCTTGGCTCTCACCCCTCACTATAAATAGAGCCTTTTCCCCCTCTTATTTTTTCACACCAAGAGCTGTCATCTCCTCTGCATTTGCATGAGCTCTCTCTCCCTCTCTTGTCTTTCTTTTATTTTTCTTGTTCTTAGGTTATTTTAGTTTCTAAGCCTTGAGCAAGGTCATTCTCAATATGCTCTGTGGTTGCAGCTTAAGCTGATCTGCCAAATCCAGAAGAGAATGATTTTAATCAAGTTGCTTAGAGATGTTTATCAATTTGAGGGTTTTTCCTAAAGAAGTTCTTGATGTTCTTGTTTTGTTCTTATGAAATTCAAACAAAGGATTTTATAAAGGAGGTTTTGATCTTGGGAGGATTGAATCTATGCGAAAATTTTGTTTTTCTTCGAAAGTTCTTCAAGTGTTCTTATGATCTTCAAGCAAAATGCTTTAGAAAAGAATGTTTGTTCTTATAAAAGAAATGGTTTTGGACTTTCAAGGTTTTTGGGTGGAATTTCGTGACCAATAAGGGGATGGGATCATGATCGATCCGATGGTCCGATTAGTAACGTTACTCTATTCGTTCGTTGGTAGGAAATTTCCAAGTGTAGACTAGCTTCAAGGAGCAACCCGAGACTTCTAGGAAAGCGTACCTTTGAGGTAAGGGCACTTCGGTTATGATTGATTGTGATTGTATGATTGTGAAATGTTAAGGACCTTATGATTTTCGAATATTCTAGTAAGGGCACTTCGGCCTCGACCTAGATAAATTGGTTGTGATTGTGATTGTTAGAAAGCATGATACTAGGACTATAGATGATATATGTGCTAGATATGCTATATGATGATGATGCAATCAATGTTAGCTAGTGTTATTATGAACATACCTATATGCCTAGGATGTTAGCTACTTTTATTGATATGCATGCAAGTTACTATGTTACGGTATTTTGTTCATATGAGATGAACGTGATGGGCTTAGGGCCTAGTGATGATGACTGACTTGCATGGCATGCATTTGTGGGCCAAGTGACCTGGACTAGGCTTGGTTGGCCACGGCTGGTGACCTGGACTGGGCTTGTCAGTGGTGACGTTCAGGGGATGGACCTGAACAAAGGACGAACGTGAAACGGCAGTGCGTTGGAGAGGTCCAACCCCGATCATCAAGCTGTTGGGCAGCGGTGCGTTGGAGGTGTCAAACCCCGATCGTGGAGTCGTGTTCGTTCTGCCTTTCCATGAGGGATTGGCTTATGGATATCCAAAGCGTATGCATGCATGTGCACAAGCATTGACTAACAATAAACTATAAGATAGTTCCCTATACTTGTGAAACTTAGAATTATGAGATAGTTCTTTATACTTGTGAACCTTAGAACTTAATATAGTTCCCATATTTGTGAATGTTAGCTTAGTGAAAAACTTGTGATTGATAGGGTAGTATACCCTACTTATGATATGTGTGTGTTAGAAGTTGACCCTTGCTTGTTTGCTGTTTGTTGTTTGGGGTGCTTAACGCCTAGACAACAAGCATGCATGTGATCAGTCGAGATGTGGCCCTATACCTGCTTGATGTGGACGACGACAAGGCTCGAGACATCGACCGCGCGATTGATGGTTCAGCTATGAGATTGGCGAGAGCAGAGGATGCAAGGCGATGTGATGTGAGTGCTGGAGGAGGCCTTGGAGGGCACGCGGCCTATGAGTCGGGTATTGAGTGTGATAATTGAGTCTGTACTTGGGGGTGAGCCGAGTTTATTTATAGGGTTCGAACCTAACCTAGAGACCTTCTTGTTGTGTTGGCTCGGGGGCGGTCGAACACTAGTTTAATCATTATGTTTTAATTCGAAAGAATCATTGTACGCTTCCAAAGCTTTTATTAATAAAATGAATTATTCAGTCTATTTCTCCAGTTACTACTTCTTTATTTGTAAGCTATGTTTCGAAAATGTTTTTATTTCGGCTAAAATTTACCCACGTTTTTGAAAAAAGATTTATAAAGTGACCCCCGAGATTTAGGGATGTTACAGCCAACACCAAGCGCCACCGGCGAAACTGTTCTTCCTCCACCAAAGAAAAAACCCCGAAAATCCAAAGAAGTTGAATATCTCGAGCCATCATTGGATGGAATAGACAAAACCGTCGCCCCCTTGTTAAAAAAGAAAAAAAAATCAAAAAGCCCAAATCTGGCGAGACCGTCGTCTCCCGCCAAGACACGGCTGCAAGGAGCGACTCAAATCCAGAAGGCGGGGTGAGAACATCGTCCGCCCTTGAGGAGATCATCAACAGCCAGGCTGCGCCCGAGGGCACTACTACCGTCGCCCCTCAACCAGTCCCTGTATCTGATCATTCGATTCATCAAGTCGATGCGAGCTCACCTAGGGCCTCCCCCGCTCGTTCAATGAGTTGCAATGATGAGGATCAGGTTCCTGTCATCCTGTCGTCACCTCTGCCTACCCCTCATCACTCGTCTCCTGCCCCCGACCACTTGAACATCGAGAAAAAAGAGAATTCCCCGGTGGACCACCAACTTACCCCTGTCGACTTTATGTTGACCGATCCTTTCTTTGGGAGTCCGAAGGAGGCAGAAAATCCCGATCTTGATGGCGTGGCTCAAGAAGCCGTCTTGAGCCTTCTTCGCGCTGGCCTCCTATTTGCTAAGTTCTCCAGAGATTCGACCACCGCTGCTGAAGTTGAAGAGCTTCCTCAGAAAGCGGAGGGGTACCGCACTGCCACGCTCGAAGCTTATGGCGAGCGTGATAGGCTGTTAACCCAGGTGGCGGACAAGGTAATCAGGCTGAACAATTTGGGCGTTGAAATGTGTGAACGCGAGTCTGACTTGTCCGCCTGCGAGGGGAGAGTGGAAGAGTTGGAAGACGAACTTGACAACATGCAGAAGGAATGGGACGCGTTCGGGAAGCTTGTGTCGCCAAGGATAAAGAGCTTGTGTTCCTGCGTGGCGAACTAGCGTCGTCGAGCGAGGCCCTCGACACAGCGAGAGCCCAGATAGAGGCAAAAAACAAAGCTATCGCGGAGGCGGAGGCCCAGGGATCCTCTGATGCCAAAGCCCTTGAAACGATGCTGAAGATTGAATTTGCTGCTGAATCCGTGGAAGAGCGTGGTCGTGGCTTCTTCCTTGCAAAGGCCCAAGTCTTGCATCTTTACAAAGGGCTAGATCTTAGCGAGATGGGGGCCTTCAAGAGAGTCACTCCTGGGGGTTTGGTTGGCCCGAATGATCTACCAGGCTTTAACGCGGAGTACTTCCTGGCTGCTGAAAATGAAAGAGAAAAAGAAAACATCAACGCAGTTTGACTACTTGTATTTATTTTTTCTCACTGCTTATTGTAGTTATGACCGCCGGGCGAGGCCGACTGTTTATGAAAATTTGTTGTAACTCTTTTTGTCTGCTTTTGCTTATCGTCTCGCCCTATTCAATTTTGCGCCTGTTTTCAATTGTCTGAATTACGTTTAACGACTTTGAGAGTGTGCCGGGTATAACTAGGGCTTTTGCTCAGTTTTGAACTAAGGCTTTGTTCACACACTTTTCCCGTAAGATCAGGTGTGGCCTCGCTAGCTTTGCCTGGCGAGGACTTATGGTGGCTGGGGTCCCAATGGCCATGTGGGTTGCCTAAGGCATAGCCTAGTTAGAGATGCTCGCCCATATTTCGGGGAGGCTTTTGCTCGCCCATATTTCGGGGAGGCTTTTTGGGATAAGGAGCTTATCCGCACACGTCGCCAACGGGTAGCAACGGTTGCCCCGGACTTTCCGGAGCGACCCCCAGACATCAAGGTCGTGTTGAGATCGCCACCTTCAGGGAATTTTTCCCACCGAGCAACCGTTACAAATCAGCTGTGAGTTAGGAGTATTGCTGAGAATATCCTTTTGTATTTGATTATAAAAGAGATTTTTACATTTATTGAGGGATGCCTCATTAAAAATCTCCCGCGATGGAGAAAAAGAGTACATCTTTATTTTTTGTCCTTATTTTTTGTCCCTGTCACGCCATTGTTCCTGTTATGCGCCCGCTTTGCTTTCCCGATAGTCGCCCCTTCTGGTTAGAGTACCACGCCAAGCACCTCATCTTTCAGCCCCGACGTGCTCGCCACCCATTCTTCACTCCTGGAAAGCTGGTTGCCCCGCTCGGCCACCCTATAGTAGAAAGGGGTCTCGCCTAGCCTGTTCTCTCACTTGACGCAGCGGGCCACCTTTGTTAGTCTCAAATTTGCGGCCCTCGCTGGTTTCCAACACTCCACCTTCCTTTTTCCCTTGTTCCTGCGACGACATGCCTGGCACCGTTCTTCTTCAGTCTTTTGCTCGCCCCGAGGTTGATTGACTTTTCCCAATCCGCTTTGTTCGCCGCGGCCTCGCTGGAGCTTCCACTGAATCGCACCCTGTAGCGCTGCCCCTTTCTCTCCACTTTCTTCCAGCTGGGTTGGCTTGTTGAACCTAGGCAACCTCCAGAGTTCTGTGTCTTTTTGACTCCAATTGAAGAGGTTAAGATTGTCTCATACTAACTTCTCCAAGTGCCTTTCCTTATTAGCTGTGAGCCTGGGCTCAATCGCCAGTACTTCCCTACTGAATTTATACATTTCCAAGTCCCCGATCACGTTTGCCCAGCTCTCCTCAACATGATCATTAGTAAATTGCCCATCCTTCCCTATCCTGCCATCTGGCCTTTCCTGATTTTGGTTCCTTCTTGGTCCCCCGTACTTTTCACTGATGCACCGACCTTGTCTCCTCACGCCGCTCTGATCCTGGCCCTGGACGCCCCACTGAACCTGATCGCCTTCCAAAATCTCAATCTCGTGACATCTATGCCCGGCGCCTGCTCCCTTCTTACCATACAAGCTCAGGAAATTGTTGTAACATTCCCTCACCCGTCGTTGGTCTACTACGATCTTTCCTACCTTCCCGCAGGTCAACAGATATTTCACCACCAGGTGAGCTGTCGATATTACTGCACAGAGGCGGTTCAGCGTGTTCCGACCAATGATGACATTGTACAACGCAATTACCTGCAAAACCAGACACCTTACAAGCAAGAGCTTTGCGTTCTCATCAATGCCAAAAACTGTGTCCAAATCCAAATAGCCTCGCACCCAAACCTGTTCCCCGGAAAAACCTACCAAAGTCCCCGAATATGGCATCAGGTCCTTATCTGTTAACCCCAATTGATCAAACGCGTCGCCATAGATGATATCCGCAGAACTACCCTGATCTAGAAGCACTCTCCGCACATTGTAATTGTTGATCCTCACCATTACCACCACGGGATCATCCTTATGTGTCTTAATTCCTTCAAAGTTTGCCGACGATATTACTATGTATGGGTGCTGAAAACCAAATGAAATCGAAAACTCTTGTACTGAACTCACCTCCCTTACATGTCTGCGTCTCGCCGCCTCCGCCGAAGCCCCCTGCAATTGTATTGATCGCCCCAACCGGTGGTTCGAGATCCTTATTGAAAGTTTCTTCAGCCCCCTTCTTCCTTGTTGCCAAAGTCTCCTTCTTGTCCACCGGTGATGTCAGGCAGCGGTCATCCCTCCTGCGATCATCCTGCTGGTGGTTTCCCTTGTAGCTATTCTCCTGTTGTCGCTTACCTTGCCAGCGATCGCCGTGATCAGTCATTTGTGAGCGTCCCGCCCTGATCAGCCTCTCAATCTCACTTTTCAACGTGAAACAGTCACCAGTGTCATGGCCCACCGAGCGATGATATCCGCACTACTTGGCCTTAACTACTGCCACCCGCGGTGGATTAACTTCCCTCTCGCCCTCTTCGACTACGTGTGTCGCCTTTACCTCCTGCGGCAGTTCCGTCAAATGCGCGCTCAGGTCTTTGCCCGACCTCTCCCGTTGGCGAGAACCAGTTTGTTACCACGGGCGCCGACGCTCAAAGCTTTCCTTCTTCGGGTAGAGTTGTTCCCTTGCCTGCTTCTCTGATGGCTTGACTTTCTTATCCGGTTGCTTGCTACTTTCTCCCTTCTCCCGACTGAGCGTGCCCGCTGGCGATACGTCCTGCTGGCCGCCATTCTTTTCCGCTCTCGCACACCTCCTTTTGAACGCGTCGTCTTCGTCATCCAGGATGTAAGTTTTCGCTCGAACGCGGACCTCTGTCATCGAACGAGCGGGCTTCCGACTTAGCTTGCTGTTCAACCTCCCTGGCAGCAGTCCATTCTTAAAGGCGCGCACACAGGCTTGTGGCTCCGACTCCTCGTTCTTGACAGATGCCATGTTGTACCGCTTTACATACTGCTTCAACGTTTCTTGCTCTAACTGGCGAACATTATACAGATCATCAATCGTAACCTGCTTGATCTTACTAGCGGAGAACTGAACGAGGAATTTCGACGAGAAATCGCGGAAGTTCGTGATAGATCCGCGAGGCAAAGTCGTGAACCAAGCCATCGCCGTGCCTTTGAACGCTGACGGGAATATCCAACATTTCACCGCATCATAAGCTACACTTATCACCATCTTTGTGTTGAAATAGAGCAAATGATCCTTCAGATCCGTCTTTCCGTTGTACGTCTCCAGAACGAGATTTTTCATGTTGTCAGGAATTGCTACCTCCCTTACCGCCGTCGAGAATGGCTCAAACTCCGCTACGGCCTCTGCCTCCCGTTCTCCCTCGTCCTGTTGCTCAAGGCGATAGTAATCCAACTGCTCTTGCAAGTAATCATTCCGCTTCCGTATGTTGTCAACGTTATAGATCAAGCGTCTCCAATCTCTGTGAGTGATCGGAGCTTGAGGTAACGGTGATCCGCCTCCCGAGGCTTAGCGTACTCAAGATCCTTGCTGCGAAGGTGAGGACGGTGGAGTAGGTAGCGGAGGTGGATGAGAAGGAGAAGGAGGAGGCGGAGGAGGAGTCGGTTGCTCAGGTTGTTCGCGGCAAACCTCCTCACGACGCGGTCTTTCCCTCACACGACGCGGCGGTGAATCGCGTCTCTGCTCCAACGTCCTGTTGCGCCGACGACGACGAGTCTCTATCGGATTTCAACCGCGAACCAGAAATTCAACTAAAAACACGAAAATCAGAGGAAATTGCACAGAATTCCGAACTTCTCTCAACCAAAAATAACAATCCACGTAGTCTGGGAATCGAAATATACCGATCCCCACAGACGGCGCCAAATGTTCCAGCCAAGAACATAGAAAGAAAGTATAGTACCTAGATTGTGAGAATTGCCATGGGAGAATCCAGAAAGAGAGAGAGTGTAACCGCTTAGAGAGAGAAAGTGTAACTGAATTTAGAGGCTGGGTGTTGAGCCTGCCTAGCTGTCCTTAGTGGGCCAGTTTGGGCCTCTCAGAGGAGGCCCAAACCCCGGCTTTGTGTATCGCCCTGGAGCAAGCATCCCTGGGCGAGGGCCTCCGGGGTCTCGCCCAGTCCATACTTCTAACAGGGGAGGATTTGGTTTGTTGGCCATGTATCATGTTTAGCTCTTGCTTGGAATTGTGGTTACTAAGTAGTGGACTGTCAATCTAACTCTCTAGACGTAGTGGAATTTGTGCCTTTGTTGAGACATTTGTATGCCTTCTGGTTTGGGATCTGAAGAAGCTTCTGAGTAGAGCTTGTATAATGGATTTCCACCACACTCTAAGAGGTTAATGCGTGTGTAGGATTTTTGGCAAAGCATGAACTAATCAAGACGAAGCCACTGTGGTCTCTAAGAATCCTTTAGAGGGTATGAGTCTCCTTCTCTTGGATGACACATTGGGCATCTCCTCTGTGAGACATATTCCAGGGTTCCCCATCCGTTGTTTTTCTTTATGAGTTGTACAAAAAGAAATATTTCTTTGGTACTCATTCAAGGTAGAAAGGTACAATACCTTTTACTATTTTGCCATAATTTTAAATATAATTGTTTCTTAAAAATTTACAACTTGGTCCTTTTTTGGTCAATAACTTAGTCCTTTATAGTCTAAAGAATGAACTGTAGCGTACTAAATCTCTCATTCTCAAAAGGTACCGGAGCAATACAACTCTTCACTCACAAGCCAATCTTGAAGAAAACTCTACTTCCAAACACAACTTTCGTGAAGGAAGCTATAAATCGAATTTCATGTGTATAAATCTTGATGGGTTGCAGATAGAAGAAAGAAGCTGCAGGCGGAGGATGAAGGAAGTTGCAGAAGACTTTTATGTCATTTGATTATTAAATTTTAAATATAATCAAAAACTATTTTACTAGATAATCTAGTTTCCCTTTACCCTCACTGACACGTGCCGTAATGGTATTGGCCCTCAGAGGTATGGCACCGGTGCAATACCCATTAGGTATATCGGGGTATTGCACCTTTTTTTTTTCAAAGGTTCATAATTCATTAAATAAAGAGTTGCCTGAAAGCACTTACAACAGATGTCCATACATCGAATGAAAAGAAATTAGGCCTTAGCCCAAAATAACTTACAAGATAGTTCAAAAACATCTTAACCCATGCCTACTTAGTACATCTAAACAACGTTAGGATTATACTCCGCCTTAAACTACAACTGAATTGGGGTTTTTGTCTTTCTAACTTTTAGTTTGGGTCAACTTCATTTTTTAAACTACATAAAAACGGGCCATGGTTTCGACCAAAAATATTGAAAGGCTATAGTTTAGGTGGTCGTCGAGCCCATAATATGATAACGAGCCGCCGTTGAAGGAGATACAAAGCGACGCCGTTTAAACTGCAGCGGTGACCTCCGTTCTTCCCTCTCTCTGAAGCTTCGCTCGGAGATTCGATTCAACCCTTCATCTAAACCCTAAAATCAGAAACAATTTGTCACATTCTTCAATGGACGTGAAGGCTTTGGCAAAATCAAAGAGAGCTCACACACAACACCATACCAAAAAATCTCACGGAAACCACAATGCCCAGACCACAAATGATGCTGCGAAGGTGCCACTGGGCAAGCAGCAAGTGATCGAGAAGAAAACCCATCACCCTCGTGCTCAGGGCTCTTCTGCGCTTCCCACCAATTGGGATCGCTACGAGGAAGAAGGATTGGATTCTGGGCTTGTAGGGATCAGTGATGATGTTGTGCCTAAAAGTAAAGGGGCTGATTTTCGTCACTTGGTTGCTGAGGCTCAGTCTCAAGCTGAGAACACTTTCCAGGGTTCACCTTCTTTTGATGAGCTTCTTCCTTGTATGTATTTTTTCAATGACCCATTTGCATTTGCTGCCCTTAACAGAACTCCCTGTTATCTTTCATTACTCAGTAGGAGCACTAGGTTATGTGTAATTGATGTTTGATGATAAATGAGCATTTGGTTGGTATTAAGTAATTTGTTACTGATATACTTTTTTAATGTAAATGTTGTTGTGATTCTTTTATTATGTGAATTTGGTTACAGGGGAGTATGGTGTAGGATTCGGTTCTATGCTTGCTGTCAGGGGAGAGGGCATGCTGTCGTGGGTTGGAGATGATAATTTTGTGGTAGAGGATAAGGCAACTGCAAATCATGAGGTAATTTTTTTTTTTTTTTTAACAATGTTGATAAGTTATAAGTTCAGTAATCGTATTTAACGATTCCTTCTGAATGTGATAGAAATGGTTCTGGTTCTGGTTCTAAGGTTTTAGGCATACTAAGCGTTTTCATTGAAGTAATATTGTGAATCTATGAGGCCAGCTCCAAACACCTTGCTAATGCTTGTAACCTAATAATTCCGCTGCAAACACCTTCTAATGCTTGTAACCTAATAACTTGTTTGTTTTGTTTATTTAGTAGTAAGTAATGGTAATATTAGAAGCAGAAGCGCTTCATAGTGTTCATTTAAGCCCTGGCTCCTGACACAAAGGAAAGAAGAAAAAGACTCGAAGAAAGGCTATTTACGACCTGCGTCCAACTGTTTTATAAGCCCCTATATCTGTTTAAAATGATGATTACACACCGAATACTTGTATTAAGATGAATTAGTACTTCTGAGGTGAGCATAATTTGACATGCAATATCAGCTATAAGCTTTTGCAGTGTGTTTGCCTTTTGTAATCCATTTTTAAGGTTATTATAATTATAAGTTCTTCCATATATGTAGCTGCTGCAGTGAATTGGTCCATCTGGGTTTTTTGGGCTAACCTTCTTTGACTGGAAATTTTTTTGAATTTGAAGTTTTCATACTTGCTTGGCTAACAAAAGTTGTAGGGGCTGAAAGTTTGATTGACTACAAAAGTCTACATTTGAATATTTGACAAAGTTTACAGACAATTTTTTTCAGCAAGAGATTGTCAAAATTTCCCTTTCCAATTTCCAACATATCGTATATCGATTATTTTGCCTGTGTTATCATCTTTCTTCATCTAGTGTTGCCTTACCATGAATTGGGTTTTATGCAGGTATCATTTACTTCCTTGAATTTGCATGCTATAGCTGAAGCTCTTGCAAAAGTTGACTTATCAAAGAAATTATTCATTGAGTCTGACCTGTTACCCACTGAGTTGGTATGTTCACTCTCTCATTGATCTTGAGAATTATGCAGGTGGCTGCCTCTTTCCAATTGTCTTAACACTACAGTTAAATTGTATTCATAATATTTATTTGCACATTACTTATATTTACATAATTCATAGAGGTTGGGCCCAGAGTGCAGCAGAGTTAATTGTACATAGTTATACATATGAACTAACTTGCACTTTTCCGTAATTGTTCATGTTTTAATTGCTTTGGAGTTCAGACATTTTTTTACCCTCTGATATAAACCATTGATGACATAACTTAAAATGTAACTGTCTATTGGAGTTTGAAATGCTAACTCAGGTCTGTTTTAGTTTGTTTGTTGCCCCAATGTTACCCCAAATGTGAGCATTGCAGAAGTAGAACCCCTTTCGGCGAATTGATTTGCAGAAATGTTGTTTACTAAGAATTACAAAAATAACACCTTGTTTTTGTTTGTTTAACTGCTCGAATTGCTCTCTTCTTCTGCTTGGCACAAAATAAACTTAGCCAATATCTAGCTTTGTATTAAGATTTAAGATCTTTGTAGCTGCTCCATAGTGATGCTTTTTAGGGACACTCATAAACAGTGATGCAATTCTAATACCATATAGACAATATCTTAGCCTTGTATTAATTTAAGGTAAATCAATGATTGTCCAAGCTTTCTATACAAAGTGTCATCAACCTTCTCTTTGCCATCTTCTCTCAAAAGATTCTTGTTAACACCCATACGACACAATGCGAAGCTTCTATAATAAATCTGCAGCATACTTGCCTTGTAAAAGAAACATTTTTCCATGTTCTTGATTCACTTGTATGCCATGACCTGATGGCCATCAAAATATTTCATAAGGCCTAAGTCTAGCCTCTCAAATTGACACATCGTTGTCTTTTTTCATTCTTCTAGCAACTCATCATTAGTCATATAAATGAAGTCAATAACACAGGCCAACGTTGATAACCTCCTGTGCAGCTTGAGTTTGGATTGCAATAATTTGTTTTGTCTACTACAATCACAAACTTACCATCTCATAACTTGACTTGGACTTGGATTTATCATCTAGTGACCAGTGATATGATTGCTGCAGCCACTATCAATTTTCTGAGCTCCATCATCTTTTAAGGTGCTAGACAAAAATAATGCTCCAACGTGCCTTCAGTGTTTTCTGAAAAATAAGCTTCATCCTTTTCCTTCACTGGAAAGTCTATCCATGTGATGATATCTACAGCTGGTACATTGTTAACACTATATTTAGTTCATAGGAGGGAAAAGGGAGGAAAGGGAAAGGGAGGGGAATGACCCTCTTGTTTGGTTGATGAGCGTGAAGACCATGATTAGTTTACGGACTGAATTTTTTACTTTTAAATTTAGTCTGCAAATTTATTTAGTCTGCATTGATGTGGTTTGTTCTACTGCAGGGCGGCAATGAAGAACCTGATGATCTGAAAACTACAGAGGACACTGAACTAGCCAATAGGATGTCTAAAGATTTAAACCTAGATGATTTTGCTGCAGATCAGTTTGGATCAACTAGTACCTCCTGCAGTAGCAGCTGTGCTCCTTCTACCTTCACTTTGTCCAACGATTTTATGGTTCCTGTGAACTATGTTAATGATGAATTTCAGCATGTTGGCAGTTCTGGTAAAATGAAATCATGCCTTCCAAGTGCAGAAGGTAATTTACATTCTACTAAAGATAAAACAGGGAAGCAGCCTACATTTGAGGCAGCTACTGCTGAAAAGGAACTGGATATGCTACTAGATTCACTTGGTGAGACCAAGATTCTAGATTCTACGGGCGTGAAGTCCAATGCCGGTTTTCCTGTATCGTTGGGAGCGTCTTTGGTGGATCCTTCCCAGATTTCATATCAAGAGCCAGCTACATCGGAAACTGCATCAGTTACAGCTAGTATAGATGATGCACTTGATGACTTGCTAGAGGAAACATCCACTTTGATGAATCCAAATGTTTCATTACGGCGGCCACAGGAAGAAAAGCCTGTCACCCAGAGCATAAATTCTTCTTCACATTCTGGAAGCAAACCCAAATTGTCTGATGATTTTGATTCATGGTTTGATACACTTTGATAGTTAAGGTTAATCATCCTTGTTATGTGTAATATGATGTGTTCATCTTTGTTTTAGCTAAGAGAAAATGGCCTTGTCTTCTTCCATTACTGTGTTCTATGGTTCCTGACCTATTACGAGAAAGCGTGATCCTCTATCGAATGAATTGCCCCTTTGGCTGATGTTTACAGCAATGCTGATTGATTCATGGTTCGATTTCATCAACAAAATTGTCATACAAAGGAAAAAATTTAAGTAGGCTTTTACTTTTACATTTGACTTGTGAGTTTAAATTTGGTAAATCTGTTAGCACTCAAGAAAGTAGAAATATTGGAAAATAAGATACAATAAAACTCTTCGTTATTAATATAGGTTATCATGGATTGTGTTGACCTAAACCAATATGTCATGGCTCAAAATTAAAAGGATAGGCTGGGTTATCAGGTAAAATCGTACTTCCGCTAGTTTATTCCCTAGTTCATTTTTCAAGCATGTGTGAAGTTTTAGGCAATCCTTGCTGGTGACGAAGTGGACGAATTGAGCAGAAAGTTTGATCCATCCTCCAATGGAAGAAGGAGGAAGAGACTCGAAGCATCGCAATGCTCCTTTCCTCAAAGTTAAGGGAAAAGTTATATTTACCAAAACATTTCTACAGCTCCAAGAACTCAAGAAGCAACATGGAACATGAGAAAAACGTCTAAATGCTCTGTTACTCTGTAGAACCAGTTCCTGCTAAAGGTTCTATTCCTATTGTTTTTTTTAATCCATTTGACATATCTGCTGCCATGAATCCATGATTTCTCGGAGAACATTTTCGGTTCATAAAGTCTGTATTTGACAAGAATTTCAGCTTTCCGACTAGAAACTCCTTCATAACAAGTATTAGTTTTAGCATGACTATGCTCAACTTCGTCTCATCTCTTACGATTCATCATTCGATCATAGCAGAATGATTTTTCAGCAAAGCAGCTTGGAATCTGAAAATCATCTTCTCTATGCATGTGCGATGCATACACAAACTTTACTAGGTCCTCAATACGGCACTCCAGTCTTTTAATAAAATTATAAATAAGTGTGATATGATTTCCAATTTTCTCCTCTTTGTGAGTAGGGTCTCCAACAAATTATTGCAGCATTCAAAGAATTTCTTATTGTGTTGGAATTGAGCCTCCATGAGCAAACTATTTGCGGCATGTTTCCACCATGAATGAGAAACTATTTAGAAAATTTTCGCATCCGATGCCAATTATTCTTTTTGAATTTGAGCAAAATATGACCCTGATAGAATGCAATACTGTTGTAGCTGTGAACACGATGGTGGAGTAGTGTGAATCCATGGTGGGGAGAAAGGTTGTCAAACTCTAGAGTTTAAGTAAATTAAACCCGTGGTGTGTCTATAAGCTTGACTCGTGAACTCGTCTCGTAAACTTATCAGAGTTTACCTCATACAAAAATAATATTTAAAAAAACACAACAATGATGCAAACACAAATAAAATTAAAAGTATATTAAGTATATTCCCTACAATTATAGTGGCAGACCCTAACCAAACCTTTTTTAAAGTGAAATTTTTATTTTCTTGGAATATTCTTTTCTAACTAAATTTTTATCGCAATTTTGACGCGACTATTATGAAGGAACAAGGTGTTAAAGTGTGACTTCTACGGATCAACTTTTTGACCTAGTGGTTCATACAATCACTTTTAATCACTACAATCGGCTTCCGTTGAATTTCTTGGGATACGAGATTAACTCATATACGAGTCAAAAGAAATTATTAACTTTCAACGTAAGACAAAACTTGTCAAGTTTTTACCTTGGAGTGCATTTCAATGTCTCTATCCTTTCTATTTACTCCATCCAAATGAACTAACCACGTGTCCTTAAATACAGATTAAAATGCACATGTAAGATTAGTTTCTTCCCAGGAACATTTAGAAAAAAAATCATTTACTAGGACCGCAATAAGAGACACATTTATCATAATGTATTTGTGTGGTAGTTCCAAACTTTAACTCAAACATATATATGTTTTCTTCATCATCCAATCCCATAAAATTTGAATATGATAATATATTTCTCAGTATTTTATCGATAATACTTGACTATAGACTACAATATATATAGACTAACAAAGAGATAAAAAGAAACTAAATATATCTAGCTAAACGTATCTAAAATAGATAAACAAATCTTAACTATATAGCTATGAGATAAGACTAATAATAAACTAAATCTTAACATATATTCAATAACTCCATATACCAACCATATACCAATGATGTACGACGCATTACTTGCAGCTAGAAAGGCTAAAAACACTCTTTAGCACCCATTTTCAACCAAGTTTATAGTACTATTATGAAATTCAATTGAAATCCATCAAATAATGTATTAAAAAGATTCATAGAATCTTGCAAAACATAGGAATTTTGAAAAATTATTACAAATTAGCATTTCAGCGTTGGAAGAACTCACTATTATTCTTTAGATATGCTAACCTGCCCTTTACTGCGTCAGCAACCCCAGTTAGTTTAATCTGCCTTCTAGACTTCAATATGATTGAGAGATAAACTGATAGTCTTCGCTGTGACAGTAACTTTCTTGCCTCCTCCACTATTGAGAAATTGCAAATTATAGTAATTTTTTTCACCATGACGGCTCTTGCAATCAAATGCTCAACAAACTTCCCTTCTAGTTCTTTCCCTGTAAAACCCCTTACAGTAACAAATTTTAACTTGTGATTAACACAATTTCGTCTCTCCCAGAACATTGACTTGGGAAATGGTAGAGCACCATCATCACTCGTATCTGAACCCTTCTTCACCTATGAAACACAATCAATATTTGAAGAACCATAGATATATTAGGCTTAAATGAATTCCATCCTTCAATGTTTAGCTTAGTAAGTAAATAACACAATGGAAGTAGTATGAATGCAACAAGGTTATGACTGACATACCGGTATAGTAATATCAAGAGATTCCAGACAGTGGCATGATCTCAGTACGAATGAAAGTGCTAGAGCTTCTCTTATGTTGTTCAAATCCAAATCAATTGACATGGTTAATAAATTACGAAAAATGTTGATTGGTTGAGATTCCTACATAGAACAAATCATCACTGTCAGCACCACAACATATTTTATCTATATGAGGAAACCTAGGCCATAATAAACATTACAATTTCATCACGAAAGTAAATGAATCATTATTTTTTCAACTATATAAATCTAACTATAAAAATTGTCATTTAAATATTTGTGTGTAGTCACAATTGTGAATGTAAAGTATCAAAATCTTAGATACTACCCCAATTGTGACTACTATTATTTTCATCAATCACATCATATCAAACAGGGTATTAAGTTAGGGTTTGCAATAGCAATTATGGCTGCAAGATAGAGGGATTTTGAATCCTGTAAGTGTGTCGTAACAACAATCGTAGCCATATCCACCGCTTTTGCATACACTTTCACAACATGAGGGAAATTGCAATTTAAAACCTTGATCCAATGACAAACATAATTTAAAATAAAAGAAAACTTACAAAAAGGCCACTGCAATTTTCAAGAATGTCCTGGCTTTTCATAATACTTTCCCCTAAGTATTTAGCTTGAATTTCTTGAGCAATTGGGTTGCAGGTCGAATGGAATATTCTTAAGTCCACAATGTAAATTTTCAAACCCTTGGATGGACAAAGAATAGAATCGATCACCACTTCATGAAGATTCTCAACAAAAACGTCTATCTCATTCACAACCAACCATCGGAGCTCCAAAAAGTTGAGACTCGGGTTACGAATCTTGAGTTTCTTGAACCCGGTTGACTCTACCAGGATGAACCTCTCCAAACTGGAACAGTTTTCCAGAACATCATTGACAGCTTGCTCCTCCATGATCATTTTCTTCATTTTCAAGGTCTTCAATTTCTTACATCCCTCAAACGCAGATGCATTAACCCTCCTCATCAAGTAGTTGTTAAGCTCGAGTGAACACAGATTTGAAAAGATCCCAGACTTGAAATTAAGCATAACAGATGGAAAATATGGTCTAGTCTTAATGCACTCTAGGGTAAGAGAAATCAAATTTTTGTTTCTCTCCACGAGGAACTTAACTAAAGCTGCCAATTCCTCAGCATTTAGGCTCGGAGAGAGGTACCTGAAGCGACACATGGTCAAGTCACAAAGGTGACGGTTCAGCACGGTGCTCACGAGTTCACCATATTTGCGAACAGCGTGTACATTGCGGCGTTTGATCATGCGGGTCCCATCAAAGTCGAGGCACGAAGAGTTCCTCCACAAGGGGTTCCATGTCTTTGACAAGATGCTGGTTCTCACGGCCTCGTCGACAGAAAGAGAAGAGATGATATAGGTCAAGATCTCATCCGGGAGAAGGCTGATCATGTCACCCTCATCGCTTCTTTTCTTCCTTTCTGTCATTCTTCGTGAAAATTAGGGTTTCAAGAAATGTGATTCTTTGTGATAAACCCCTTTGTGATATAAGTTGTTTTTTATATTTAATCAATAAAAAATAATAGCATTAATTTATTTTTAAATGGTATTGATACATTTAATGTTTTATTATTTTCCATTAATTAATATTAAAAGCTTTCAATCAGTATTTTCATACGTTCAGACATGGTGCTTTTCGAGGCAGAGCTTCAGAGGGAATACCGCAACATTCTGAGGCAGGAAGAGTTGCTCTGGTACCAAAAGGCTAGGGAAAACAGGGTGGCCTTGGTGATCGGAATACGGCGTACTTCCATACCCAAACCTTAATCCGGCGTAGACGTAACCGAGTTCAACGCTTGAAATTGGATGATGGGACTTGGTGTGGTGATGAGGAGGTTCTCAAGCGAGAGGTGCATGTGTTCTTTGTTAACCTCTTTGCTGGGGTTACCCCTCGGCCTTCATCTAACCTTACTCATGAGTCCTTTCCACGTCTTTCAGAGGAGGCCTTGATCACGGCTGGTTATGAAAGATGAGGTGAGGCATGCGTTAATGAGCATGAAGTCATACACTGCTCTTGGCTCTGATGGGTTCCAACCTTTCTTTTACAAGAAGTATTGGAATCAAGTTGGCGATTCTCTGTGGCACCTGGTGCAGGAGGCCTTTCAGGAGGGGAAGGTTAGTGAGAATTTGTTAGATATCCTCGTGGTGCTCATTCCTAAGGTTGAGAAACCTTCCACTTTCCGAGATCTACGTCCAATCAGCCTATGTAATGTAGCCTTCAAGATTATTACTAAGGTCCTGGTGAACAGGTTGCAACCCTTTCTTTGCAAACTGATTGGGCCAATGCAGAGTAGTTTCATCCCAGGGAGGGGTACCATGGATAATGCTTTCTTGGCCCAGGAGGTGATCCACCACATGTCCAAGTCAATGGCTAAGAAAGGTAATGTGGCTTTCAAAATTGATTTGGAAAAAGCCTATGATAGTGTGTCTTGGTCTTTCTTGCAGGAGACCTTGGAGTTCTATGGCTTGCCTGGGGTTATCATTAATCTTATTATGAGCAACGTCACCTCCTCCCAGGTTTCTATCCTTTGGAATGGTTGTCGTCTTCCAGCCTTCAAGCCGGGTAGAGGCCTCAGACAAGGGGACCCCATGTCCCCTTATCTCTTTGTGCTTTGCATGGAGAGACTCTCACTGCTGATTCAGAGTTTGGTTGACAAAGGGGATTGGAAACCGATTAGAATTTCAACTAATGGTCCTCCAATTTCTCACCTGTTCTTTGCGGATGACGTCTTGCTTTTTTGCGAGGCTTCAGTTTCCAAGGTTAATCTCCTTGCTTCCACCATGCAACAGTTTTGTGATAGCTCAGGACTCCAGATTAATTTGAATAAGTCAAAAGCGATTGTCTCTAAGGGGGTGAGCGATGCAATGAAGGACAGTATTACTGCTGTTGCCCTTATTCCTTTTGTCCATGATCTTGGGAAGTATCTAGGGTTTCCTTTGAAAGGAGGCCGTATCCACAGAAACAGGTTCAACTTCCTTTTGGAGAGCATTCAGAGGAAGTTGGGAACTTGGAGAGCCAACATGCTTAGCCTGGCAGGGAGGGTTTGTTTGGAAAAATCTGTAATTGCAGCCATGCCAACCTACACTATGCAGGTCTTCAATATGCCCCGTAGTGTCACTTGTAAAATTAACCAGCTTATTCGTTCTTTCATCTGGTCTGGGAAGGGAGGTGGCAAGGGTTGGCACCTTGTTGGTTGGGAGAAGATCACGAGACCAAAGGAGCAAGGGGGCCTTGGCATACGTGATATGGAACTAGCTAATACAACTATACTGGGCAAGGCTACTTGGTGTTTAATCCACAAGCCCAACAAATTGTGGGTGCGTGTTTTATCTCATAAATACCTGTCAAGTGCTTCTGTTTTACAGGTACAAGCTAAACCCCACGATTCTCCAGTCTGGAAGGGGTTATTGAAAGCTCGTGATCGGTTGCGACCCGGATTTGTGTTCCGAATGGGTAATGGTGACACATCTCTATGGCATGAAGATTGGAGCGACATGGGGAAGTTGGCTTCCGTTGTCCCTTATGTCGATATACATGACGTGGAGAGGAGGTTATGTGATCTCGTGGTCAACAATGCCTGGAATGTGCAGGTGCTGTATACAACGTTGCCAATGGACGTGATGCACCAACTGCAAAAACTCACCCCATCAGTGGTTCCAAACCGTCACGATGTTTGGACATGGGCGACAAATACTATGGGAGTATATACTGTGCGAGATGCGTATCGGTGGCTCCAAGATCAGCAAAACCCTTCGCCTGCAGTGGGGGATTGGAACTGGATATGGAAGTTAAAAGTGCCAGAGAAGGTTTGCATGTTTGTGTGGTTGGCTCTGCAGAACTCCATTCAAGTCAATTCTCATCGCTTCAGGTGCAAGATGGCGACGTCTCCCGCTTGCTCGCGTTGTTCAGCCCTTGAGGAAGATGTTTTACACTGCCTCAGGAATTGTCCTCACTCGCAGGAGCTTTGGCTCAAGCTTGGAGCGTTCTTGTGGCCAAACTTCACTGTTGGGGATTCCTCTTCCTGGATCCGCAGTCAAGCCAGGAGCAGTAATGGAGTGAAATTCATTGTGGCACTTTGGGGTGTGTGGAAGTGGAGAAACAACATGGTTTTTGAAGATTCCTCGTGGTCGTTGGAAGAAGCTTGGCGGCGAGTTTGCTAGGAGCATGACGAAATTGTCGCTGTTTTGGGCGACGAAGCGGGTGCTATGGATTGCTGGTTAAGTAGCCGATGGAAACCTCCAATGCCAGGATCGATTAAACTAAATGTCGATGGGAGCTATCGGGGTGTGGAGGAGTGCAGCGGAGCAGGGGCTTGGCGCGGGATTCTCATGGCAAGTGGCTGTTTGGATTTCTGGCTCACTGGCGTGGGGGGAATCCGTTGCTTGCGGAGGGGCAAGCGCTGCTGCTGGGTCTGGAGCTGGCTTGGGCTCGTGGCTATAGACATGTCATGGCCGAGGTGGACTGTACTGAGTTGCTACAGAGCATAGAGGATGAAGACCGCATGCGTTTTCTCCCGATTCTGAGAGATATCAAAACCATGCAGGACAGAGGATGGCATGTTTCGGTGGAATGAGTTAGGCGGGATTGCAATGCCCCGGCGGACTACCTGGCCAAATGGGGAGCGCGATCTCCAGGAGTGGATTTTAGCTGCTTGGAGAAGCCTCCGTGGGAGGTGGAGACTCTTGTCATGAGGATTCTCTGCTTGCTCGTTAGTTTTATGTTACTGTTAGTTTTCCGATGTAACAAAAAAAAAAGTATTTTCATACGTTCAAAAACATATAAGAACAGGTTCAAATCATACATGAAATAACTAAATGTAAGATCATATGAAAAGTTAACACATGTTCATAAGGTAAAAGATTGAAAACTTCAAATGAGAGCAAATAAATCATGATCTGCAAACAAGAGTAAAAATATAACTATTTTATAATTTTCTCAAAATTTAATTATGAATTCATAGTTTGAAACTGAAAAGATTTATATAACGTAAAAACACAAAATCAAGCTTCAAAGGCAATATTTCTTAAACTAGACTAAGTGTGCGATGTGCGGTTGTAAAATGAATTGTTTTTTCTTTTTGAGTCAAAAGTGATGTTGTCTTGTAAATAACTAAATATAGTTACACTTAAGTTAATCATATTAGATTGAAAATAAGACAATTAAATGTCCTTAACTAAATTTTACGTTTATTATATCAAATTGTATGAGAAAATGTTTGGTAATCTAGCGGTACCGAACACTCAATAATCTCCTATAAAATTAGTTTTAACTATCCATTTTGACAAAATTTATACTAAAAAAAATATGAATAATTAACCATACATGAGTACATACGTGATTTGAACTGAAGGGGGATTGAATAATCTATCCTACTAGAGACTAGAGTACTAATTTTTTTTCCACATTGTATGTGTATTGAAAGAATCATTTTTCATTTAAGTGATAGGATATGCTATGAAGAAATCAATAAAGAGAAAATATTTCCTTATTTGAAAGGAAATTTGAATTTCTTGGTCTTGACCAAGGTATCCCCACAGTCGACAGTCGTGAGACTAATCCCTCGCCCCACGGTCAGCGCACTAAGCGGTAGGGGCTCTGGCCAAAGAGTTTGAATTTCAAGTGTTGTAAGGTGGTAGAAGATGGCATTCCCAAAGTTAAAATGTATTAAAATTTACGAAAATAGCTGAGATATTTGCACTTTTGTCCCTGCTAGCAAAAGTTTTTCTCCTATTTTGGGTGTTCTTGGCTCTTATATTACATTTCCTTGGTCAAAGATTGGTTTTTAAGGAAATTTCATGGCAATAGAAAAACACACATATATCAAAAACTCGAGTTGACATGTGAGCTTACCTTTTTGGACTTACGATATGAACTAAGAATTTTATCTAAGTTTCTTAGTGTCAATAGAGTTTTCTACTTTGTGTATATAAATGCAAAGTAAACTCATTTTGATTTCTTGAGTAACCTGAACGTTACAAAGTTTAGTATTCAAAAAGGTAAAAAGAATCATTTCATTAGGTCTTATTAAGAATGACATGACACATACATGAATAAAACTGTTATTTTATGTCCCAATTCATGAAATTGAATTGTCTCTTCAAACATATCCTTGACCTCGAAACCCACGTGCACAAGTTTCTTCAAAATAAAACACATCTAAAGATATCATATATATTTAATATAGTCAGGGAGACGGATAACAAAACTTACTCTAGACCAGGAGCTTCATGAACCTGCACGCCAATTTGTTATACTTCTTGATCCATTCACAACATCAATCACCATGATTGATGTCTCACCCTCACTCTATATTGGTTCCCTTCCACCACATGAGCTATTGCACCCACTAATGTTGATTAATCAGCTTTAGCAAAGGAGAACAAAGGATGCTTGAATTGGGGCTCTTATTGCGTTTCCTTCCTTGGTTGCTGGAATGGATATTCTTGATTAACAAATCGCATGGATATTAATTGTAGTTGCCCTGTTTCTTTTTTTTTTTTTTGAGATATCACAATTAGGGCCTTGGTTCTCCTTGTTTCTTTTGACATTGTTTTTCTTCTTATCAGTGGGGAAGTGACTGTGTTTTGTTTTTTGTCTTTCTTTCTTCTCCTTGTATTTGGGCATAGCACCCCTTGTGCTAACTCTTAAATACAAATCTTTTGCTTATCAAAAAAAAAAAAATGAGCTATCAAGCTTTTCAAAGCAGATCTACAAATTCGATACCATTTAACATCGAAAAGAAGGGTCGATAGAAGTGGTTTCGCAAGTGGCTTGGAGGATTTGGCTACGACTGATTTAGGTATCATGGTTGAAGGCGTTATGAGGATGTTTGGAGAACTTGCTGGACGAATGTCTCTCCGTCTTCTTCTTCTTCAACGGGTAGTTTTTTGTCACGGATGATTTCCGGATCGACGGAAGCCTCGTCGTCTTCGGGAGGAAGCTGGCCAGTGTTTGAAATAGACGTTTTGTTTGAAAGTAAATGAGTATATATATAGGTGGAAGTGTAAGGGTATGGGAAGGTGGGTTTCTGAGAAACTTTTGGTATCACATTTTGTAGTGAAAGTCTGAAGAGTGAAAGTTCTCAACAGAAGAAAATGAAGGGAAGCAGTTTCGAAAGAAACCTTACGACTGCCAGCTAAACAATTACCGAGATCAAGGCCAATACCAAGCCCACAGAGGAAAATCTAGTGATCATGGGAATCAACCTTCGCTGGAGGACGTGACCTGCTTCACATGAGAGAGCTCTTTAAAGAATGACACGTTGGATTTGCCTAGGTGGATGATTTTCTAGAATTAATAAATATGAGGTGGTAACCCCACATTGAACACTTCAGAATCTATATATTATAATAGATGGATAGATTGATTGCCACAACTCATTCTTTTGTGCAATACAAAGAAATACTAGAGAAAAGAGGACGAAAGAGACACAAAGCGAGAGAGTTTTCTAAAGAATAAAGCTAGGGTTTTGTTGGAAGTTTCTGTGCGCTGTTTAAGGAATATATCAAGTGTAATCAAATCGATTTCAAGGGATTTGATTTGAGATATTATGTGGAAGTTTTTATCTGCTATTGAAAACGTATCTTTAAAGATTTTATGCAGATTTGTTTCATTAACAACTTCCTGATTTTAGTGTGGACTCTTTCCTTGCCCAAGCCCATTGAAGACAAGGCCTGGATGACTGCTACTTAAGAAGACCTAAACCTAGTTGCTAGGTGGTGCTTCTTGTTGAGTGAATTAGGGTTTCCTCTTGTTTTGTTCACACATGGTGTTCTCTCAACAACTATATGTTCTTACTGTAAGCTTAGAGTTGTTGTGTTAGTTGTTTGATCTTGAGATCGTCTTTACTCTTGTTGTAAGAGATTAATCACTGTGGCAGTGATTGTGAGAGAAAGTGAGAGAGAGTTCTCATACATAGAGGGAGACCTAAGTAATAAACCACGGGTAGGAATAAGTAGGAAAGGCTGTGAATATGGGCTGTTCAATTAAGACCTTTTGTGTACTTGATTCTCTATAATAGTGGATTATCTTTCTCGGGCTGAAGCCCTCCAGATGTAGGTGATGTTGCACCGAACTGGGTTAATAATTCTTTGTGTTCTTTATTGTTTTTTGTTGATTTAATACTGTGCTGCACTTCTGCTGTTATCTGCTGTACGTTCTGCCAGATGTCCTAGACATTTGGTTCGACAATATCTGTCTTGTGCGTGAATCAGAATTTGACAAAGTATTGCCCATTCACTATGCCACATGGATTTATTAATCCCGCATGGATTTTTTCACAAAAATCTTCTTCCCCTTCCCCCTCACCTCCCCATCCCCTTCCATCACCACAAGCACTCTTCTTCCCCTTCTCCCTCGCCCCCACCTTCCACCACCACCATCCTTATTTTTCCCCTTTCAAGTTCAAGTCTAAATATTAATAACCAGGCTTTAACCCCGTTTCTCCTTAATTATTGTATTATGAGGAACTAGGTTAGAGAAAGAAAGTTTGCCTTCTCTCTAGAACCAAGCCAAGAACTTTCACCACATTCAAGCTTCATTTCTCAAAGTTCCTCCATCAAATCTCTTCCAAAGTTCCAAATTTCTATTCCTAGAATCCCTTGGATCATTTATGGATAGTTTCCAAGTGTTTATCAATGTAAAGTGACAAAGAAAGAGGAGGTTCCAAGAGCTTTGCCGCGGTTTTCAATTTTCGGCAAGCTCTAATGAACCTGCAATCGCAATTTACGGCGTGCTCTGACAATCATTGGAGCTACGACCACCACCATCGTCCTCCTCACATCCAAGTGAATACGAACCTTGGCCCGGAATCCCTGCGGCTTGAAACCTCGTCGCGATTTCCACTATGGAGTCTTTTTTCTCTACCGAGTACTCATTGGAGTATTTTCACGTTTCCAAGCTTCATAAACTTGTTTTTAAGCTTAATTTATGTGTTTGACAAAGAAAATATAAGTTTCAAGCCTTGGCTGTATGCATATTGAATCACTTAAGTTAAAACTCATGTATATTAGTTTCTTTGAATTGTTGGGACTTTTAACTTCTAGAACAAGTCCCATTAATGTTTTCGAAAGTCTAGGAATCTTCATGAATTTTTAAGGACCCAGAAATGGAAGAGAAAACCAAGGTCAAGGTCAGGGGAGGTTATTTATATTTATACTTGAATTTGAAATGGGAAGAAGAAGAGTAGTGCTGGTGGAAGGGGGTGAAGGGAAGAGGAAGAAGAGGTGGTGAAGGGAGGTGAGGGAGAAGGGGAAGAAGAGTTTTGTGAAAAAAATATCCATGTAAGATTAATGAAATCGATGTGGCATGGGAATTAGGAAAAATATTTATCACTGAAAATAATATTTTGGACTTATTTCAATTAAAAAAAAGGTTACGGATCAAATTGAATAATCGTTTTTTTTTGTAAACCTATTTCAATTAAATTTCATCCTATAAGTCGGGGACGTATAACCATGGTTGTAAAACCGGATCGGACCGGCCGGTTTGATCGGAAGGATCGGGAACCAGCCCTATCACCAATCTGAAACACAGCAGAAACCGGGGAACCAAAAAACCGGAAGAAAACCGATGAAATCGGCCCTAAACCGGTAAAACCGGTCAATACCGGCGGGTTGCTGGTTGAACTACTTTAGTATTTTGCGAGAAAAAGAAATATTTTTCCACGCACACAATTGGAAGTTTACCATATAGTCGTTCACTGATTGGACAGTGTTACTCACGTCTGGAAAAGTGACATTGTTGATGTTGTCTTGCATCTGAAATTCTGAATCTCTCCTGCAATTCACTTTTTGACTTTTCCCCTTTCCAACACTACAATTAACTTACCTCATATTATCTCATCTACTTTATCACATACACAATGATACCTGTCAAGTAGGGCTGAGAAAGTTCACTTGGCCCGGCCCAAAACCGAAAAAACCGACAACAAAAAACGTTTGCGGTCGGGCCGGGTCGGATTCACGGGTATGGCGAAAATTCAAAACAGCCTTGGGCGGGTGAGTGTGGTCGGTTTCGGGCTGGGGATTTAGAACCCATCGGGACCCGACCCGAACGAGGTCCAATTCAATATGTGAAACATTAAGGCCCAGCCCATTGCAGAAAGTGGAAAGAAATATGGCTCAATAGAAACCCTAGTGTCTCACCGTCCCTTTCCCTGCAGCCGCCACACAACCTCAACCCTAGCCACCTTATCCAACCACCTTCTCCTCTCACTGTCGTTGATTTCTTCATCTGCATCGCTGCGCTGCCTCCCCTCCTTTCTCCTCCGTTGCTTTCCTCGCCGCTGTAGATATAGATGAGACGTAGCTCAATCGCAGCTTCTCCTCTTTGATTCGCTCTCAGTTTCCGTGGATCTTGCCTCTTGATGCTTTGACTCCCAGTTTTCTCTTCTTCAGTCACGACTCTCTCAGTTCCCATCACAATCGCAACTACGCCTTGCAATTGTCTTCAATTAGAGGTTTGGTTGTTCATCTTCTTCGACCAGACCTTGCAAGTTGCAAGCTTTTTTTCTTTGGTTGTGATTGGGAACAATGACTGGTTGAATGTTGATTCTTCTTGCCTTCTCTGTAATTTTTTTGTTCTCATTTTTTTCTTCTCTCCTCTGTTTGGTGATGGTTGGAACCGCCCCAAACCTCCGGCACAATCCGCCACCGCTATCACCCGAATCCGACACACCCGAGATCGTCAATGGTCGGAATCGGCCTTGAATACCTCAGACTCAAACCCGGTCAAACCCGGTCTGTGTCACTCGAGCCCGACCGAAACCGACCCGTGCTCAGCCCTACTATCAAGTTTCAAAAATAGAAAATGGTACCTGGCAAGTTGCCGTTGGCAAATGAATGATAGTATCTGACATTCATCTTTTGATTTCTCGAGACATTAATTACCCAATATATAAACACCATTAGTACAAGTTGAAATTAGTGATACATTTATATTTCGATGATTTTTATAAAAATAAAAATAAATTTTTTTATACAATATTACCTTTCATATCATATATTTATTTTAAAATAATTTTATTTAAATTGTAGCGGTAATATCAGTTGGACCCCAATTTAATTACGGTTGAACCAATGAACCTTGAACCAGTTCTCTCACCGGTCCGGTTTTAAAAACCTTGCGTATAACATATTTAACTAACTAGATTATGGTTTCTTTTCCCCTTTTTAGTGCTGGATGAATATAAACACAACGCACTATGTTTGCGACCATAACAACTTACAATTCAGAGTTCGTATACCCAACAACAATCAAGTTACGTAGGAGTAGGATTAGAGTCAGAAGAAAACACCAAACCGAACCGAAGGGTCCCAGAACACATGAATTTTTCCAGGGTTATTCTAAACAAAAATCACATGTTATTTGTTTATTACTTTACCCTGCATCTCCAAATTTGCATGAAGTCAAAAGTGGAACCTTCCTAGTATCGCTACCACTAATACATAAATAATATGATATGCACTAAGTCATAAGTTGCCAAAATGGAGAGCATCATATTTTAACCTGTTTTGTTTAATTTTTGGTAAAGCACTTATTTTGAACTTTTTTACATTAAAAAGATAAATTATAGGAGTATAGTCTGTGCAGAGTTGATCCTCGAACCCCCCTCTCCCCAGTGGCGGAACTTAGAGAAAAAATTCGAGGGGGCCGAAATTTTTCAATACATAAATTACAATAGTTTTTATTAGCAATACACATATATTCATATTGAAAAAATAAATATTAAATTAATTTATATACATGAATATTAAAAATTTATTATAACTCATGTTAATAATCTTGAAAATTTACTTCTCATTTTTCAATTTTTAGATTCATGATATATTATTTACCTTTAAATGACAAATTTTCACGATGATTAGGATGATCAATTTGAAGAAGATAAAGATTAAAGACCATAGTCCGTTGATAAATGTATATTTATAAGTATACAATTTGATTCAATGTGTTTATTTTACATGTTTATATTTCAGGTTAAATATGTTTTTCATCCTTGAACTAAAGTGAGAATTTAGTTTTCATCCCCATACTAAAATTTCATATCTTTTACTCTCTTAACTTGTTGGCGTCATTGGTTTTCATTATTTGACAACTATGACCGATGCTTTGGCACACTAGCGTGTAGGTAATAGTCGACGTGTTATGGTAGGTGTATGTTTTAGCCGACATGTTATTTTATTTTCAATTGGAATTATTTTATTCCACCAAGTTAAATCACGTAATTTTTTTTTATCCTTTTTGCTAAATCATTTCTAAGGTTTTCGTGAGATCTACAGAGACTTGAGAGAGAAACTGCCTTTCAAGAAAAAGGCTTCGACCAGCAACACTTGACATTACCCCATGTATACTCATACCCATTTTTCTTCAAAGTTTGAATGATGTCAGCTGCAATAACAAAACAAGCTAAGGTACATAAAAAATCACTACAATTACACACACTACAACAACACCTCGCATCATATCTGAAGGAAAGTCTCAATCCAACTATCAGGATAACACTATTTTCATTTTCCATGAAATACAAGAAAATCATCTCTACAATTCAATTGAATAAAGAAATTAACCTGAAAACTAAACACATGACCAGCTAGAAAGCAACAAAGCCTTTTACGGTAAATAAAAAATTTACGATGGAAACCAAAATAAAATACATGCCAGATAGAAATTAGAAATTTGTAGCGAGGGTGTGAAGAGTGAAGAAGATAAAATACAAGTGTACTCACAATTCATGAGCTTGTGGGTTCCTTCCTTGTATCCGAAGCCTTTGTTGATATAATTAGCACTCATCTTGAAGTTCTTGCGCGCAGAACACCTTCGCATTAAAATCCGGATCGGCAGAGCAACGCATCACAAAGAATAGTTTCTGGAAAGAGGTTCTAGTAAGACTTTCTGGCAAAGCAATTGTTGGTGATTTTAGAATCATCAATGTATTTTAGTAGTAATGTGATCTACTATAGGCTGATGCAATTACGCGTTAGGCTCGGAATCGAGTCAGGTTAGTGCGGAGTGCACGCTCGGTGAGCCAACGCATAATTGACCGCGAATACGAACCGGGGTCCAAGGGGCGGAGCCCCTGGCTGGGGTCCCGCTTGAACAGTTGTGACCGTAGTTTGAAATTGTTTGAACAATTGTGACTTTTCGGAACAATTGTGACTTTTCGGAACAATTGTGATCATTCGTGCAAACACAACCTTCTATATAAGGTTGCTTGCAGCCTAAGGAAAGATATACAGAAAACCAAAAACAGTATTCTGAAACAGATATTCGAACAACACAACATCTCTCTACTTTCTTTATCTGTTCTCTTGTGCCAAGAAACAGATTGACTGTCAAGCATTATCCCAACAAAGATTTCGTGAACCCATGCAATTACAGGGTCGAAATAATTTGTTCGGAAAGTGGACGCTCACGATTCTTGACTTTATCCAGGATTATCACACCCGATTTTCTAACAAACGAACAAATTATTTTTCTGATAATCATGGCTGGAGAAGGCGCTGTCAAGGAGATGACTACTAAGTTCGGGAAATTGGACAAGTTTCAAGGACAAGACTTCAGACGTTGGCAGAAGAAGATGCATTTCTTGTTGACAACATTGAAGGTGGTATACGTTCTGTCTACACCGATTCCTGAACTTCTGGAGGAAGAAACTGTTGAAAATATAAGAAGCAGATCAAAGTGGGAGAATGACGACTGCATATGCAGAGGACACATTCTTAACGTTTGATGGAAGAAAGTTCAACCGATGGCAGAAGAAGATGCAATTCCTTCTTACAATCCTGAAAGTGGTGTATGTTCTAAACACTACAAGATCATTAGAGAAGGAAAATGAAACCATGACTGAAACAAGAGAAAGATCAAATGGGATCAATTACACGTATGAATAGAGGTTAGTACCCCACAACATTCGTATTGTGTGAATACTATGAATTCTTAAGATCTGATATATCTTCTACATGCTTTAATATGATTAAGTTTACATGTGGTAACAAAGCATGAGTTAGAGAATTTGTAGTTTTTCTTTAATGGTGATTTGATCCATGAATGATGTCTTAAAATTATTCTTGACTGTTTTGAGAACTTAACTATTAATTTTTTGCGCCATGAATATGATGGATAAAATAAATGATTGAGATTATGTGATTGTTCCAATCTAGAAATATTGATGTTCATGTTTGAATGTGTTTGGGTTTAATTCCTTATGCATGAATGAATGATGGTTAAAATTATTCTTAAATGTTTGTATCATAAGAATGCATTGTTACTTATGATTTGTTTTTCGTTGCATGTTGATTGAAGTTTGCATTTGTAACTTACTTATGTGAATTATCCTATGCAAATTTATGAATTTTGAACATGGCTGAAATGAAAAAAAAAAAAAAACTTCGTAAGTCATTCCTTTATGTATAGTATTTGCGAGTGAAAAGACCATGGCTTGGTGCTTGTGCCCGGCTGTAAGTTGAAAGGGTGCGTGGGTTCGAACCCGAACGGCACCTCTTCGTTTTGATTTTTGAAAGTTTAAATTTTTAAAAATTTAAAAATAAAACGTCAGAGGCAAGACTTGAACCCACGTCTCTGGAGTCCAAATTTATGGACATAACCACTATACTGGAACATGCATTTATTCCAATGTTGATATTAAAGGTATATATCAATGTACACTGCGAAACATGTCCACAACTCATCATTCTTTATGTATATTCTGGTGAAAAGAAAATAATGTTTTGCACATTGTATTATATTATGTGGAATTACATAAATTATGATAAAATGTAGTTTTATGTCTCTAATTGTTTATGAAACATTTTTTTTTTCCTTTGATACATAGTGATTTATGTGATTTGCATGCTACTCCATCATTAGGACATAAAAAGTATCTTGTCACTTTCATAGATGATGCATCTAGATTCTGTTATGTTTATTTGTTGCATTCTAAAGATGAAGCCTTAGATAAATTTAGAGTTTATAAAACTGAAGTTGAATTGCAACAGAATGTGATGATTAAAACATTACGTACGGATAGAGGTGGTGAATATTATGATCCTGAATTCTTTCAATCCGTAGGAATCATTCATGAGACTACGACACCTTATACACCTCAACAAAATGGTGTGGCTGAAAGGAAGAATAGAGTTCTTAAAGAAATGGTGAACGCCATGTTATCCTATTCTGGTTTGAGTGAAGGGTTTTGGGGAGAAGCCATGTTAACGACTTGCTATTTGTTAAATAGGGTTCCTAATAAAAGGAACAAGACTACCCCATATGAACTTTGGTATAAGAAACGACCCAACTTAACATTTCTACGTGTTTGGGGTTGTAGGGCTGTGGTCAGACTCCCGGATCCTAAAAGGAAAACTTTGGGTGAAAAGGGTGTAGCTTGCATCTTCGTTGGATATGCTGAACATTCCAAAGTCTATAGGTTCTATGTTATAGAACCTAATGACTCGGTTTCTATTAACACAATTATAGAATCAAGAGATGCCATATTTGATGAGAATTGTTTCTCTTCTATACCTAGACCAAAGGACCTTATATCTAAGTCGGATGAACCCACAAAGGATGATCATTCAACTGATGTACCAAGTCAGACACTCGAACATCGGAAAAGCAAAAGAGCTAGAAAACCTAAATCTTATGGTTCGGATTTTCAATTATATTTAGTTGAGGGATCAAAGGATCAGATTGATAATCAATACTATTATTGCTATAGTATAGAGGAGGATCCAAGAACGTATGATGAAGCAGTGAAATCTCGAGATTCTGCTTTTTGGAAAGAAGCAATTGATGAAGAGATGAGATCTATCATGGAAAATAATACTTGGGTATTATCTGATTTACCACCAGGTTGTAAACCATTGGGTTGCAAATGGATCTTCAAAAAGAAGATGAAAGTCGATGGTACAATTGACAAGTTTAAAGCTAGATTGGTAATCCAAGGCTTTAGACAGAAGGAAGGGATTGATTACTTCGATACCTATGCTCCAGTTGCTCGTATCACTACTATTAGATTGTTGATTGCTTTAGCGGCTATTCACAATCTAGTGATCCATCAAATGGATGTCAAAACAGCATTCCTGAATGGTGATTTGGAAGAAGAAGTGTATATGAAGCAACCTGAAGGATTTGTAATGCCTGGTAATGAGCATAAGGTGTGTAAGCTAGTTAAGTCGTTGTATGGGCTGAAACAAGCTCCGAAGCAATGGCATCAAAAATTTGATGAGGTTGTTTTGTCTAGTGGTTTTATTCTAAACCAAGCTGACAAATGTGTATATAGCAAATTTGATACATCCGGTAAAGGAGTCATTATTTGTCTATATGTGGATGACATGTTGATCTTTGGCACGGACCAAAATCAAGTTGATAAAACAAAGAATTTCTTGTCATCAAAGTTCTCCATGAAGGATATGGGAGAAGCGGATGTTATTCTTGGTATTAAGATTAAACGGGAGAATAAGGGGATTGTAATTACGCAATCTCATTACATTGAGAAAATACTCAAGAAGTTTAATCATGAAAGTTGTTCTCCGGTTAGTACTCCCATGGATCCGAGTGAAAAACTTATGCCAAATACAGGTAAACCTGTGGATCAGCTCGAATATTCAAGAGCTATAGGCTCTTTGATGTATGCTATGATTCGCACTAGACCGGATATTGCTTTTGCGGTTGGAAAGTTGAGCAGATTTACTAGTAATCCTAGTAGACATCATTGGCATGCGATAACTAGGGTATTCAAGTACTTGAAGGGTACTATGAATTATGGATTGTCATATGTGGGATTTCCTTCGGTATTAGAGGGTTATTCGGATGCTAGTTGGATAAATAATGTTGAAGACTCATCCTCTACAAGTGGTTGGGTGTTCTTGCTTGGGGGAGGTGCCATCTCGTGGGCTTCCAAGAAGCAAACATGTATAACTAGTTCTACAATGGAATCAGAGTTTGTGGCATTGGCTGCTGCTGGTAAAGAAGCGGAATGGCTAAGAAACTTGGTATATGAGATTCCATTATGGCCTAAACCGATAACACCAATTTCTATCCGTTGTGATAGTTCTGCCACATTGGCCAAGGCTTATAGTCAAATGTACAATGGAAAGTCTAGACACTTGGGTGTTAGACATAGTATGATTAGGGAATTAATCTTGAATGGGGTGATATCCATTGTGTTTGTTCGGTCGCAACAGAACTTAGATGACCACTTGACGAAGGGGTTAGCTAGAGACTTAGTGAAGAAGTCGGTAATTGGAATGGGATTAAAGTCCATTTAAATCTACTTCCTATGTTATACCCAATTCCCTTCTAATACAACGTTAGAAGCTGAATTCAATGTGGAAAGATCATAGTTAGAGATTGGAGCACTTGTGTTTATCTTCCCAAGGTATGTGCTCAGACCTGCAAGTGATGGCTAGGTTGAAGTATATCTTCTTAATGGTTCTTTTGGAAAATTGTAAATGCAGGTGCAAGATTAAAAGGATCACCTATGTAAGCATGACGTTTTGCCGCTTCAAGAAGCTTGGACTTGGCTTCCTATATGCTTATTATTGGATAAGGACACATGGCTTGTAAAGTGTCAAGTATGAATAGTAGAGTGTTGTAGAAACATATGTGTACAGTATCTTTAGATATTCAAATGGGTTGATGGGTTCAATCTTTAAAGACACCCCGATTCTCGAGTATTTGGAATGTGTATTTGTACTAAAGTGAAAATTCAATCGCAAGATATTTTCATTTATGCATTTGTTTGATCGTTATATCTGTGTGTTATAAACTGAGTAGATCAAGGATTACGCTAAAATGGGGGGGATTTGTTGGTGATTTTAGAATCATCAATGTATTTTAGTAGTAATGTGATCTACTATAGGCTGATGCAATTACGCGTTAGGCTCGGAATCGAGTCAGGTTAGTGCGGAGTGCACGCTCGGTGAGCCAACGCATAATTGACCGCGAATACGAACCGGGGTCCAAGGGGCGGAGCCCCTGGCTGGGGTCCCGCTTGAACAGTTGTGACCCTAGTTTGAAATTGTTTGAACAATTGTGACTTTTCGGAACAATTGTGACTTTTCGGAACAATTGTGATCATTCGTGCAAACACGACCTTCTATATAAGGTTGCTTGCAGCCTAAGGAAAGATATACAGAAAACCAAAAACAGTATTCTGAAACAGATATTCGAACAACACAACATCTCTCTACTTTCTTTATCTGTTCTCTTGTGCCAAGAAACAGATTGACTGTCAAGCATTATCCCAACAAAGATTTCGTGAACCCAGGCAATTACAGGGTCGAAATAATTTGTTCGGAAAGTGGACGCTCAAGATTCTTGACTTTATCCAGGATTATCACACCCGATTTTCTAACAGCAATGTCGTTTGAGCAGTGGGAAAATAGAGATTGATGCATCATAGATACTGTCACAACATGTGCGGTATGTGGTCTAAACGGACATGAGAATTGATGCATAGTGCCATGTTCCTGCTAAGAGATTTTCAGGGAGAGCTCGGGTGCATTGTCAAATCTTAACTGTTTGATAGATTTGCCAAACTATGTGTGCAGATATTTGAAGAAAGATTTGATACATGGACCAACTTCTGAAATCCATGTAAAACGGGTGATAGCAATTCCGCAAGTGTACGAATTGATCGAAGTAATGCAAAGATATCAAACCACAAGAATAATTGTTTATCAATTTCTTCTAAGAAAGTGTTCAGAATGTGAAAAGAAAGCAATATAAGTTTGGAGTTTTGTTGTGTTTAACACACTTGTGAAGAAAAATAAGAATTGTAATTCAGATAAAGAAATACCCTGGGAAAAGTTTCACTTAGTACAATTATGTTTTTTACAACCAATCTCAGGTTGCTAAGCCTAATACCTTAGTACCTAGTCAATTCAATCGAAGAATTATTGTTCTATGTTCAGGCTAACACAATAAGTTCCCACCCTTATAATTAAGTGATAGCAAACGAATCAATATAATCCTAAGTTCCTTAATCCTTACCAACTACCGTTGTGCAAGAGGAAAGTCAAACACTTGCATGCATTCAAGAGAATATCGAAATAGAGAAAAGATACATGGAAATGAAGCTTTATTCATATAAGAAACTCAGAAGTTCAAACCATAGTAAGAACTAAGGTTAACTTCACCCAAAGTACTAAGAGAAACTAGCCAAGCACGGCGAGGGAATTCATAATGCAAACTCAAAGAACAAAAACCAGAAATAAGAGTGCCAAGAAGCCTCCAAGCTCCAAGAAACTAAAACTCTAAGTTTTGTTCAGAAAAGTACAAAATACCTAAAAGAAATAACAAAAATCCTATTTATAGAGTTTCCAGCAGCACACCACGCATGTGCGTGACCTCCTCCACGCACATGCATGGATCATCTGTAAAATTGTAGCATCCGACTCAACCCACTACGCATGTGCGTGGCCTTCAACCCTTGCCTTCTTTCTTTGCACAGAATTGCCACGCCTGTGCGTGGCATAGCCGGTGCACATGCGTGGCTCATCAGATTCTTCTCCAATTTTTTAACTTCTTCTTCACCTTTCATCGTGGCCCATTACTTCGCCTTCAACCATCATCATTTTCCATAAAAAACCTATGCAAACCTGAAAAGAACCTCAAGAATCCATCAAAACAACAATGTAACTCATGAGAACATCTCTGTAATCATGATAATTCATTATCCCTTCATTCAACTCAGCAAATAAAACTCCCAAAAGACCATCAACACTCATATTCTCACAAGATTTCAGCTCAAATCTGACCATAAGAATTACTCTCTAACTAAAACTAATAAAAAGACCAAATAAATAGATTAAATACACCTAAACTAATGTAGATGCAATTATGAATTAAAAAGGGACTCAACTTGACTTAAAACTCAATAAAGGACTCAAAGAGGAAAAGAAAGAAACAAGAAGGACTCGACAAACTTAGAATAAACTCCGGGTCATCACACCACTATACTCAACGACAACTTGTCCTCAAGCGTTAAACTCAAGGTAGCTTGTCCTCAACCACACAACAAATCGCTCCTTCTTCAGCTGCTTAAGCTTTTTAACACAAACACATCTCAAAACAAAGAAAGTCAGTTGTACATGCTAAAGATGAAAGGAAAGTAAAAATCAGCAAGAATTAGATTACAAGAGTCCACTACAATTCCTTACCATGTAAGCACTCACCTCACCATTTTGGTCCTCTAACATACAAACACAATGCATCAACTCTGGTAATCAATCAAATCAAGGTTACCTTAAGCAATGACAAGCACATGATAAAAACTTCAGCAGGTTGTAACTTTGGCTAAGGTGCAATGCAAGGTAGGATATAGAGCAAAAGGGGAAAACCCAAAGGGCTTACTCCCTTCGTTCCTAATTATAAGACCTATTTTCAAAATTTTCATGTTCCTAAATATAAGACCTCTTACAATAATCTAGCAAAATGTTTTGTACTCTTCCATATTTACCCCTCATATTAATTGTATGTTTTCAATTCCAAAGTTACCACCTAACATTAATTACTACTAATCCAACTAACTATGAATGCAATGTTTATTATAGTGAGAGAAAATGACAAAGGGTAAATAGGAAAGAATGTATGCATTTTTAAAAAACCAATATACTAATTAGTCACATTAAGTGCTTTCTTAATAAGCGCAACTTTTTGGAATAGGTCTTATATTTAAGAACGGAGGGAGTATAACAGACTATTGAGTGATCTTGATCAAACTTTAAGACCTAAGCAAACCTTGCAAACCACATGGACTTCTTCTTCCTCTCTTTGTATTTTTTTTTCTATTTCATTTCATCATTTTTTTTCTCTTTTTTTTCTTTTGTCAAAGGCACATGTCTTTTTGTTTGACAATTTGCAGCACACATTAAGAAGAAAGTCTATTTTCTTTTATTTTTTCCTGCTCAATCCAAACATAGATCACTCAACAATTTCATATTTATCAAAACTTAGGACCAAGAAAATATTCATTTAGGCTCAACTTGGGCAACTAAGGGAACATTGATAATCCAAACTCTGAAAGTCATGAAAGATTCCTATTAGTCTCCTCAAGAAACAAGCATCACAAAGAGTTAACCGATATGCATTTCAAAACAGAATCAAGCATGTGCAAGCATGTTAGGAATGAACATTGAAATTCTCAGCACCCAACAAAACAATAGGGTATTGAAGTGAAACCCTTAAGTGAACTCAAGTAAACATATTCAAGCTAACCTCACTTCCAACCACAGTAGCATGCAAGAAAGACAACAAGATTGCTCAACAGAGATGGTATCAACAACTTTTAATAAGAAGCAGCTAAATCAAGGGTGAAACCACTTAAACATATTCAGCACAGCAGCAAGAAACCCAAGGATATCCATACCAACTCAAACGTAAAAAGAAAAACATGCAAAAGACTTGATGCACTAACTACCTAAAAAGAAAAAGAAAACAATTTTTTTTATTTTAATAGAAGAACACAAAATTAAAGCAAACTCAAATTAAAGAAAAGAAAACCTGGACTTGGGTTGTCTCCGAAGAAACTCAATTTTTAAGTCTTTTATAGACTACCCCGGACTCAAAGTTCTATCCAGGGTTTATAGCAAATTGCATTAGATCCTTTAGATCATGCAAATTTTGACACAACTGCAACCTCATATTACCTGCATTTCCAGATATCATGGCAACGTAAATCAAATTAAAAATGGAGGGTTTAAGAAAATTCTCACTGATTTGTTTCCATTTTGTGCTAAGAGAATTCCACCCTCTTGCTTGGTCCTTCCATGCTTTCCATTGTTCCACGGGTCCTTGAGATTGATGCTAAGACTTGCAGTTTCCTCCTCATCTTTCTGTATTTTGTCTCCAAAGAAAAAATCCTCTATCAATACATCATGAATGTTGTTCATTTTTTGTGATTGTATGCATTTTAGCTAAGAGTGTTTTATGCCAACATGTCGGACACGATGTTGTAACATCTTGACTATAACATTTGTCCTTGTATACATGCGGTGTGTTGGCTAAGTTATCTGTGAAGCTTTGTATTGAGTATGTGGTATTCAAGTTAGGGTTTTGTTGGAAGCTCTTGTGCACCGTCAAGGAATATTTCAAGTGTTGTCAAACCCGGTTCAGAGTGGGTTTGATTTGAAGATATTTGTGGAAGTTTTAATCTGCAACAGGAACGTATCTTTGGAGATTCTCTATAGGTTTGTTTTATCAACAACTTCCCGTTTTAGTGTGGACTATTGTGCTCGCTCAAGCCCATTGAAGACAGGCCTGGTCGAATACTACTTATAAAGACAAAAACCTAGTTGCTAGGTGTGCTTCGTGCTGATGGAATTAGGATTACTCTTGGTAGTTTACACTTGTGATTGTGCTCTCAGCAACTTTATGTTACTGATCTAGGCTGAGAGTTGTTTTGTAAGTTGTTTAATCTTGAGATCGTCTTCACTCTTGTTGAAAGAGTTCAATAACTGTGGCAGTGATTGTGTTTGAGAATGTGAGAGGGGCTCTCATACTTAGGGGAGGACTAAGTAATAAGCCACATGTAGAGATAGGTAGAAAAGGCAGTGAACTGTGGCAGTTCATCTAAGACCTTTTGTGTACAATTTCTCTATAATAGTGGATTATCTTTCTCGGGTAAAAACCCTCCAGACGTAGGTGACATTGCACCGAACAGGGTTAGCGATCTTCTGTGTCTTGTTTGCTTTTGTGTTCTTAAACTTGCTTATTTGAACATTATATTGTGTGTTATGTTATACAAGATGTCTTAGACATCTGGTAGCACATCTGTCAGCGAGTGCCAGAATTTCAATTGGCATCTGAGCTCCAGGGATTTACTATTCTTGTAAGATGGACAACAGTAAGGATGTGGGATCAACTCATAGGCCACCTATGCTTGATGGGATTAATTATGACTATTGGAAGGAACGCATGGTTGCTTTTCTCATATCAATCGATGGCAAGACCTACAAGTCAGTTCTCAAAGGATGGAAGCACACTGTTAAGACTACTCAAGAAGGAACCTCAACCATTGAATTGAAACCAAAAGAAGACTGGAACAAGGAGGAAGATGAAGAAGTTGTTGCTAATTCAAAGGCTCTCAATGCTATCTTTAATGGTGTTGATAATAATATGTTCAGACTGATTCACACTTGTATTGTTGCCAAAGATGCTTGGGAAATCCTCAAGGTTGCGCATGAGGGTACTGTTAGAGTTCGCATGTCAAGACTTCAACTGTTAAATACTCAATTTGAGAACCTCGGGATGAAAGAGGATGAAATTGTCATTGTGTTTCACATGCGTGTACGTGACATGGAAAATGCATCTTTTGCCTTAGGAGAACAGATGTCAGAAGAAAACCTTGTCAGGAAGATTCTCAGGTCTCTGCCTAAGAAATTTGACATGAAGGTCACAACCATTTAGGAGGCACAAGACATCAGTAGAGTCAAAGTGGATGAACTTATTGGCTCACTGCAAACATTTGAAATGTATTTCAATGATAGAATAGAGAAGAAGAGAAAAAGTATAGCATTTGTGTCCAATACTGATGAGGATAATCAAAGTGAGAAAGACACTGAGGAGAATTTGACAGAGGCTTTAGCATTGCTTGGGAGAAAATTCAGCAAAGTCATGAGGATGTTTGATAGAAGACCTAGGCCAAATGTTTCAGACAAGCGGTCAGACATTGCCAAGACCTCTGGAGATGCTCGCAAAAATAAGGAGGAAGACAAACCTAACAAAAGCAGAGGAATTCAATGCCATGAATGTGAAGGTTATGGTCATATCAAAACTGAATGTGCAACTTATCTGAAGAAGCAAGGGAAAGGAATGTTGGCAACTTGGTCAGATGAGGATGATTCTGAAGATGAAGATGAGAGTCAAGTACTGGGTTTGAGAGTAAAATGCCATTCTGATAGTGAATCTAGTGATGAAGAAATTTCAGAAGAAGAACTTGCTGAAACTTACAAGTTACTCTTCAAGAAATGGCAAGAAGCTTGTGACTGTGGAAGAAAGCTGGAAGGAACTGTCAAGGAACTTCAGAAGGAAAAGTATATCGTCTTCAAGACATCAATGACAACCTTCGGGAGGAACTATCTATGATGGAATCCAGACTTGAAGGGATGGTAAAATCAGTACGTATGTTGAACAAGGGCACTAATATGTTTGACCAAATGCTGGAATCAGGAAAAACAACCAAAGATATGAAGGGTCTGGGATATGAGAGTGACACCACACCAGAAGAAACCAAAAAGTTTAGTCCTAATTTTGTTGCTTCTGAAAATAAAAGTGAATTCAAGATGTCGAACCGCATGTCAAAGCAAGGCGTCAAACATGTGTACCCACATAAACCCTATGTGTATCCACAGGTTCAGAAGGCAAAGAGCACAGGATGAAGATGTCATCATTGTGGTAGATATGGACACATAAGACCTTACTGCTATAGGTTGTATGGATTCCCAAAAGAAAGATCTTCTCAGTTGATTACTCATGAAGCATGGAAAAAAGAGTGGAAGGTCAATAGCAATATATCGACTTTAGTTGCTTACACTTCTCTGAGAGTATCCTCTAAGGAGGATTGGTATTTTGACAGTGGTTGTTCCAAACACATGACTGGAGTGAAGAACTATCTTGGTGACATGAAGCCACACTCTACCAGTTAAGGGAAAAATCAAGGGATCTGGAAAACTTGTCAGTAGTGGATCTCCAGAGCTGAATGGTGTGTTACTTGTTGAAGGTTTGGCAGCCAACTTGATTAGTATAAGTCAGCTATGTGATTTGGATCTTGATGTTACTTTCTGCAAAACTGGGTGCAAAGTCACTGATGAGAATGATGAAGTGATAATGAGAGGAGTCAGATCAAAGGACAATTGTTATATGTGGATCTCTCAGTATAAATCCATGTCTTCAAGATGCTTGGTAACCAAGGAAGAGGAAGTTAAACTATGGCACCAAAAACTTGGACATCTGAATCTTAAAAGCATGAAGAAAATAATCTCAAATGAAGCTATCAGAGGACTACCCAAACTAAAAATAGAAGAAGGGAGAATATGTGGAGAATGTTAAGTTGGAAAGAAAACCAATGTTTCACATAAGGAGTGGTGGGGATGAGGCAGCCATCCGCGGCCTGGAACAAGAAATGAAGGAGTGGTGGTCGCCATGAGTGTATGTCGCTCTTGGTTTTGGTTTTAGGGTTTAGGCTTGCTTCCTTGGGTTCTTTCTTTCGTAGATGGTGGTTTTTTTCTTGTTTTCTCTTTTGAAGGTGATTAAGCGATTGTGCATTCTTGTTAATGGTTGAGGTTTTTGTTTTAGTTATCCCCTCTCTCTCCGAACTTAATGTATTCACTCTTTATTATATATTAATATTTTTGGACTTCCAAAAAAAACAATCATCTTCAATTGTCCTTGAAATTCAATCTTTTAAGTTTCTCTTGGATATTTACCATTTTTAATGCCAAAGATTTTAAGATAAATAGTTTTGGTTACACCCCTTGTTGGACAATCCTCAAGGTTGTAGAATTTTTCTTCCTAAACTCATGGTATTCATTTTTCAGTTTGTAGTTTTCTACTATGGACGCTACTTATACCCTTCTTCAATTCAACCACATGCCATAAATCTTGTGAAAGGAAGATGATCTCTATTTTTTAGTTTTCAAAATTAAAAACTAGACTTTTCCTTATGATCTATGGAAAATATAGTTTGAATTTGATGAAACCATGTAAATGAACTGCACCTAGATAACAAATTTGTTTCGGGCAGCAGAAGCGTGGACTTTTTATTTTCTGACCTTTTTTCTCAAACATAATTTAGAAATCCTCTCTTTTAATACTAGTGTATTGAGAAGCGTTGGGAATGTAAGTATGATGTTAAAACGATACATCAAATGTGATTCATAAACGAAATTCCTTAAGGTTTTGGGTTAAGATGTAGTGTTCAAATCGATCTCTTGGTATTTTTCGGTGTTGATCCATCAGTTTCGTTGTTTCCCCAACAAGTGGTATCATAGCCCATATTTGATGCGGCTATGGTAATAAGAGTGTTCATATATTCCATGACCGACCTCGCTAGATCTTATATTAAAGCCTTCTTAGCAGTGTGCCTGGGTGACGTGTCTCGTTGACGATGTGATGAAGAGAACAATGATGCAAGTTTAGTAGCTTTCATTCAGCGGGACCATAACATTATGGTGATGACTCGCACTTGTGAGGGAATGTTGATAATTCAAGTGACTTGGAGTTTCATATTTGTTAAGAATGAGTGAGGTGAAAGACAATTCAAAAGATGTAACTAATAAATACCCAAATCTTATAATGATCTTCCCATGAGTTTCTCTATATCCCTCAGCAAGAAGTTTTTTTTTTTTGGTAAGCAAAATTGTATTAAAAAGGTACTAGGGGTACCTCAACCCATGGTAAATACAAAGGACAAAACAAGAAAAAGAAAAAGAGGTCCAATGGACACACTACAGATACAAACCCAGCAACAGGCTGCAAAATACCAAGCTAAGAGTCATCTAATTCTGAATCTACCAGCCTATCTAAATACAGTTTAAAATAGAACCTATAAGAAGGAAATTTTGACACATGTCACACACTAGGATACCTTTCACCTATTTTCTCAACAATTAAATAATTTAAAAAGAAAAACTTATTTCTACTTATGGAAACATCAAAGTGGTACTTTTGATAATTGGAATTAAGTTGAGGGTAGCCAGGTAATATGCCACTTTATTTATTTATATTTTGAATTTTTTTAATCAGTTTAATGCCTCTTATTATTGATTCCTCTCGAATTTGTTTCCCACTACCCATTTATTGACCAATCAAACTTTTTCTAAAAAATTATTTAAACCGTTATTTTGACTTAAAAAAAACAACCTTGATGTTGCCCAATCAAATTTAAACGTGATAAGTTCCATTTGAATGTTTCAAAAACAAATTCCATTGGAATTCTGATTACGTTTAATACTCAATTCATGGATTCAATGCACCAGATTGAAGTGAAATTAAACTAGCCAATGACCAGGTGGGTTATCTCAATTTTTAAATAAGCATTTAAAATCCAATTTGAAAAATCTCACGCTGTTAACTACACACATTAATTCGTTTATGATTTTTTTTTCTTTTTAGTCCTAACACTTATCAACTTCTGTTTTTTAACTAATTAAAAACATTATTTTAATAATTTGCCTCCCATTGTGGCCACTTAGAAAATTAGTAATTTCAAGGTTGTGATGCATAACCTATGAAGCCGTCCATCTTCACATTGGAATCCGAATTTATACTAATTATTGGGAGGTATTCCCAATTCTTATTAAATTCCCATAAATCAATTTGTTGAATTTTATCACCTCATCCTCCTATAAATAATCTGCATTTTTGCATCTCAACTCAAACTCAATATCCCTTTCTCCCTCCATTGTTGCTTACTCAGTTGATACCTTTTCATTTTGCAATGGCTCCAGTTTATGATAAAATTGCAAGCCTCAATCCGATTAGAGATAATTGGAATATTCTTGTGAGGGTTATTAGGTTTTGGACCATTCGTGTTGGAGGACAAACAACTGAGATAGATATGATTCTCATGGATGATAAGGTTTTTGTTTGAATTCTCTTATTGAACTTACTATTGTGTATTCATATTTGATACTTTTAATTTTGGGAAATATCTCATCCATGATTCTTGCAGTGTTACTTATTTTAAATTGTTTCTAAATATTCTGAAATTTAACGTATATATTTTTCTCAAAATCTTAGGGTTCCAGAATTCAGGCTACTGTTAACAAACACATTGCCACAAAATACGATAAGCTGATCAGGGAGGGTGCCGTTTATGCAATCCAGAACTTCACTCTGGCGAATAATACCGGAGGTTTTAAGGTTGCGGATCATGAATATAAAATTACTATTCAGGGTGAAACAATTGCACTATTGCAATATGATTCTTTGGTTCCAGCAACGATCTGGAATTCTGTGAAGTTTGATGATGTTTTAGGGGGTGTTCTGGATGACTCGCTGTTAGTAGGTAATAATTTCTAAACTATTTACATTTTCAATAAGGTTAAATTTTTTCCTCCATTCAAATAAAGATTCATAACTATGCTATTTTATTTTTCTCAGATGTGATCGGGCTGTTGAGCCGTGTTGGTGAGCAACGTAACTTTGACGGAGGGAAGAAGATGAAACAAATTGTCCTGAATAGCTTTGGGTAGTTATTTATTCCTTTATTTAATTTTATTGGTTGTCTACATAATTTTAATTGAGTTTGATATTTTGATTTCAACTGTTAAACAGTGTGGAGCTTACTTGCTCTTTTTGGGGTCACTACGTGGATGAGATTGATCGTTATTTATCTACAAACGATCCTACAAATGTTGTTGTTGTTATAATGTGTGGGAAAATTAAGGAATTTCAAGGTGTGTTTTAAAACGCATTATTTGCTTAAATGTTGTTGAATGTTTAATAATGCTTTGTTAATCATTAGGAAAAAGAAGCATTCAAAATATGCTTCATTGCTGCAAAATTATGTTCAATCCAACAATCCTTGTTGCCCTTGAATTCAAGGAAAGCATGGCACAACAGAATCCATCTCTCCAACAAGGCGTTGGCCACATTGTAGATGCTTCTCAGGTGTCGTTGAAAGATGATTTCCTGAATTTACATGAGCGAAAAACTCTATCTGACCTAAAGGATCTTGCCCTTACTGTGTTTCTAAAATTTTAGGTGTTATATTGGAGGAGATATAGAAAGAGATCCGATGATGGCACCCCATAGATGCTTGAGTTTTTTTTAAGTTTAAAAATTTGAAGGCAAAGCTGGAAATGACCTGGTTATTAGTACAATTTGTAACTTTATAAGTAGTTTTCTGTGCAAGGATATACTCACTTTGATTTTTGAGAAAATGTGATTTTTTTTCCTTATAAAACCAAATAACACTTTAACAGCATAATGCAGACTGGATTCAGCTTTTCTTGATTTTTTCATCCTCTTCTTGCTTGGACTTTAACAACTAGAATTATGTATGAGTATATAACTTAGATTTGTCAGAGAAAAATCAGTTAGGACATAAGAGATCTAATATGAATGAACCGTTGCAATTCAAATAAATATTCTTTCACACTCTTTTTTTTTTTTTGAAAACGAAATGAATAGTATTAAGTAATTGCTTGAGCCAAAATAGTCTCAAGGCCAGAGCAAGGTACAATATGAATCAGAGAAGTTCCTGAAAAACGTTGTGCAAAAGTGCACCAAACCCACCACCAACCCGCAGGGTGACATCTAGCATATTCCCAAGAAGGAGACTCATTAAAACCTTACTGAGAAAAACCCATTGGGAAAAAACCCAGCAAGGAAAAAGAGTACCACCAACTTGGGATAGCCACCCTGCTACTAGAAAACAGGAAAAAGAGCCCAAAACAACAGCTGAAATTCGTACACAGCTAAAACAACAACATTTTGGACTTTCTATGACACATAAACAGCAACAGTAAGCAGACCAAACAGCAAACAGAAAACAGACGCAGCAGCAACAGCAAACAGGCAGCAGCGACAGCACTCAGCAACAGCAAACAGACAACAACAACCAGGCAAAAGCAGCAGCAACAATACTCAGCAAACAGACAGCATAATCAAACGATGCAGTAGCAGTTACATCAAAACAGAAAGCGGCAAACAACAGCAACAGCACTCCAGAAAACAGCAACAGCAAACAGAAAAACCAGCAAACAGCAAGCCCCATGTAACACCCCGATTTCGAGGTGTCACTTTAGTAACTAAAAATAAACTTTACGTGGAAAGCAGGTAAATTTTCTTTCGTTTCGGTTGATTCCTTTAAATTAAAGCGATAGAAAATAAAGCCTTAACCCAGCAAACTAAACTAACCGATGTACAACATATATAAACATGTACAGCCTCAGCTGCACTCCCACGTCACGCGCACTAGCAGTGACTCCAAAGTAGTGTGCCCGTAGGCAAATATATACAGATCCAGAAGTGTGAGTGAGAAAGTTATAATTACAATCCACTAGGAGAAAGTCGGCCTCAAAATGGCCTAGGCAAAGACCCCTACAGTTCGACTGACTCACTGTGATCCCTCAGTAAGAGACCCACACGAAAAGCCATGCGTCGGGAACCAACCCTGTCCCAAAAGCAAAACGAATCAGAGCTCTACACAAAATATGACGCCTGCCTAAACCTACCATCCCAGTACCGAGTCCACAGCGAACTGAAGTTGGCAACTTGAAGCTCAGCTCCATGCGTTGTAAAACTCCCTTCGTCAGACGTCCACGCTTGTCAGTCCGGTCCTCCATCTCAAACCTAATCCCCCCCGAGGGAGAGACTATCGAAACCCAATCCACCGTCGACATCTGGCAGCAGGCCGACCGCCCAAACACAAACATGAAACCAAAGCCAAGGCGCTAGGGTCAACTCACGGAATAGAGTAGATATACAAACAACATGTGATAGGGGAATATATATATATATATATATATATATATATATATAAATATACTCCTAGCATGTTATCGACTCTAACAGTAATTCAGTAATGCAAACAGCACACAATTCCAGTCAGGGTGAATGTATGCGTGAAATGCAATTCAATATGATCCGGATAGTTGTTTGGGATGGGCACCATCGAGTCAGTCCTAACACCGGCCTAGTGTTTAATCATTTCCGCTCGTGTCGCTTACAAACCCATGCATAGTCGGTTCAGCCCGCTATGCCGAAGATACACCCAAGTGTTCTTCGATGAAGGCAATTCCCCAACCTTCGTGAAGCATTCCCGTTCTTCACTAGTGAAGCATTCCCGTTCTTCACTCTTGATGAAGCATTCCCGTTCTTCACCGAATGATGAAGCATTCCCGTTCTTCACCAAATGATGCATGATGCAATATGGTTAGCCAAACATCGAATCGTCCTCACAACACAAGCGTTTAGCTTAAAACCCAATTTCAAAAACCCAAGAGTTTAGTGTCGGTCAATACAACACAACTCCAACAACAAGAGTACTAGAGTACTCGGTGACTTTCAATCATCACTGTAGATCGCCTCAGTGGCTTTTCCCAATTCCCAGTAACATTCAAGACTTGACGACTTTTCCCCGTCTTTCGCAATCATTTTCCCCTTTAGGTTCCCTATGGTTCATTCGTTAATGAAAACGTTTCGAATTTAATTAGTCAGGTTATGAGTTTAATTCTTTGAAGACAAAGTTCTCTAAGGTCTTTAGTTTTCGAAATTCTATTCATTCTAAGTTTTCAAAAAACCCACCAAATGTAACCCCCCAAATGTAACCCCCCGGGGAAAGTCTAAGTTTACCACAGAATGGCTAGATCTCAAACCTTGGGTTTGGACTTGCCTAGGGTTGTTCATTCAACCCGAAAGATCAAAAGGAATCAGTTCAGTGATTCTTCGCTCCGAAGTCGCGTCAAAACGCTCAATTCAATAACATCTCAATATCATAAGTCATGAAAACAGAATAACATTAAACCATCATCATAATCAATATCAAAATATAGCATAAGTCGAATTTATCGACGCCTATCATGCAATCTTAGCTAATATGTAAGTTGCCCTAACCTCGAGGTGCTCCAGCCTCGTGGTTTAAATCTCCTTCACACACTTGCTCCGTTAAACCCAAAGTTCCTTCAACTGAACCTCGGAGAAAAAAAAGCAGAAATCCAACCAAAATCGATTAGCTCGATCACAATACAACTCATTAACGATACACAAAGCATTAAAGCTTCAGAATACAACAATCGGGTACGAAAAGACAAGTTTTCGAAAACGAAAAACTCCCCTCCCCTGCCTAAGCTCTCGGCCATAAAGAGAAAAGAGCTCCGACTATTTTTCTTCGATCGAATCTGTTTACAAGGTAGTTTTAGGGTAAAACTAAGGCAAAGAAACTGTTGGAAAAATTTTCGGACGATCGGATCGAAATACGGCTATGCAGTGGTGTTTTGGTCCAAAATAAAAGCTCAAAACATCAAAGTTAAAACTTCGAAAAAAAAATTTGACAGCGATGTTCCTAACGACATCCGTAGCAACTAATCCTAAAGGCACGAAGTCGGATTGTGACTTTTTGACGATAAAGTTTCGAAATGTGCGCAAAAAGGGTTTTGAAACAGTTTTTCAGATCCTTGACATCTCGATCAAAATCGGCGAATACCGGCGAGTGTTCTAGGCTCTTGGGCACGTACAGAACATACCCCAAGCGAAAAATCAAGAAAAACGGATAGTTTTACGAAAAGCTCGAAACTTTGAGCACAGAAACGACTAAAGAAAAGCAGTAGAAACGATGATCAGAGGTAAGAATCAAGCTAGTTACCTCGATACCTTGAAGTAGGAACAAACTGTGCGAAGATCTGTCAAGTTTCGGCGAAAATCTCTTCTCCCTCTTCCCTACTTGAACTCGCGGCCTTGATGGAAAGAAAATGAAGATATTTTTGAATTTTTAACTATTTATAGGAAGGTGAAATCGCGGGAAAATGAAAATTTCGCGATTCCGATTTTTGCAGCATGTTCATCGGTGAATTCTAAGATAGATTCTGGCGACAGAATTCCAGAACTCAAAACAAATCTCTAACATTTGGGAAAAACGATATCTCCAAAATCCCAAAAGTGGTGTAAGTTAATTTGTCCTGAAAAACTACTTTTTGCTGTGAAGGTCGGACGACAAAACTTCGTTCTGAAGAAAGATTGGAAACATCGAAACAAATCTGGCTGCGCGGACGGAAACTTCGGTAAAAGCTCCGAATAGAAAAAGTTTGCATTCACTGATTGAATTTAGGGTTTTGAAGCAAAGAAATAAGCGTCGTCGGACTTCCGAGAAGTGAATACTATCGTGTGTACAGTCCAGGGTTCCGAAATGAAACACTGGTCGAAGGAAAAATAAAGAGAACTTTTTATTTTTCCAAGGATTTGAAATCTCCCTTAAACGTTGCTTTAAAAGCGAAATTAGCCTATTTTGGACACTCTCGCCATAAGGCAGGTGTGCAGACGACTCACACTAACTCCTAAAACAACTATGAAACATTCCTCAAGCAATTCCTGAACTTTCTTCTCCATTAAACTTTCTCGAACAGCAAACTCCTGTCCTGCTTATACTGATTCTACGCGTGAGTCGGAAATTAAACTTGTTCTGTAAATCCAGGTCTTACAATACTCCCCTCCAAAAAGAAAGTTTCATCCTCGAAACTCAGAGTTCTGTGAACAGTCCGGGATACAGTTCCTTGATCTTGTCTTCCAATTCCCATGTAGCGTCTCCCGTATCGTTGTTCCATATCACTTTCACTAATGCAATTTGCTTCCCTATCAGCTGTTTCACTCTTCTATCCCCAATACTCACTGGCGATTCCTCAAAGGTCAAATCATCCTTCAATTCAACGTTGTCTGGCTCGATTACATGAGTCGGGTCTGGAATGTACTTCCTCAACTGCGACACATGAAATACATCATGAATGTTGGAAAGAAACGGTGGTAGCGCAATCTGATACGCAACTGGTCCAACACGTCGAGTGATTTGGTACGGTCCAATGAATTTTGGCGTGAGCTTCCTTGACTTAATAGCTCGTCCAACTCCCGTAGTCTGAGTAACTCGTAGAAACACATGGTCGCCCTCTTCAAACTCTAAGGTTTTGTGTCTCTGATCAGCATAACTCTTCTGTCTGCTCTGTGAATCTCTCATCTTTTCTCTGATCTGCTTAACCTTCTCAGTCGTCTGTTGCATCAATTCTGGCCCAATCAACAAACTCTCCCCATCTTGATACCAACACAACGGTGTCCTACACTTTCGACCATACAAAGCTTCATACGGTGCCATCCCAATGCTCGCATGAAAACTATTGTTGTATGTAAATTCGATCAATGGCAGAAGATCATCCCAGCTTCCTCTGTTATCTAACACACAAGCACGTAGTAGATCCTCTAGCGACTGAATAGTTCTCTCTGTTTGCCCATCAGTTTGTGGATGATACGCCGAACCCAATCTCAGCTTGGTTCCTAACGCATCATGAAGAGCTCCCCAAAAGTGCGAAGTAAACTTTGGATCCCGATCAGACACAATACTCGTCGGACCTCCGTGTAGTCTCACAATCTCCGCCACATAAATCTCAGCCAACTTTTCCACATTGTAGGTAGTTCTCACTGGTAGAAAATGCGCTGACTTGGTCAAACGATCCACAATTACCCAAATCGAATCGTGTCTCTTTTGTGTTCTTGGCAAAGCTACCACGAAATCCATGGATATACTATCCCATTTCCATTCTGGCACGTCTAAACTCTGTAGCATACCAGCAGGTCTTTGATGCTCTACCTTAGCCTTCTGACAAGTCAAACATGCAGCTACGTACTCGACCACTTGTTTCTTCAATCCCGGCCACCAAAAATTCAGTTTCAAATCTTGATACATCTTTGTCATTCCAGGATGAATGCTCCATTTGCTCTTGTGCCCTTTATCCATGATCAGCCTCCTCAATTCTGGATTGTTGGGTACACAAACTCTATCCTTGCATCGTAGGATATCGTAAGTTCCTATCTTGAACTCCGGGTCTTTCCCTTGAATTACTAAGTTCCTCTTCTCTAGCAGAAACGCATCTTGCAATTGTTGCTATCTAATCTCTTCCATCAGTCCACTGGCGATTCTGATCATTCCGAACTTCAGTTTTCCCTCAGACGGTGTCACACCTAAACTCATATCTCGAAATTGTTCCAGTAACTCCAGCTCTTTAACCATCATTGACGAGACATGCATCTTCCTACTCAAAGCATCAGCAACTACATTTGCCTTCCCAGGGTGATATTGCAACGTAAACTCGTAGTCCTTGATAAACTCCATCCATCTTCGTTGCCTCATGTTCAGCTCCTTTTGATCGAACAAGTATTTAAGACTCTTGTGATCGCTAAATATCCTGAAAGTACAACCATAAAGATAATGCCTCCAGATTTTCAGCGAAAACACAATGGCAGCTAACTCCAAATCGTGAGTCGGGTAGTTCTTCTCGTGAGTCTTCAACTGTCTCGAAGCATAAGCCACCACTTTCCGATGTTGCATTAGTACACATCCCAAGCCTTGATGCGAAGCATCATAGTAGATCTCATAAGGTTCCTCCGGTTGTGGCAAAATAAGCACAGGTGACGTCGTCAACCGTTCCTTTAGTGTCTGAAAACTTGATTCACACGCCTCAGTCCATGCAAAAGGTTGATCCTTCCTCGTCAGTTGAGTCAAAGGTCCAACAATCTTGGCAAATCCCTCAATGAAGCGTCTATAATATCCAGCTAAACCCACAAAACTTCTGATTTCTGTCACGGTCTTCGGTTGTTCCCAAGCCAAAACAGTCTCTACTTTCGCTGGGTCCACAGCTATGCCTTTCTTTGAGATAACATGGCCTAAGAAATCGACTTCCTCCAGACAGAATTCACACTTGGAAGGGTTTGCATACAACTTTTTCTCTCTCAACACTTGCAAAACTTGGCGCAAATGTTCTTCATGTTCCTTCGCGTCCTTCGAATATATCAGTATGTCATCAATAAACACCACCACAAACCGATCTAAAAAATTCATGATAGATGCGGTTCATGTAATCCATGAAAACAGCAGGTACATTCGTCACTCCAAACGACATCACTAGGTACGCATAGTGTCCGTAACGTGTTCTGAAAGCAGTCTTCGGTATATCCTCAGTCTTCACTTTGATCTGATGATAGCCTGACTTCAAGTCTATCTTGGAAAATACGGCAGCCCCTCGTAATTGATCCATCAAATCATCTATCCTCGGTAACGGGTATCTGTTCTTGATCGTCGCCTTGTTCAGTTGTCGATAATCCACACACAATCTCGACTTTCCGTCTTTCTTCTTGACTAAAAGCACTGGCGCTCCCCACGGTGAAACACTTGGTCGAATGAATCCTTTTGCCGAAAGATCCTCCAACTGATATTTCAACTCTACTAACTCTGCAGGTGCCATACGGTAAGGTGCAATCGAAATCGGTCCGGTTTCGGGTACAATGTCGATCACAAACTCTACATCGCGTACTGGCGGTAGTCCAGGTACCTCTTCAGAACAACATCAACAACAATCTCGAATCTTTGGAATACCATGCACATCTGAGTCTCTCCTACCTCCTAGATCCTTGACGGCTCCGCTTCAGAACTAAACGCCCTAAAATCCTACGTAACGTACCCATAAGGAATTTCCCTGAGGTCCTAGCTTCCTTATCGACGCATCGGTAAAACAACTTCCTAGCTCAGCGTGCTATTCTAGACCTCGTGTAACTTCTATAGTTAAATCACGAGCAACTTCGAATAAGGTCCTACTAGGGATAATAACCATAAGATCATAGTCTAAGTAGTAAATACAAGTTAGGCGCGTCACACTCGTTTCGAAGATAAAAGAGTAAGTTATTCTAAATTAAGAGAACAGTTAAAATATTATCATCGTTCCCACGTTCTTCCTCGTTCAACTCCTCAGCTCTTGCCTCCTCCTTGGTATGAATCCTTTCCTCTGCAGCAAGTTGTTTTCCTTTCCCAGCATCCCCTGATGATTCGCCCTTGGGTGCCTTGCAATCTATGGAGAAATGTCCCGGTTGGTTGCAATTGAAGCATAGGCTTCCCTTGATCTTGCACCTACTAGCATAGTGCCCCACTTTCCTGCACTTGTAACACGTCACTGTTTTTCCCGAAGTCTTGTTTCCTGTCGCTCCGGTAGTATCATTCCCTTTCATCTTACTGTCAGATGTTCCCCCCTGGAGTGTCTTGCAGTTCACTGCTAGATGCCTCTCTCGGTTACACTTGAAGCATCTCCGTCCAATCACTGAGCACTTGTTAGCAAAATGCCCAAACTTTCCACAACGGAAACATGTCACATCTTTGTCACCAACTGACTTCCCTCCAGTATCAGCAGTCGTTGGTTTATACGCTCTTGAGATAAGATCTCTTCCCTCGGGACGCTGATACGGTCCCCACTGATGGTAGCTCTCCCTTCCGTTGTAGCCTTGGGAACCCGACCTCATTGGTCCCCCAGCTCATGTTCGGTTCATTCCTCTTTGTTGATACATTGTCGTCGCCATCAGTCGTTGGTGATGCTCACGTGCAGCCTCTTCAGCGCGCATGTAAGCATCTTCCGCAACCCGGTTCATCATTGCCTCTATCATTGTAGCTATTACCTCCGCCATCTGGTTAAGGTCCACCATCCTATGTCTCATCAAACGTCCAATTAGTACTAACCATAAGGTAGCACTAGACAAACCGTTCAATATGATTTAAGTAGTGACGCAAACAACCTAGCAGAGTCACACAACCTAGCACAGAAGACCTATTCCCCAAAGACTCCCAAAAGACTCGACTAAGCTCTGATACCACAATGTAACACCCCGATTTCCAGGTGTCACTTTAGTAACTAAAAATAAACTTTACGTGGAAAACAGGTAATTTTTTTTTTCGTTTCGGTTGATTCCTTTAAATTAAAGCGATAGAAAATAAAGCCTTAACCCAGCAAGCTAAACTAACCGATGTACAACATATATAAACATGTACAGCCTCAACTGCACTCCCACGTCACGCGCACTAGCAGTGACTCCAAAGTTGTGTGCCCGTAGGCAAATATATACAGATCCAGAAGTGTGAGTGAGAAAGTTATAATTACAATCCACTAGGAGAAAGTCGGCCTCAAAATGGCCTAGGCAAAGACCCCTACACTTCGACTGACTCACTGTGATCCCTCAGTAAGAGACCCACACGAAAAGCCATGCGTCGGGAACCTACCCTGTCCCAAAAGCAAAACGAATCAGAGCTCTACACAAAATATGACGCCTGCCTAAACCTACCCTCCCAGTACCGAGTCCACAGCGAACTGAAGTTGGCAAGTTGAAACTCAGCTCCATGCGTCGTAAAACTCCCTTCGTCAGACGTCCACGCTCGTCAGTCCGGTCCTCCATCTCAAACCTGATCCCCCCGAGGGAGAGATAACCGAAACCCAATCCACCGTCGACATCTGGCAGCAGGCCGACCGCCCAAACACAAACATGAATACAAAGCCAAGGCGCTAGGGTCAACTTACGGAATAGAGTAGATATACAAACAACATGTGATAGGGGAATATATATATATGTTATTATATATATATATAAATATACTCCTAGCATGTTTTCGGCTCTAACAATAATTCAGTAATGCAAACAGCACACAATTCCAGTCAGGGTGAATGTATGCGTGAAATGCAATTCAATATGATCCGGATAGTTGTTTGGGATAGGCACCATCGAGTCAGTCCTAACACCGGCCTAGTGTTTAATCATTTCCGCTCGGGTGTCGCTTACAAACCCATGCATAGTCGGTTCAGCCCGCTATGCCGAAGATACACCCAGGTGTTCTTCGATGAAGGCAATTCCCCAACCTTCGTGAAGCATTCCCTTTCTTCACTAGTGAAGCATTCTCGTTCTTCACTCTTGATGAAGCATTCTCGTTCTTCACCGAATGATGAAGCATTCCCGTTCTTCACCAAATGATGCATGATGCAATATGGTTAGCCAAACATCGAATCGTCCTCACAACACAAGCGTTTAGCTTAAAACCCAAGAGTTTAGTGTCGGTCAATACAACACAACTCCAACAACAAGAGTACTAGAGTACTCGGTGACTTTCAATCATCACCGTAGATCGCCTCAGTGGCTTTTCCCAATTCCCAGTAACATTCAAGACTTGACGACTTTTCCCCGTCTTTCGCAATCATTTTCCCCTTTAGGTTCCCTATGGTTCATTCGTTAATGAAAACGTTTCGAATTTAATTAGTCAGGTTATGAGTTTAATTCTTTGAAGACTAAGTTCTCTAAGGTCTTTAGTTTTCGAAATTCTATTCATTCTAAGTTTTCCAAAAACCCACCAAATGTAACCCCCCAAATGTAACCCCCAAGGGAAAGTCTAAGTTTACCACAGAATGGCTAGATCTCAATCCTTGGGTTTGGACTTGCCTAGGGTTGTTCATTCAACCCGAAATATCAAAAGGAATCAGTTCAGTGATTCTTCGCTCCGAAGTCGCGTCAAAACGCTCAATTCAATAACATCTCAATATCATAAGTCATGAAAACAGAATAACATTAAATCATCATCATAATCAATATCAAAATATAACATAAGTCGAATTTATCGACGCCTATCATGCAATCTTAGCTAATATGTAAGTTGCCCTAACCTCGAGCTGCTCCAGCCTCGTGGTTTAAATCTCCTTCACACACTTGCTCCGTAAAACCCAAAGTTCTTTCAACTGAACATCGGAGAAAACAAAGCAGAAATCCAACCAAAATCGATTAGCTCGATCACAATACAACTCATTAACGATACACAAAGCATTAAAGCTTCAGAATACAACAATCGGGTACGAAAAGACAAGTTTTCGAAAACGAAAAACTCCCCCCCCCTTGCCTAAGCTCTCGGCCATAAAGAGAAAAGAGCTCCGGCTCTTTTTCTTCGATCTAATCTGTTAATAAGGTAGTTTTAGGGTAAAACTAAGGCAAAGAAACTGTCGGAAAAATTTTCGGATGATCGGATCGAAATACGGCTATGCAGGGGCGTTTTGGTCCAAAATAAAAGCTCAAAACATCAAAGTTAAAACTTCGGAAAACAAATTTGACAGCGATGTTCCTAACGACATCCGTAGCAACTAATCCTAAAGGCACGAAGTCAGATTGCGACTTTTTGACAATAAAGTTTCGAAATGTGCGCAAAAAGGGTTTTGAAACAGTTTTTCAGATCCTTGACAACTCGATCAAAATCGGCGAATACCGGCGAGTGTTCTAGGCTCTTGGGCACGTACAGAACATACCCCAAGCGAAAAATCAAGAAAAACAGATAGTTTTACAAAAAGCTCGAAACTTTGAGCACAGAAACGACTAAAGAAAAGCAGTAGAAACGATGATCAGAGGTAAGAATCAAGCTAGTTACCTCGATACCTTAAAGTAGGAACGAACTGCGCGAAGATCGGTCAAGTTTCGGCGAAAATCTCTTCTCCCTCTTCTCTCCTTGAACTCGCGGCCTTGATGGAAAGAAAATGAAGATATTTTTGAATTTTTAACTATTTATAGGAAGGTGAAATCGCGGGAAAATGAAAATTTCGCGATTCCGATTTTTGCAGCACGTTCATCGGTGAATTCTAAGAGAGATTCTGGCGACAGAATTCCAGAACTCAAAACAAATCTCTAACATTTGGGAAAAACGATCTCCAAAATCCCAAAAGCGGTGTAAGTTAATCTGTCCCGAAAAACTACTTTTTGCTGTGAAGGTCGGACGACAAAACTTCGTTCTGAAGAAAGATTGGAAACATCGAAACAAATCTGGCTGCGCGGACGGAAACTTCGTTAAAAGCTCCGAATAGAAAAAGTCTTCATTCACTGATTGAATTTAGGGTTTTGAAGCAAAGAAATAAGCGTCGTCGGACTTCCGAGAAGTGAATACTATCGTGTGTACAGTCCAGGGTTCCGAAATGAAACACTGGTCGAAGGAAAAATAAAGAGAAATTTTTATTTTTCCAAGGATTTGAAATCTCCCTTAAACGTTGCTTTAAAAGCGAAATTAGCCTATTCTGGACACTCTCGCCATAAGGCAGGTGTGCAGACGACTCGCACTAACTCCTAAAACAACTATGAAACATTCCTCAAGCAATTCCTGAACTTTCTTCTCCATTAAACTTTCTCGAACAACAAACTCCTGTCCCGCTTACACTGATTCTACTTTTGAGTCGGAAATTAAACTTGTTCTGTAAATCCAGGTCTTACACCTCACCAATAATTTACAAAACAGCAAAACAGCTACAAGATTGGTGCGAATACTACACAGAAAAATCTCTCATAGCTTATGACCCTGCAAAACACAGTAAGAACTAAACAAACAGCCAAACATGTTATATTAGCCTTGTTGTCCAACATATTTCCAAATTGGCACCTCACGAGAACATCCCTCCTTTGCGAGTTCGTCCGCCTCCATATTCCCTTCCCTCAAAATATGAGACACCCCACAACACGCCACCAATGGATATAAATAGTCAATCATATTCAACTCGTTACTTAAATTCCAAGGTCTATTTTTTGTTTCGCTCACCCAATCCACAGCAAGACTTGAGTCACTCTCAATTTGTACCGAAACTATCATGAACTGCTGACCAAATAATAAGGCATACAAGATTGCCAAAACCTCCGCCTCATCAGCTCGTTTTACCTCCACCTTTCTAGAAAATTCCCCAATCACCTCCCTTGCACTATTCCTCAAAATCCCCCCAATGCCTGCTCGTCCTGATTGAAAAGAACCATCCACATTGAATTTCAAAATCGTCCCTTGAGGTGGTTTCCAAGGGATAAGAGGCCGCACACTAACCTTGGCAGTTAGATCAATTTTTGAGAAACCCCTTTCAAACTGACTTGCATCATAAGGACAATCTTTCCACCAAGCTCTTATCCAAGTAAACAATAAAAATACATGAGACTCCCAAATGACTTCTGCATCAAAAAGTTTATCATGGAAAATCACATTATTCCTTGCCATCCATATCCCCCAGCATAATGCATAAGGAATCAACTCCCACAGAATTCTTGATGTATTTTTGCGTAACAGACTCCATTCAGCCAGCAATGTCGAAACTGATTCTGGAATAGACCACATAATGCCCTCCCTCTGTAACACTGCTGTCCATAGCATCCAAATCTGGGGACAATGCAAAAAAAGGTGTGCCACTGTCTCGGTTGTAGACAAGCAAAAAATGCAAGATGCACCATTCTCTAAGACCACCCCCCTTTGTTCCAAGTTCTCCTTTGAAGCAATTCTGTTCTTCTGCACCTGCCACAAAAATAAAGCAATTTTTGAAGGTAAGATAGGCCTCAAGAATTGAGGGACAGACCATCCCTCCTCAGTGAACCTTCGGGCTTCCACAACTGCACACATAGACTTGACACTGTAGAGCCCCATATTATCATGTTTCCAAATTATGGAATCTCTTTCCGCTCTCTCCCCCTGTTTGGGAACCAAAGTCTGAAGAAGTGCTTGTAAATCATAATACTGTTGTCTCTCCCAACCCAGAAAATCACGTACAAAAGCAATATTTCATATCCATTGAGGACCTAACACCGTGCCATACTCCCTCACCAATGCCCTCTTATTAACTGGCAATGCAAACACCCGAGGGAAAGCCACTTTAAGAGGTGCGGAACCTACCCAATGATCCAACCAGAAAAATACACCACTTCCCCTCCCTATCTGACAAGCCATACCATCCCTAAAGACATTTCCCACTAGCCCACTATCACGCCAAACACTATACACATCTGCCAAAGGCTTAGATAATTTTTTCACATCAGCCGGGTCAACATTAAAAGATATCAGCTGCAGTGGCAAACCATAATTTTTACAAACCACCTCCCTCCATAGAGCATCTCTCTCCCGACCAAACCGCCACACCCACTTCAAAAGCATAGCCTTATTTTTCCATTCAAGAAAACCCACTCCTAGGCCTCCAAACCGGGTACCCTTACACAAGTCTTCCCATGCTATCCACATGATTTTATTTTCACCAGAAGGGCCCCCCCATAAGAAACGACGCATATTCTTCTCTATCCGCTGAATTATCCCCTTCGGAGCTTTATAAAGAGCCATATAGTACAATGGAATAGCATTCAGAACAGATTTTATCAGAACAAGTCGCCCACTTAAAGTCAACAAAACGGGAACTCCGCAAACCCAATTTTGCAGTCATATTTTCTAGCACCAGATTCCAGAAAGACAATCTTCTAGGATTGCCACCCAATGGAGACCCAAGATAAATGAAAGGTAGCGTACCGATTTTAAAATTCCACCAAGTTGCTGCTTGTTGTACCATAGAAGAATGGGCGTTCACCCCATAAACCGCTGATTTGTTAAAATTTACTTTCAACCCTGAACTGTATAAGTAAGCTTCAATTGCCATGGCCAGAGTCTGGAACTGAAGCTCACCACAGTCAGAAAACAGCAAGGAATCATCTGCAAACTGTAAATGATTTATGCGGAACCCCGGCGCCAATTCCAATCCACATGGTGCGTCCTCTTCCAGTAACTGATTAAGCATGCAAGACATCCCGTTTGCCACAATATTAAATAGTAAAGGTGAGAGGGGATCACCTTGACGCAGTCCCTTCTGAATATTAAAGAAGTCAGAAGGCGAGCCATTAACCAGGACCGCTAAAGAAGCTGTTGAAACGCACACCTGCATCCAGCTAATCCATTTTCCCCCAAAACCCATTTCATGCAGAAGCTCCAGCATAAAATCCCATTCAACATTATCATAAGCTTTTGCAAAATCAATTTTAAATAGCAAACCTCCTTCTGGCCTTGAAGCCATGGTGTGGACAATTTCATTAGCAATTAGAGAGCAATCTGCAATCTGACGACCTGCAGTGAAAGCGAATTGATTCTGACTTAACAGACATGGCAACATCGAACTCAGACGCACAGAAAGGATTTTTGACAGCAGTTTATAAATACTTCCAATTAAGCTGATTGGCCTGTAGTCCGATATTTGCTCTTGTTGACCCCCTTTAGGAATAAGAGCTATAAAAGTAGAATTTAGACCCCTCATCAGCCGTCCTGACATGAAAAAATCATTGAAAAAACATAGCAGTTCATCTTTAATTAAATTCCAGATTTTTTTGAAAAAATCCATGCTGAAGCCATAAGGTCCTGGAGCTCTATTCCCATCAATTTTTTTTACCACCTCCCATATTTCCTCCACTGTAAAATCTGCTTCCAAAAAGTGCTTTTGTGCCTCCGACACTTTATTTAATTTGATGTTGGAGAACCACGACCTAGAACCACCATCCTTGCGGAAAAAATTAATGAAATGTGCTCGCATAGCTTCTTTTATCTCATCTGGGGTAGTTAACAGACGCCCACCATACCTTAGCTGCGTGATGGTTTTCTTTACTGTACGTGCCTTACACACACGGTGAAAGTATTTTGTGTTTCTGTCTCCCTCCTTCAACCACCTTACCCTTGACTTTTGTAACCATATTCTTTCCTCCTCACGGTATGCCCGCCACAAAGCCTCTAAAACCATCCTTCTCTCCTTATTCAGAGCCTCTGAACCCCCCTCTGCTTCCAACTCACTCATCACCTCCTGTAATCTCTTCTCTAAATTTGCAATTTTTTCTACACCCCACACACCCTTCTTTCTACGCCACTCTCTAATTTTTCCTCTCAACCCTCTTAGCTTTTGTTGCAACACATAACCCGACCACCCTTGATACACAACAAACGTCCACCAAGCCTCCACTAATTCCTTAAAACCCTCCTCATCAACCCAATGATTAAAATAATAAAATGGTTTTGGTCCCGAATCAGGCAGCCCAAAAAACAAACCCACTGCCCTATGATCAGATACATTCCATGGAAAAACAGATTGAGAAATATTAGAGAACGTTACCAGGACCTCATCAGACACCAACCAACGATCCAAGCGACTCCCAATCCCGTCATTCCGACTATATACACCAAGTGAGAGATAAGAAGAGAAGAAAAATAAAAAGATGAACTATATACTATATAGAATATCTCACCGAATTTATTTTAACTTTGATTTTTTTAATCAATATATCTTGCCTTAATTACTAATTCAAATTTCAATCCACTAACAAATTTTATTTTACTATCTATTTATTAAATGTATTTATAGCCAAATTGAATTCTACCCATTTTCATTTGAAATATATCTATCTACCTTCCTTTCTTGATAATTTAACAAAAATTATAGCCTCCTAATCTGACCAATGAAATTAGGTGAAATTTAAAAATCTAATCATCATTGTTCACGTGTTTATATTAGTAGTCTTGAAAAGAATCTTAATGCCATTAATTTTCCATATTTCAAGGTTCTAAATTGATGACTAAAATTAGTTGTTTCTACATAAACTGTTCATTGGTATTTACATTCTTAAGCCATTTGGTCCACCGTAGTTAATACTTTTTTTTTCCAAAACATAGCATTGGAAGATTAAATTTTACCAACCCATTTATCACTTTCCATGTATGGATTCTCGATATTCATAATCCGCTTAAATGAGTATTAATATTTGATTGGTGAATCTTGCCACCCATACAATCAAATTGACTTGAGGCTTCTATTATAAATAAGATGTAGTTTTGATCCAAATCATCAACTCACTCTATTTTAATATTGTTGTTTCATTCATTGATAACCTTTAGTTTGTTTCAGAAGTAGTCTTCAAATTAAGAATAAAACTATGTTTAATAAGAGCCTTTTGTATTTCTTTTTTCATTGAGTGATGAGAATAAATTTATGTTTTTCATTGATTGGTTAATTTTGCCACCCCTCTTATAGCTCCTATAAATAACTCAAGAATTTTTAGGTTCTATTACCATTGAAAGAGAAGATGATCTTGAATATTAGAGCTTTTGAAATATGAGAATTTTTCTGTTGGAGGTAGAGATCATGCAATCCGGCAGACTATTAAAAGAAATATTTTTATCCTAATAAACTTTTAGCACCTTTCTATCGGTATGGCTCCTTAAAAGTATGTCGTATAGGGAATAGAAAATGTTAACATAATATAGACTATACTTATTTTTAGGGGCTCATTGAAGTTATTAATGGGGAAATTTTAATTGAGCGGTCGAATTTATGAATTTGAAATGTTGAAACATTAAATTGTTTATTTTCAAGGATGTTCCTGTTTTGACCAGAAAGAACTTTTAATTATTATTCTTCCTGTTAAGAATTAATAAGGAAATATCTTCTTTTGCTAATTCAGATGGTGGAGTTATAATTAAATATGTTTAGAAGTAAAAATATATAAACTATGATAAATATGTCTATCAGCCGTTTTCGATAAAATTTTCTACATAAGTTTATGCTATTTTTAGACTTTTTAAATGATTTTAAGAGAATATATATAGAAGTAATATAATTTAATTGTGAAAATTGGGAAGCAGAGGGGAGAACATTTTCAGTTATATTTATTTTTGTTTTAAGTTTTTTTTTTGGAAAGCAAAAGGTATACTAGCTAAATTCTTGAGAGCATGACTCTCAAGCATGGAGTACAATCCAACTACGGGGAGGAACATTTTGCATAAAAATGCTTTCAAGTTGAAACTAATAGAAAAATTTTTGTTATAATTTTAGTACTTTTCTTATACTTTTTAAATAATTTAAGAGTGGATATACATAAGCATTATAATTTGACTGTGAATATAGAGCTTCCATGAGGAATTAGAGAAAAATAAACATATTTAGTCTATATTTATTAATTATATAGCAAAAATTAAAGCTCCTACATGAGAAACATTTTGCATAAAAATGCTTTCAAGTTGAAACTAATAGAAAATGTTTTGTTATAATTTAGTACTTTTCTCATACTTTTTAAATAATTTAAGAGTAAATATACATAAATATTTTAATTTGATTGTGAATATAGGTCTCCCTCGAGGAATTAGAGAAGAATAAACATATTTAGTTTATATTGACGACAATTGGAATAAATGAACATATATAGCTTATATTTTTTATGTTTAAGTTTTTCGATGAGAAAGTAAAATATATTATTAAGTCACTAAATTCAAGTTTTCTATGCATCCAATCAGCATAACAATCTCACAACATAGACAAATTCAGCTTCCAAATGAACAAGTTGTTGGAATAACAAGTCATTTATACATTAGAGAGAGAGAACAATTTGTCACACGGGGATAGAAAATATATAGTCAAAACTTGTTGGGGTATAAAAAAAGGCTGATTCTAAGGGGAACATTTAGTATGAAAATACCTTCAAGTGGGAACTAATAGAAAATGTTTTAATATAATTTTTAGGAGTAGATATACAGAAGCATTACAATTTGGTTCTGCGAGATAGAAAAACATGAGATTTTACTTTGAATTGGTTTGGAACCCAAAGAGAGAGTCTGAGTGCACCTTGAAGAAGGGGTAGAAAAATTCATCAAAGCAAATAACCTTATAGAGAATCATTCTGTTTGGTTTGGAATTCATAAGGATGATCCATACGTTATTCATGTTGGAGTCATTAACGAATTAATTTCGTGAAAATATTCTCCAACCAAAAGTCAATTATTGAAATTTTGCAGTTGTGTTTTTTATTTTTCTTGGTAGTTAACAATTAGATAGATTGGATTTTAAATCCAACAATTTTGTATGCTTTACTGGAATGTGGTGTTTTTCCACCAGAGATATCTATTGCGAGTTTTAGTTAAATGTTCTTACTTTTTGATAAATATATTATAGTATTTTATATAAGAAAATTATTATTGCATCCTTTAAATTTTTTTACCCATCCGTATTTTTTTTGAGTTTAGCAAATCACAATGATATAGTGTAAAAATTTAATATGTAATCCATATTTTCTATCAAATTTTATAAGTTATAAATTCTGTAAACTTATTTGGAGATAGGAAAAACGAGAAAAAAAAACAAAATCATACAATTTATTATATTATTATATCATAAACAAATTAATCAAATAAAAAATAATATTTACATTTACTTTTCATTTATACAAAATAAATAATTCTATATATTAAAAACAAATTATTATATACTTGGAACTATGTCCCCGTGCATGGGCACGGGTATACATACTAGTATCTATCTAAGCCACTACAGAACCCAATTAAATAGGATTTTCTAAATCACCTGAAGTAACCATCCCAAAAGAAATACATAGAAAATAACACTTTTCAGATCACAAATTAACTATCATTTAGCAAATGTTGAACTTATTTTTCTGAACTTTTTCTTACTTTGCTTCCTCAAACAAACTGATTTGGAACACAATTATATACTGGTGGTTGATGCTGATATTTGGGCCGCCAGATGTCTATTTATCTAGTATATCTATCTACTTTATGATTATAAGACAGTAGATTGCTGCTGCATGTTAATCAGATATAGACAGACAAGTGTTTGCAGAAATGTCTCAAAGAGCCAGATTTTAAAACAAATATTACTAGTCTCTAAGGAATTAACTCAGCCTCAGGTAATCTATCAATATCATCTTCTTCAGCAATTGAACTAATTTCTCCAATGCCCCTGCTACTACCCATATTCATCTTCCAGCTGCTTCCAAAGGAGATCTCACCGTCATAGCTTTCTCTGGTGATGATCTTGAGGTTTTCTTCCACAACTGGTTTGGTCTGTGAAGTGGAATGACTTGATATCTCTTCCTCAGAAGGATGATTCAAGACCATGTCTGGGTGCAAGTTCTCTTCTTCATTTTCTGGGGTGTGAATGCTCTCCACAGAGCCTCTTAATGAATTCTCACTTGTTTTGGAGTGTAAAGAAAGTGAGTGTCTGCTAGTAACTGAGTTGTTTTGGGAAAGAGATTGCTTAGCCTTTTTGTGCCAACTTTTTAGGCCCTGAGCAACACGCTCAGTGAAAACTGCTCTACTCATGCTAGAACCCATCTGTGACATATTGGCAATACAACAATTGCTATTCAGTATGAGAATTTTTTGTATGAATCAGTGCAATTATTAAAATTAGAAGTCATATGTTTATAACGTGGACAGGTGACAAATAAGCATTCTCAAATTAAAAAAGGATAGCAATGATAAGACAAATTTCATTTTCTCCTGTTTAGGCAGTTTAGCATTTCCCTTGACAGTATAATGCAGATTGTGATAATCACTGTTTTAAATCAACTATCTTATTTTGTATGACTATTAACACAAACAAGTCCTTTTGAAATTTCACTAAAGTTATGGCCTGGCTCTGCTTGTGAGTTGAATTGTGGATGGGGTGCAAGCAAAAATGGGAGGCTTATGAGAAACCTTAGTTTTTTTATTAAGGAGGAAGGAGTTTGAGGAACTCTTGTTCAATGCATATACGGATACACAGTGAAAACCCATCATGAAGCTAAAGTCATAATGAACAGTCACAAAAGCTAAAGCTAAAGGAGGTTGTTTCTGTGTACTCTGATTTTGAATCACCGTATTTAACTCCCATGTATTAAAACATTGTTGAGTGCCATCCCTTAAAATCTTGCAAACAGACATAAAATTAAAAAAGATTGAGGGAGTAACATATCTTTACCTGAGTAACAAGTGCATAAAGGGGGAGAGTCACATAACCACAGAGGAGCTGCACAGCTACACCCATGACCATCCTTATGGCGATGTCCTCTTTTTCTCGATTGAAGCAAGACCTTGGACCAAATTCATACTGTTGTTTGTGAGTAGAGTCATCCAAAAAAGCATATAAACAGTTTAAAGGCGTTATGTGAGTTACTTACCCAAGTCCAGGTGAAGAATGCAAGTTGAAAGGAGTTCTGCCATAAATCATAACAGCTGTTGTTATTATGGTGTGTTATCTTGTATATAAACAAAAGCATATTCATTTTCTTTAAATTTACAACTGATTCCAAAATCCATGCTATGTGAGTTGAGTTCTGAAAGGGAAGAGAGAGACTTCCAAAAAGCTCTTCCCTTGTTTGTGAGTTTTAAAGAAGGGGGAAGGATTTTGGGGTATTTCAAGAAACCCTCCAACATCCCTCCAAAACCACTTCTTAATTATATTTTTTAGTTTTCCTTAAGGGTTAAGGGTCATATTAGTCCCCGTGTTTGTTAAAGTGTTTGATTTTGGTCCCTCAGCCAAAAAATGACGATTAGTGGCGGTTTTTTTTACCGTTAGTGGCGGTTTATAATACAGTTAGTGGCGGTTTTTTAACTAAGAGACCAAAATCAAACAATTTTACAAATACAGGGACTAATATGACCCTTAACCATTTCCTGAAATAGGGGGGTTTTGACTTGCAAACAAGAGGAACACAAAACAAAGTGTCTTTTAGTGTTTGAGAAATATAAAACTCCACTTACTTTTTAGTTTTGACAAGTCTACATTAGTAAAGGTATGATCAAATAAGTGTTTATAAAAAGTAATATACATCTCACAGTTAATTCTTGAGGTAGAGTTAGAACTCTCAAATTCTAATATGGTTGTAGAACTTATCCTATATATGTTTATTGGAGACTACTCATATATGGGTCACTCCTATATGTTCATCCGTGCAAGTTCCATGCTCCAGATCGATGTCCAACCTCGAACGTCGGAGGATGTGTTGAGAAGTCTCACATTGACCAAATGTATGATCAAATAAGTGTTTATAAAAGGTAGTACAACCTTTTTCCCAAAGCTAGCTTTTGAGGTAGAGGCCTCCCTAATTCTAATATAGTTTGTTTCTTAAAGTTGTTGAAAGATGTTTGATGACTGGAATGGTTATAACATCAATAAACATTTCTACACGTGGACTGAAATTTTTTTGTTTGACATTCCCGTCTTCAACGTATATGTCCCACACTTCAACAATCATTTGGGAATAATGAAATTTAATTGTTAAATAAAATTTAGTCTACACTATTTATAAATTATGATATACTTCTTTATGTTAAAATTAATTTGCAAAAGCTATTTTAATTTGTGAATATAATCTTTCTTTGGTCCAAGGTTGATAAAGTCTTATATTCATGGTAGTTTGTGAGATGAGTATATACGTGGATAAGGATGAATTGGAGTAAATGGAGAAGCCATTCAGGTCGATGAAACCAGAAATACTCGTCACTGAGTCTCAAAAGTAGAGTTCCTTTGATCACTGGACTTCTTTTGCAACTATCTACATTCATCTTCATTATGATGAGTTGCAGTTTTGTCCCAACAAGCAGAGCAACCTTCAATACAGAATATGAAAAAAGCAAACAAAAAGTTGCTAAAGAAACAGTTCTTCAACCAATTAATTGCAATGGAAAACATGAAATGACATTTTATCAACTTACCACAAGTGGAAGAAATGGAAGCCAGTAGTAATGATAGAACTCTACAAACAAAATGAAATCACTGTTAAATGCTGATGATTTAGTTATAAAAATTGTTTTTTTATTATTGTTTAAACTATAAGAATCTAACCAAGACAATCATATTTAAGTAATATATGATCGCTATTTTAAAAAATTGCTTACATGCCATGAAAGTAAATCACAGATAAAATATTTATGGACGAGACTGGCAACAACTTAGTAGTATATGTCATACCATGTGCGCTGAGAAAAATGAAAAATATGGAGAAAATCCAGATCCAAAACCTGCAAGAGCATCAAAATTAGCTCATGAATTTTGTTAACAAAAGGAATCTGCTTTATAAAAAAAGGAATAGCCCTGTTTTTTATCTGATCATGGAGTACCTGGTTCCAACAATCTTCTCAAAAGCTTCATCATAAGTGCGGGAAAGAAATTTCTTGAAGTTGAAAGTGCTTCCTACAGAAATATTAGCCTGCAGTTTCAGGAATAAAAATTGCAGTTTAATGTCCTGAGTGAAAAAATTGGCTTTCTCTAATATGTACCAGTACACCACTTGTAATTTGTATACAGAGAATTTATAACCATGTGAAATAATGTTTGTAACTAAGGAAAATGACAGCAAGACAGTTGCCCAAAAGTTATGTACCAATTTGCTACTCTCGCAGCTAATTCACAGCAATTTGGTAACAGTGTTTACATCACCACCCGAACAGGTGGTGGACGCTATACAATCCCAAGTAAATAATTATGTTTGAATGTTTCACAATGTTATTAGGTTTGATCTAGCAAAACCAGGGCCCATAAATAGTAAAATTGGTCTAAAATATATTAATGTTGCTTGAAGAAGAGTACCATGAAATCCCAGTGAGGAAGTTGATATAGACGTTTCACTTACTGCAATGAACCCATTTCGTAGAGCAAAGTAATCATCTTTTGAGACTGGGCCATAGAATTGCCTAAGAAAACAAACCTATAAAAAATGACATTTACTTATTAGTATAAAACTAAGGATTTGTTTAAGTGTTTTATATAATAATGGCCTTTTAACCATTAAAACTTCCACTCATATTCACTTACCATCCAAAGTAAGGGAGAAAAATTGGTCCAGAATTTCAAATGACGCTTGCCAATCAATGTTTGACCTGTGTACTGGAACCTTCTTGAATCTGTTACTCAGAAAGTTTACAAGTAACAGGAATAATGGTAAGGTCAAGGTTGGGTTCAAGTGATGGAGTCTCTCTAAATTAAATCAAATAACATGTAAGAAACACATTAAGAGGTTACCATTAGCTATTTGATATTCAAGTGATTGAGTCTCGTCTTCCCATTTTTTCCATCTTCTCATCTGTAAAAGAAAGAAAGAAAAGTGTTATATTATTAACAGCTTCTCCCTTAATACATGGATGCCCTCGACTTAGTGTGATCTGATGATCCAAATTTAGCTTGTATTAGACAGTTATTTCCAATACTTTGCCCTCAATATGACTTTTCTATGGGGCTTAGGATTGACCAGACCAGTATTTTGCGTCCCTTAAACTACCAGTATTCACAATTTATGTGAACATGGGAAATAAGCAAAAGAATAAGGAGAAATTGTAATAGAGATAACAAGTGGTGACTCAAAAAAGTCACACATTACCTAGATTACCTAGTGCACAAGTGTATATATAATAAAAAACACACAAACTCATTGCCTTAAGCCTAAGGTTTTGTGGTTTGTGATTCTAACTTAAGATTTCTAATAAATTGCGTGTAATAGTTTTGATCACAAACACCTAACAGTAAACCAAAGTAATATTTTCAAAAGACCTCCAAGTGATTGAATGATTTCAATTTATAAATTACTAACGAGCAACATTGTTGATAAAGCCATTGACCCGGTGGCTCACTTTTTCTAAGTAATGGGAAAGAGGACCGAAACATGCCACTGAAAGACTCTACTGAGACAAACCGGAAGGCGGTAACCGGCTTCGGTGAAAACTCTTCCAACAATCAATCGCGTTTTTTTGTTTTTTAAAACGCGGAACCATATAAAAAATCGAAAAACCCCATGAAAGAAAGATTAAGGATTTTATTTTAGTAGGGCCCCAAAACGAAAAAAAAGGTGGGGAAACCAGAGTTGTCACGATAGGAAAGATAAAAAATAAATGACTAGCGGAATAAGGAACAACGACTCTCTATTCTAAAACAACAATCCTTATTTGGCAACTCCGGGAGCAACTATTCATGGACATTATGGAGAAATGCTTTATGAAGGAGATATATTAGTTACATTTATATATGAAAAATCGCGCGCCTTCATTTAATAAGGAGAGAAAGGTTAGGGGCTGAGAAAAGCTTGCTGTCTACTTCTCGAGCCTTCACTGCCCCGTTCTGTAACTTCCCTTCTTTAGTCCGTTCACGAGGCTGTAAAAAGAGAGATAGGGGCGGCTATATAGCGGGAGTTGTTTTGGTTGTATGCCACGAGGTCCCTATGGACAAGGGGACAAGTGAATCATCGCTTTTGGGCGCAGGCAGCCCTCTACCACCCATCCCATTGCATTCCATCGTCTCGTATTGTACTGTACCGTACATGTGTGTGGGGTAGGCATCCTCTGCACATGCGGGTGATGCGACGTGGCTTACAGTAGACTAGAGATCATTCGGAAAGGATCTTCGTCGAAAATGGGGGATCTTAGGCCCTGACTCACCCTCCGTGGACGAACCTTGCGGAGGAACCCTTAGGTTTTCGAGGCGAGAACTTATAATTGGGGACCGACAAACTGGAAAAATAGCTATAGGTATCGATACCATATTAAACCAAAAGCAAATGAACTCAAGGGCCACCTCTGAGAGTGAGACATTGTATTGTGTCTATGTAGCGATTGGATAGAAACGCTTGCTAAATAGTTCCCTTTTCCTTCTCTCTTTATGCTCGAAATCGTACTCACGATGAGAAGAAAAAAGAAGGCGTTAAGAGACTTTCCAATAAGCGGATAAGTTGAGGGGCTTGCTTCCCAAAATAAACTTCCCTTGCCTCCTCCTGGCCTTGACACTCTAGAATCCAAGAACACCTATACTGATCATGGCATAAACCATGCCTAGATACCCGAAGACCGGTTTTCCCGAAAAAGTCGAAACGATATGACTTATGATACCAGATCCAGGTAGAATGGGAATAATTTAATTGATGCTAATCCCATCAAAAAAATTATTTTCCCCCAAATTACCGATGACCCGACAGTATCATGTATTTTTTCAATTTTTTGGAATAGTCTTTCACATTTCACGGATTGATCCCTAAACCTTCGCCTTCCCTACCCAAATGTTCCAACTCTTACCACTTGAGTTATCATTCGGTGCCATTAAAATCACCTTTTTAATCTTCTTTCTCATTTATCATAATAATTTTTTTTATAACCTAGTTAAAGTAGATTTTTCAAATAGTTTTTTCATTTTTTTTAAATAATGATTTAAAATATCTGAAACAAATATCTTAATTTTTTTAAAATTAATTTTAATTAAAAAATTTATTTTCACAAATAAATCTAAAAGAAACCCACATATTTGTCAGTAAAATAATCGATAGGTGGTTAGGAGCTAGAACGAATAGTTGCGTGTTCAATTTTTCAAAACACTATCTTTTGGATATCATTTAGTTTGTGATCGATAAAATTTAAAATATTGGACTCCCTAATTTTTACTTTAAGCACTCTACGGGAAGATAATGATGGACATGCAAGTGGTAATTAAGTTGGCTTGTTCAATTGGTACTTAGTAGTCAATGCATTATAATGTTGAAAATGATCCACCTGACATTCAAATTCTCCTGTGAAAGATCATGAATGGGTTATCATGTTACATGTTAACAAAACTGCTATTTTGCATTGAATTTGAAAAATTAAGAAAGACAATTTTCATATTGGACCACTATCTTCTAGTATTTTCTACAGAATTGAAAGTGGTGAACATATATACCTTTGCCTTCCCAAGGCCCATTGTCAAAGTGCAGTACAGAATATGAAACACTGCCAAAATGGAGATGAAGATATTTAGCTGCAGAATTCCGTCACTTGAAACTAGACTAACCATGCCCTGCGCTCATCACCAATCATAAATATTTAAGTGATTAACCATAACATACACATAAATAAATCCCAAAGCAATGGGAAGGTGGGATTGAGATTTAATTTTATGTAACAAAAAATGTCTCATTTCCTATTTCCTGTCTTAAGACATTGAAATTATGATACATCAATTAAGAAATACATGAAGAAGTGACATTTATAAATTTTATATTTACAATTTTTAATTGACATAATATAATTTTATTGATGGAATAGAGAATAAGACGCTGGTTGAAGATAGAAGATCTTCATCCGACAAGATGAAAATACTTGTTATTTTGCAAGATGATATATAGAAGTGAAATCATCATAACCATTATATCAATGGTTAATATTAAAACATAAAATTGTGTGATTATTAAATAATCTCAACCACCCATTTATAATATATCACAATCACTTCTCATATTTGGCAATAAACATTCATTTCACCTTATATGAGTATTTGAGTTAGGACTAACTCTATGCCAAAAACTAACTTATGGGTGTTAGCTATGCCGTATATATTAACTTATTTGGTAATATTTCTATGAGACTTCTCAACACATCATCTCATGTACAAAATTGGACATTGAAAGCGTGAAGTTTGCGAACATGAACATATGCAGATGACCCAACAACTAGATTAATAATAAGTTCAACTATTTAGAATTACAGTTAGAGCTAATTATCTATAAATAAAAACTAGCTTATATAAGAGTGATGATACCCTGGCCTATATGTTAACTTATTTGGCAATTGCTCCGTGGAGCTTCTGAACTCTGTCACGCCCATATCTGAACATTTAAAGCTTAAAGTTTATGGAATATGAATATTTTGGTTGACCTAATAAACAGAATAGTTGTTATACTGTATCAAAATTTGAGTTACTTATAAAAACATAAGCATTTGAGTTAGGATTAACCCTACCTAAAAACTAATTCAACATGTGATATGCCATTTATATAGATGCCGACTATATATAAATGAATTAATTAATCCCACCTTTGCTTCACAATAGTTGACCTCATATGCAGAATCGTTGGTAGGTGGAGTTTTGTCTAATTGTGTGGTTGAATCACGAGAAGCTGAGGCAGAAGCTAATCCTGTTAAGTAATTATCAGCAGAATCTTTACATGGTAAGAATGAATTTGCCACAGCCTTGTTGATGCAGATTTTGGATATCGGCACGTCTTCCGATATTGTAAGAAGAAACGACATGAAACCCAATTTCATCATTTCTATTCATCCATCGCCGATTGAGACAACAACAAATACCAAATTCATTAAACTAGCTTTTCATCAAAATAAGTCATCATTGTTGAGAAAAAAAAGTTGCCAATATAGGATACAAACCAACCTGTTTTAGTTTTAACTAGAGCCATCTCTAGTGATTTTCTTTTCTTTTTCCTCAGGAACTGAAGCATTTGATGATGATACATGAAAAACAAGGTCAGGATTGAATTCTTAATGTTCATGAAATTTATATCTACTCATCGATAAGCTATAATTAATTTCCTACATATGGTTAATAAATGTAGGGTTAATCCTCTAATTGGTCCCTGTGGTTGTGTGGCCGTCTGAAATTAGTCCCTCCCGTAAAATCTAAGTCCTCGCGTTTGAAAAAGTGTATGTAGCAGGTCCTCGCCGGAAGGACTAATTTCCACACACTTTTCAAACACGAGGACTTAGATTTTACGAGAGGGACTAATTTCAGACGGCCACACAACCACAGGGACCAATTAGAGGATTATCCCATAAATGTACTAGTAGTCTATATATTAATTACCTTAGTCAATTTGTGGATACCTCCTTCAATGATCAAAGTTATTATAAGGAGGAAGAAGCAAAAGATTGAGACAGACCATGTTGGCGTTTCTTCAAGGGATCTTTGATATTCTCCTTCCTCCATAAGAACTTGCCTGTAATAATGATGATGTGTGTGCGTTTATCATATGCATATGTATAATGTATGATGGTTATATAAGTAAAGGGAAAGCTCAATTGAGAGGTGTGGCTAGCTTTGATAGACAATATACGTAGCTAGTAATATTATCGTAATTATATAGATATGAACGATTTGTGCTAGTCATAATCTGAGGAAAGTGATTAGAATTGAATATAACACGAGAGAAAATTGACAGAGAAAAAAAAACAATAAACTATAGTACTGCCAGCAACATCTTTATAGATTATGTCTGCTATTGTTTAATCCCAAAACTCCGTACACCGTACACACATGGGGAATTTGGCATCTTTCTTGCCGTCACAAAAAGTCAGCCATCAAGTTGAATATGCTTTCATTTGAAGAAGGGAGTTTATTTTAACACCCCACCCATCACAAAGCCCAATATTCTTTTTAAATTAAACTAGTAATTAATTTCTAAAATGTCATCTGCTTCTTATTTACCGGTTTCTAAAAGTATTTAGTACTACATCTTTATGATTTTACATTGCTAAAATTTTACATTAATTTTTTTTTTCTAAGTATGCTTGGAGTAATGATACTTAGACATACAAATAATGAGACAGTTTAATTTTCTCTCAATTTTGTAGCTATTTGTTATCATATATCCACTACAAAAAAGTGTTTTTTAGAGGCATTTATTTTGTTAAATTGTGGCATTTAATAAGTGCCACAAATGTTATTACTGGCATTCACTTTAAGTGCCCCTATTCCAGGTGCCACAACTGCCTTTGTGGCATTTTTTGCTTAAATGTCGGTTTTGTATGTCACTACTGGTATTGGCATCTTTAAATGCCACGAAATGCACCAACCATTGAATTAGGCTCAAACTTTACTGACATCCTTTAAGTGCCACAAAATGCATAATTCAGGTTTTGACCCATCTAAGTGAATTTTATTTTATTTTATTTGTGAATCAATTTAAATGAATTCTTAAAATCTCTAATATATTGGTGATTAGGGATTAAACTAACACCAAAGTAAGCAAAGAGAGAATAGGATAAAAAATAACATAATGAATATTAATAAGCATGAGTATGATAATGCTACAAGTAATTGTAAGACCACTCTTCAAAGGTGGTTCAGTCACTCATAAAAAAAATTATAATTCACTACTTTTACATATCTCAAATATGCAACATCTTTACTAAATTTTGAGTATGCCTCAAGATGTCACAAGGTTCAATCCAACATGAACATGAAAGTAAATATATGGTTCTAGCATCTGAATTTGAGTACACAAGAATTTAAAAACTCAATTATTTTTAGACATTTCTTCATTGTATCTATTTTGTCATTAATTGACCCTGCAATGAAAAGGGTAGACATTTGTCAAATTTCTAATCAGTAGCTGATACTAATAAACCATAAGTCAATATAATAATCTGAAAGTATGAATTATCTAAAATGAAATCAAAATTAAGATGGAAATAGATTCATGTACAAATCAGAGTTAAAGGGTTCAATAAAATTGGAAGTACAATGCTTTATAAAACATGAAGTTCTTCCATTAATCGCACACATAGATATAGTTACAGCAGTGCCATTTAAGTTTCAGACCAAACATTAATTCTCTACAGATGAAAAGATCACTGAATTATCAAGTCTTTTTAGAATAAAAAAGGGGGAAAACCCACATAAAATTTCTCAAGTCCCAAACAGATACTACAGTTAAACAAGATGCTAAAACAAAGTGGATGACAGAACAATTGTGGAAGCAAGGACCCAATCAAATAATCACTTCAATGAGAAATAGAAATGAAAACATTCAGCATTCAAAACTAAATTTCCAAAGTAGTAGCAAACATGACTAACCTCACTAACATTAGTGAAATCCCTTTGCATGATCAACATTTTCAACCGGTTCATCATTAGCATTGGCATTGTCCTTAAAAATTAAAACCACACCAAATCAGCATTTGTACTCATTAAAAACTGCAACATATTACCTTAGTTAAATCAAGAAGCAAAATTACCATTTGAGTAAAAGTCGCGAACAAAGCACCCAAGTTTGCTGAGATATTTGTTTCTTTCATTTGCATAAATGCAAACTGTAACACCCTCTAAACCCCGCGCAATTATTATAGCATAAATCAGAGTAAAATGCATAACATAGAGGGTGTCACATTTATTCTCCATATACATAAATCAAAACACCTGTCATGCTCATAATAAATATATAAATTTTCCAACTTTAATGTCTCAACTTCATATGCATAGCACAGCGGATTTATTTTTCAACTCAAAGATAAAACATAACCCAAAAATAAATTAAGAGAGTACATGAAATAACTCTTAACATCCAGGTAAAATACTAAATGTTTCCCCGTGTTAAATAATAGAGCATGACTCCCATAACTAAACTACCTATAACAGACTAACTCCTCCGACTAACCTTGCGAGAAGCTCCACTATCCTCGACACCTGAGCGATGTCGCATAGAACATCATTCCAACATAAGGATGAGAACTCATATCATATGGATACGCATAATACTAAATAATGTAAAAACTTATCTATGTTCCACATAAATTCTTCACACTTCACTAACAAATAATAAATTATGTAATTTAATATAATCAATCAATCTCACAACTATGACAATCACTACTAGAAAAACTAGTTTTCACATCGGGTATTTTTGAGTTTTAACATCAGTTTTTATCCGATGTAAACAATGTTGATGTGGTATCTCCTAACCTTTTCACATCGGGTTTATAACCGATGTGAAAAGTATACCTTTCACATCGGTTAAGTCAACCAACTGATGTGAAATGTACACTTTTCACATCGGTTCAATCAGCCAACTGATGTGAAATGTACACTTTTCACATCGGTTAAGTCAGCCAACTGATGTGAAATGTACACTTTTCACATCGGTTCTTTCATCCAACCGATGTGAAATGTATACTTTTCACATCGGTTAGACAAAAAACCGATGTGAAATATGTATACTTTTCACATCGGTTAGACAAAAAACCGATGTGAAAAGTCAGTTAGACTGAAAACCGATGTGAAAAGTATACTTTTCACATCAGTTAGACTGAAAACCGATGTGAATGCTCAACCAGTTTTTTTTTTTTTTTTCACACGAATTTGACTTGAATATACATATTTTTTTAATGAAAATTTATTAAAATAAAAAGAGATCTTGAGAACACACTCTCTCAAGTGAGTTAAACATCCAAGGTCCCAGCAAAAGAGAAAACATAATAGCCTAAAAGAACTAGAACAATTCAGCAATTCTAGTTCTTTAAATGAAGTTAAACAGCAACTGCTCATGAAATTAGGACAAAATAGTTAAACAACAACAATTCAGCAAAACAGCAACAGTTCAGCAAATTAATGCTCCAAGCAGGAAAGCCACCAGCACCATAAGCATAAATTAGGAGAGCAGCGGAGGTGAGCAACTTTGAACCCTATAAACAGATGCAATAAATACAGAGATCAACAATCCATGTTATAAGGTAAGAGACCATTGAAAATGAATGCCATCTGATGCTGCACCCTGATGTGAACCCATCCAGTTCTCCAAAAAGTATCATCTGAGACATCCAGTAGCCTACCCAAACTAGAAGTCAGATCATAGCAAATCTGCAAAATAACAACCAGGTCATGATAGTCAAATTTAAAGAGAAATAACCACCCAGGTCATTTGTCAATAACTTAAGAAGAAAAAGCTTACTTCCTCCCAAACAGCTTCAGCCTGGCGCAGATAAATTGTCAAAACAATACAACCAGGTCGTATGTAGCTTTCAATATCAGTAGGACTGTGTGATAACCAGTCAAGAATCTGGCAATTGAAATCCTCAGTGTGATTAAATTTGGAGAGAAACAAATGAAAAGCAGTTACTCGTAGCTGCTTTGGAAAGCTTAAAGTACCTGTGCTCTAAGTATAAGAGGAAAATCACTCGGCTCTTTACCAAAGAGTTTGAAAACAATACGATCTGTGCGACACTGAAACGTGGAAACAAAAAACTAACAGTTAAATGAATACAATTTCAATATATGATAAATTTAACAAAAAAATGCGTTGTTCAAAAACCTGGGTGAAAAGGGGAAATAATTACCCCATTGTTATTGATTTATTCTGTTATATTTTCCCAAAGTCCTTTTTTTGTGAGAGTGGGGTTTTGACTATGAGAGCTTATTTAATCAAATACTGGAAGCAGTGAGTACCATAAATTCCATATATGAAGGCAGGCAATGATTAATTAATAGGAATACAGACAATTTGTTTTTGTTTTTCAAACTTTTGCCTCAGCAACTTAACTACTTAAGCAAGCAGCATCACATTTGACCCTAAGGAAGGACCAACATTGTCTGAATCTTTCTCACTACCATAACTACTGGATGCAACAACACCATCAAGCATCCTCAAGACAGGTCAATGGGGATAAAAGGCTAAATCCAGACAAGCTATTTAAACCAGGATTTGTGCAGGCATATGTGTTTCTATACAGTACACTATATGAAGCAGCATAAAGACTGGAGACGCATCCAGTAAGAACTAGAGTGATCAAATCAGAATACTCATATATTCATATCAAAGTTTCTATGGTTTTCTGTGGAGGTCAAATATCCTGGGATCAATCCCTCCAAATATGCAAAGCCAGTCTTTTCCAATCCTCCCCCAAGGTCTCAAAACCCCCCTTCAAATAAATATATAAAAAAACTCTAGACCCCACCCCCAAAACAAAAAAAGACCAAATTTCATTCTTCATATATTTCACAGAAATCATGCAGCTAAACCAATTAAAGATGACGGTAATGCTACTTTCGGAGCATGACTAAATGAAATAGTTCATTTTTTATAGTCATACCACCAAGATGGAATTGTGTGTCAAGACATCACCAAAAAAGTCTAATAACCAAGACCACAAATAGACTTGTAATTTCAGTAAAACATCCTCAATTTTCTATACAAAGTTACACAATCGGAATATACCTGAGCTTCTCCAGTGGAACTAGAAGGGGAGTGGGCAGATCCAGACTCTGAATTTCTACTTGTCTGAGGTGGACTTGACTGATGGGAATCTTGTTGTGTCCATGGGTAATCAAGAGAGCTAGTGACATGATTAGTAGTTCCAGGCAATCTTTCTAGATCTTCTATGCCATCGTCTGAGTCAATATATATGTCATTCAAATCAAAATTATTCATCTTGATTTGTCCAGCGGTACTGTCTCTGGCTTCTGCGTAAGCTGGAGGAGTGTTTGAAATGCTGGGCTTTATATAAGACATGAGCTGCTGATCAGTAGCCCTAGCATCATGTGCATGCACCACTTCTTGTTGCATTTTATTCATAGATACAGTTTGATGTTGTCTTATATCAGTTGGAGAGCCTTGAGAACCATTGGAGAGTAAAGTTGGCACCATCTCTGACTCCCTAGATGAACCCCCTTCTCTCAACAAATTCTCTGGTTCTCGCAAAATGTTAGACAAGTTATTGCCCTCTTGTTCACTATTCCGACTAGCAAGACTCCTTAGAAGATGAGTCAGTAGATCCTGGTCTGTAGTCTGATCCGATATGTCAGCTAAAATTCATTAAACATGTCATTATCCATCCCAAAAAACCTCAGTTAAAGAAGAAAGACCAACAGAGAAACAAATACAGGAATTTATCTAAAATGCATTTATTTCCCAATGGAGGATGTGTCCTCTGAATTTATCCTTAGAGAAAAATCATGTCTCTCTGCACTGTGTGCTTTTTAAATGGCACTTCAGAAATCATTTAGAATATGGCTTTGGGCTTTTGATTGTGATTTGTGAACTTGCTCAAAGAATTGACAGGTTTCCTTAACAAGCATATTAGTTTAAATGATCAAGAGAATTAGTGCTAATTAGATATGAGACTTCATGTTTCTGAATTATTACTTCTTCCCTTTTCTTTTCTACTTGTTTCACCCCTGAGGAGATATTCTTTTGGGTTTGGAGGGAGTGCTTGTGGTAGGTGTTGTATAGGGTGTTTGTGATTTTTTATAAAGAGTGAATGAGTCATTACAAGGAGGCAACACAAAGCCAAAAGAAAAAAAACTTAGTATAACCCTGATGTAAAAACCCTGATGTGGAATGTATATTTTCTACTGTTTCAGCATCCTCTCTCTCTCACTTACCAATACACACATGGGCATACATTTAACCTAGTCTAATTTTACTGGTTTCCAACACACCATGATCAGTTTTTGGTCTGCAATTTTATTTCAGTTGCACTATTTCTTTGTCCATTAGTTAACTTAGTATAACTAAATCTTTGATACTTATTAGTGTCATCACCAGATGCTTGTGCTTAAGATACACTTAAGCTTGTTTGGCACCATTAATACTCATTAACTCAAGCAACACCAGTACTTTTTCAGTTAGATTAATGATTTGAGGATATCCGCTCTGTTAAGAGACCACAAACATGAGTGAAAAAAGAGAAAAATAGGGTGTTTATCAGTGAACAGAACTAGAGTGATTTGTAGACAAGCATAAACTTAGGTGAACAAAACAACACAACAAACAAGCATAAACTTTGTAACATCTCGATTATTCGACATTAGAGTAACTCAGGACAATTGAATTAAAAATTAGAGCAATATCAGTGATTATTCTAAACGTGCCTTCAGTCTTTGATGGAATGTTCATGAAGGCAACAACATTGATTACCTTGATAGTGTCGAAGCAGGAGCGGCGACGAGTCACAGCAGGAGCAGAGTCGATTCAAAGCAGGAACGGAAACTGAACAAGAGCAGGAACGAAACACAAATTGATTACCTTGTCACTTCCTGCAAATGCAAATCAAGCTTACATGTGAGCGAGCTAGAAATTGATTCAGTTTCTGAGAAAAAACTATTTGTTATCAGAAATTGTAACAAGTTACTTTCAAGACCATTTGGTCCCTTAATTATGAAATTATGTATAACAGTGTATACTTGAGATACAAAACAGACACAATTTTCCCAAGTCAAGCAGATAAGTACAGGATATGTAATTCAGCACTAACTTAAAGCATAGATCATAAGATATTTCAAACTTTAATAATTCAGCACAAAGCTCATTGTCTCTGTGAGACTACTCCATAACCCTAGAATACAACCACAACTACGATTTGATTCCTAGCTCATGATATTGATCAGCTTAACTTTTACATTCCCCATAAATTTAGAACAATTTGAGAAAAAACCCTAATTGATCGAAATGAGAAAACCAGAGCATGAAAATTGAAAATCGTGAATAACACAAAACCAACAGAGGAAACAAGATAACAGAGGAGGAGAAGAAGTAGGAACCTGGTGCGAGCGAACGGAAGAACCAACGGCGCCACCACATAGGAGGAATTGATGTCCCGCTTTAGAAATCTGAAGTGAGTGATGGGTACAGAGAGGAATTGAGTGTCGAACCAGGAACACAAAACGCAGGTGAGTTTAAGCAGGAACCTGGTGCGAGCGAACGGAAGAACCAACGACGCCACCACCAACGGAAGAGTCGAAGAGGTTTAAGATTAGGGGTTTGATGGGTACAGAGAGGAAGAGGAAGGGGACTCCGCCGCCAAGATGGCCAAAACCAACGGCGCCACCACCAATGGAAGAACCAAACGCACAGCGGAAAGAGGGACTGATCGAGGAAGAAAAGACCGAGGAAGAAAGCTTCTTGTTTTTTCGTGAATGACTGAGGAAGAAACCTTTCAGTGTTTGTGTAAAAACTAAATAAAAGAGAGACTTTTCCCAACCGTTGTAATATAACCGATGTGAAAACTAAAGAAAGATGGACTTTTCCCAACGGTTGTAATATAACCGATGTGAAAAGTACTTCATTAAAATTTCAAAAATGCCACCGCATTTAGCTTTCACATCGCTTATTCTAACAACCGTTGTAAATAATGTTTACTAATTACTTTTCACATCAGACATATTCCCAACCGATGTGAAAACTATCATAAAAGTTCACTAAAATTTCAATATTGCTACCGCGTTATCTTTTACATCAGGTAATTGATTAACCGATGTGAAAACCCTGATGTGAAAAGTCTTTTTTCTAGTAGTGAATACTCCATAATCATAACATCAAGTAAGCAAATATTATTGTCTCCAATTACCACAACATTAAATCTAAAAAGAAAAAAATATCACAATTATCACTAATTAGCATCAACAGCTCCCTAACACATACGACTCAAGTGAGACCCATGCAAATGTCTTTGGTACCAAAGTTGTTATCCTTAGCGGTATCACCGCGTCCACGCCAGACAGATAACCACCAATAAAGCCCTCGCTCTAGGCTTCAAAACCACTCCAATTTTGGGACAAGTCACTAGACTCCACGAGAACTAGCAAACATTGCCTCTTGACAACTATGCAGTGTATTATGCACAACTCAACTAACATATGCATATTCAGACCATCTCCAAGTCTTAATTATTTTAGCATATTCATCACCAGTTCGACAATATGAAATCATCACCAATTTCACAAAACATAGCTTTCATGTTATCAATTACACAATTTGCAGTCACAATAACTTAGCAACTCAACATCTAACATCAATTCAGAAAAAACAGCACCAAAATAATAAACTATTAAACAGATATAAATTATCAAATACACTCAGAAAAATCCAATATTTTTATCAAGGTTCTGTATATACGTTTTGTAAATACTTGCAAAATTTCAAGTCAAAATTCGAAGTACAAAAATCAGGAAAAATCGGTCAGCTACAGACGTCGGAACGACGCGAAACCAGCGCCAAAAGTTTCATAACAAAAAGGGCTACAACTTTTATGAAGACTACTTCTTCGGATTCGGTCATTATCACAGCTCAAAAAAGGGTTCAAGAGCTCGTAAATTTCTGCACATCATGCGAGCCTATCATCTACCCCAAAATTCATCTAAAAATCAAACCCTAACTATTTAAATTTGGGAATTTCTGTATCCTAGGGTTCCTAAATCATGCTTTCTATCATTATCCACTATCATACCAATCCATAAAACATGAATTCAAGCCCTTACCCCTTGAAGATCAAATTCTAGGTTTTTCTTCTCTTTTCTCCCCTTCTCTCTTTCATGCTTCTTTTCTTCTGCTCTGCTAACTCCTCAAATTCTCAATTTCTGATTTCTCTCTTTCTATTTCACTCCCAACCCTAAAATAGTTTTATAATGGGTCCCACTACCAACTACTCCCACCAAAACCTAACAACCTTATTTATCTATATCACATAATCACTTAATTATCTAATAAAGTCACTTAATTACCTTATTATATAATAAAATCTCATAATCACCTTATCATCTAATTAAATCGCATTAATTATCAAATTACATATAGCATAATAATAATTATAATAAAATAGTAAATAACATAATAACAGAAAATGGGGTGTTACACAAACATTATAGTTTGCAATGTTGAAATATTCTCTTCAGAAGTTGCTAACTTGCTCTTTACAAAATTAAGTTCTTCTTTCAATTGAGATAATTCAGCTGAGCTATTATAGGTTATACCACTAGTCGATCCAAATGCAACACTATGAAGAGCGCCTAAGCCTAATCCACGCACACATCCAGCTCTATCTGGACCAAAAAACTTTGGAAAGAGCATCATTTTTTGAAACCTCTACAAAATTGTTGGTTTGACTTAGTTCTTGCTCCACCTCCTCCTACATGTCATTTGGGTAAATTGATAGCATGTCATTAACTTTAACTTATTCTAAATCAGCAGTGCAAAGATTCTATTTCTTGAAAAAAAGCACAGCAAGATTCTGGTTTTAAATTCCAATCCTAGTAGCAGGGGAATAAACACTTAATTTGGTAACTTACTGAAGGTATGAAAAACGATAGAAAGGGGGGTTTGAATAGCGTTTTCAACTAAAAACTTTTCCCTCTTGAGATTTAGACAAATCTCTCGGACAAACAACACAAGGTGCAAAGATAAGAGATGAAGAGAAGCACACAAGTATTTTATCCTAATTCACTTGATAATCGCTCAAGCTAGTTCATTCCACTCGTTAAGGTGATTTCTTCCTTCTTAGAATGAAGCCAATCCACTATTCAACGTTTGTTACAACAGCACTAGCAACCTGCTCAGTGACTAACAATACAATGAACTAGCAAACACTAATATTCACTCTCTTAGTCTTCTCAAGGAGCTGACCAAACTTGGTCCCTTAAGGAAAACAAACTAACTGTTTGAGGGTTTTGGGTTTACAATGAATGCTTCTAAGAAAGCTAAGGTAAACACAATAAGAACGATTGAAGAAAGATTGCTAAGAGAATAAAGAATGGTTGCTTGAGCTTGCACAAAGTTTCTTAGCTTCTTCTTCCAACTTCAGCCTCTATTTATACTCCAAGGATTATGGTTGTATTCGTTGTTTGAAATGCTACCGTTGGAGGGCAAATCCGGAACTTCCAGATTCTGCTGTGGGTGAACATCTTAGGTAAGGTCGTCAGGATAGTACAATTGCTTTTGTACTTGGATAGCGACGTGAACCTTATCCTAGTTGACTTCTGATCAAATCACGCTTCATGTTGGAACTTGTGAAGCTTGGTGATCAGAGTCAGAGAAAAGCTTGGATCCTCTGACCTTCGTATCTTCTGCTTCTGGACATCAGAGTTGGAAGTACTTGGTCTTCAAGGCCAGCTTACTCTTGGACTTCAGAATCTTCACTTCATAGCTTCTGGACCTTCAGAACTTCTGGACCTTCAGAGCCTCTGGACCTTCAGAGCTGGTCTTCAGAACTTTAAGTGATCTGAATCCACATCAGAGTTTATCATCTTTAGAACTTTTGAAGCATATACCACTGTTCAATAAGAACATAGTGAGTACGAAATCGTTGCGTTGATTACTCTTTGGGCTAAATGCTTCTGATAATTGTGAGTATTGATCAGAGTTAGAGCCTGTCATTTGAACGCTCAAAAAACAATGTTAGAGTACCATAATTGTTCATACACAATAGTTAACATGTAATCATCAAAACATAGAGTTGTACTACATGAGCAAATCTTGGTCTTACGATCTCCCCCTTTTTGATGATGACAAAACCAAGTATTTTGATGAACAATCCTTAAACAATAAACTGAATACACTCAGAGTTTAGGGTATCAGAGGTGAACTTATCCTGAGATGTATGGTTTATTTTGCTCGTCCTGAATCCAAGTCACAGTTTGATTCTGAGCTTAGCTCCCCCTGAATCTAAGGTAGCGTTTGGTAGACAGGTGGGAAGGGAGCGGAACAAGACACATGGGTTCCGTTCTGTGTTTGTCGTGTTTTTAAGATGGAACGGAACGGGACAAAAGGCTTCAGGAACGGGACACTTTGGTTCCCTGGAAAAGGGTGGAACGGAAGGGAACGGAACAGAACACTCTCTTAAAACATTTGCAAGTTCAAAAATACCCCTAATATATATATTTGAAATTTTATGTATCTAAACAGTTTAAAATCACTTATAAAATTGAAAGCGCTTATTATATTTGTAGACAAAGTTAAATAAAAATCTACTTTTTCAAAAAATCACATAAAATAAAATCAATTATTTTTTTCAAAAGTAAAATCACTTTTTGTAAGCAATGATAAACGAGCCAATTAGAGTGCATTTGACTTATTTTGGAAAAATCACTTATTAATCAAAAAATCACTTTTAAAATCAAAAAATCACTTTTTTAATCAAAAAATCATCTTTTTAATCAAAAAATCACTTTTAAAATCAAAAAAATCACTTTTTTAATCAAATATCACTTTTTGTGTTTGTTTCAGCTGAAGCTGAAAACAGATATTTTGATTATTTGAAACAGTTACTTTAGCTTATCATGAAAACCTATGATGATAGATGAGAGGAGATAAAAAAAAGTGATTTTAATTAGAGTAATCAAACACGAATCAACTTAATTAAAATAAAATCAATTATTTTTTCGAAAGTAAAATCAGTTTTTGTAAGCAATGATAAACGAGTCAATTAGAATGCGTTTAATTCAACTTACTTTGGAAAAATCACTTTTTAATCAAAAAATCACTTTTTGTGTTTGTTTCAGCTGAAGCTGAAAACAAATTATTTGAAAGAGAAGAGAGTTCCTAAAACTAATGTTTAGGTAGTCTTCTGAGGATTTCAGCACACATCTCTGAAAGATCTATAATGAGTGTACAGTGAGAATCAAGTCGTCTCTCAATGGAGTCAAGTATGGCCTGAGTCGGATCAGATTGATCTGGAGCAAACAGAACAGCTTGGTCAGAGGACGGTATATCAGAGCCTAGTGTACCTAAATGGAGATTCGACTGAAAATTCAAAATTGAAATACTCAGAATTCAGAATCGGGAAACTCTTATGCTAATTGAAAGCAGGGAAAACTAAAGAGGAGAAGACACACACACATTGGAATCTAAGCAAACAGAAAAATCTCAGATACATAGATGAGTGAGAAAGATAACCAGTAAGAGAGTGAGGCGAGGGTTGTGGTGTTCCGGAAGCTCGGTCACGGTGGTGAAGACAATCGATGAGTGGCGGTGATGCGCGGCGCTGAATTTCAGATCGGTGCAAAGTTTGTACGAGTGAGAGATGAATGCGTGTTTGATGATTGTTCAGTGGGTGATTTTCAACTTAGCTAGATATATTGTTCACTTTTGTTGAATGAGTGAATTTCAACCGAGGAAGATATTTTTTAAAAAAGAAACCTTTTTTTTGAAATTAAAAAAAAAAAAGAAACCTTGAGTGTTATATTATATATATTCTAACAGTCTTTCAAAAAAATATATATATTCTAACAGTGGGTGAGTTCACGTTTGTTATATATATTCTAACAAGGAAAATGTTGTGGGGCACGACCTTGGGCCTCGTGCACCACGCACGAAGTACTTTCTGGCGGTTTTAAACCGGCAGAAACCGTAACTTTTTTTTTTTTTTTTGATAGTTGTAATTTAGTGGCGGTTTAAAACCACCACTAAATGACTCTCGTGCATCATTCGTACCTGTTTTGTCGTACCATATAGCATTGCTCTTCTAACAATATCAATTTTATAAATAATAGATTGATATCATCACGTTCAAAAAAAAGATTGATATCATCACTTCAAAAATTTTGCTACCAAATAGCTGCTAATTAGCTGTGAATGCTGTCCTAAATTAGTGACATTCTAAATAAATGCCATAGTAATTTGCTTTCAAATAGCTGCTAATTAGCTGCGAATCCGGTCCTAAATTAGTGGCATTCTAAATAAATGCCAAAAGTAATTTGCTGCCAAATAGCTACTAATTAGCTAGGGTTGCGTTTTCAAATTTGTGGCATTCTACTTAAATGCCACAAATATAGTGCCAATAAAAATAAGTTTTTTTTGTTTTTTTTATAGGTCAATGTTAGTTGTTAATTGTTAGTAAATTAGTTCCTTCACCCGGATTCAAATCCTGACCCTTCACCCTGTAAATCCTTTCATTCCCCTTTTGCTCACCAAGTGAGCTACCCTTCCCCAGTGATCGCATTTATTATATCTCTTCCTTCTTTATCTTTATTTTGAATGTCTGATAATTATCTACGATATATGTATGTTTGCGAATCATTTTGAGTGAATCACCATTTTGATCCCTAAGAATGAAGGCGTCGGGCATAATAGTCCCTTGAAATTATTAATGGTTAAAAAAATCCATGTAAGTGTTGACGTCGGTCAAAGTAGTCCCTATTTAAGTTTAGCCGTTAGTCCCTGGGACGGAAAATGTCCATGTGCCACGTGGGTTTCAATTTGGTCCCCGACATTATCAATTTAGTCCCTGACACGTAATTAAATAAAAAATATGAATTAAAAATTAATCAGTCTTTTAAAAATAATTAATTATTAATGAAATTATAATTAAAATTATTAATTAAAAAATTCTTGATTTCCAATTTTAGAAATTTCTAAACTAAAATAACCTTCATCTTCATCCCTCTAGAACCCTGGAAAATCCCTAATCAAACTTCTCCAAGAAAAAACCTGAATTATATATCAAGCTTCATTCTTCTACTGTAAAAGAACAAAAACATGTCCAAACCTCCTTCTATCCCTTTGCCGTAAATCCATCCTCTCCACCCTTTCACTCTTTTTTTTCTTTTTAAAGAAAATAAACTCTCTTCCCTTTCTACTCTGTCCGTATAAAAAAACCACCACCAAATCTTCTCATTTGAATTCCATCACCTTTCTTCTGGGTTTCTTTTCATCTCCTCCCCCTTCTTCATCATCTTCTTCCTCAATCCCTCCTTCACCCAATCCCCAAAAACCCAGATTTGAGAAAATTAACAACTTTTTTCTCCCATTTTCTTCCAAGATCTAGCAAGATAGGAACCCATAAACATCAGAGGATGAGGAACAAGAAAAAAGATGAGGAAAGAAAACGTTTTTCTTCCAGATCCAGCAAGGGTGAATCCCAAATCATCATCACAAAGTCATGGTTTGTGGTTCTGCTTGGAAGAGGAAGATGAAGAGGTCGTGGTTTTGAACTCCTCTTCCGATCTGCTCCAATTTTCATTCGATCTGTACCCAACCTTCAATGAAAATAACTTCTTCACACCCAACCCTCAAAACGCAGAACGTGACCCTTCCTTCCTCCATTCTTGGTCATTTTGGTTTAGGGGTTCTAAGCGACGTATTAGAGTTCATGGGTGTTGCAGAGCTTATTACTTCGGTGAGGGCGAATGGTAGGTCCTGGGCGGATCTTGTAGTTCTGGAAGTTTGGTCATGTTCTTGTTGTGATGCTTGTTTCTTTTTTTTTTGAATGATTATGAAGCTTCTTCATATTTGGTGATATCTAAAGGTTGAATTTTTCTATTGCATAACATTTGATATGTACCAAAGGAGTTTGAATCATGTATTTAGTGTGGTTTTCCATGACGCAAGGTTAATTTTTTTCCCAGATATGTAATCTTCCATGTAACTTTAGTTGTGTGGTGGGATTTCTTGCTAGCCATAGAAGTATTTTTCCATTTCAAGTTTGGTTTTTTATTGGATTTACTGTTATCCTTCTAGGTTTTAATGTTATTGATAATGAATAAGATGGTAATTAATATTTAAAAAAAAGACTCTGATTAATTTTTTTATTTTTTGTATTCATAATTCTATTTTCTTAATTTTTAATTCATAATTTTTATTTAATTACGTGTCAGGGACTAAATTGATAATGTCAGGGACCAAATTGAAACCCACGTGACACATAACGTGACACATGGACATTTTCCGTCCCAGGGACTAACTGCTAAACTTAAATAGGGACTACTTTGACCGACGCCGACCCTTACAAGGATTTTTTTAACCATTAATGATTTCAAGAGACTATTATGACCGACGTTTTCATTGTTAGGGACCAAAATGGTGATTCACTCAATCATTTTAGATATGTTTTGAGTTGATGCAGTAACATTAGCTTTGATTTCCATAATTTCAGCAGATGATGTGGTGCCCAAAGTCAATAGTTGTACCATTTAGAAGCTGCCATTGACTTTCTCCTCCTTTTATTTAATCTAAGGTTGTTGGCAAATGGCCTATGTCATACTCGAGTCTGCATCAGTGCTTATCATTTATCACCAGCTTGATTATGATAAGTACGTTAATTTGCAAAGGGGAAAAGATGATGCACTGTTTACACTGTCAACCAATCAGATTTCAATGATGTGAGAAAATCTCTCTTTTTATTTAATTTCATTAATTGAGATGACTCTTCCTTAAAATCTGATTGGTTGACGATGTAAAAAAAACTTTAAACCGTCAGTGCATAGAAATTACACGGTTCGCAAATTATATATTCAATTCTAAAGCAAGTAACCAATGTACGGACGGTTCAAATGCATGGATTCGCTGATCATGAAGTTTTTTATTAAAAAAAAATTGTTGCATATCCCACTTGTTTTAAACAATGGGTGATCTTGTCTTTTTCCTTGTAGACCTACGTTAACAATTGAATTAAAAATGAATTTTGAATAATCAAACTTTTAGACCAAGACTTTGCCATTTCTGCGTATTAACAATTTTTTTATAGACTGCCTACCCATTTAATTATTTATTTTCAAACGAAACAATATGAAGACATATATAGATGTGTATCGTATCCAGATATGCCTGAGATTAATCTGCATTTTTTCCTTAAAATTCAAACTTCAGCCAATTTATCTAATAAGTAAGTCTGTCTGAGGTGATATTTCTGCAAGGCAAGTCAAAATATGCGTTGTAGAAAAATTTCTAAAAAAAAAAGTAGTAGTTAAAATTTGCAAGTTGCTCGCTGTTAGGGATATATATGCACAAGCATGTGAAATGCTTTAGTTTAATAGATCACGTGACTAGCACGTGAGCTACTAGAAGTCTCTATTGAAGGCTATATAATCATTGTATCACTCAACAGTGAAAGCACCAATTAATGATAGAATATTCCGATTAACAAAGTTCTCTCCCTCTCTCTTTTCTGTTATTTTCTCAAGATGGTATCTAGAGCTATCGACGTTCAGTGAGCCATGGCTCAGTCTGCTTCTGCTTCTGATTCGACTTCTTCAGTGCTTTCTCACAAATTGAGCATGAAGCTTACATAAAAGAATTACTTCTCATGGAAGCAGCAGATCGAGGGAGCGATTCGATCACAAAAGCTGCAGAAGTTCGACGTCGATCCAGCGATTCCACACCGCTTTCTCAATGAAGAAGATCGCGCACAAGGAACGGAGAATCCGGCGTACTCTGAATGGTTGCAACAAGATTCAGCTCTGTTCACCTGGCTTCTGTCGACGCTCTCCGAAGATCTGCTTCCGACGGTGATCAATTGTGAACACTCATATCAGATCTGGAATGAAATCACTGGTTTCTTCCAAATTCAGCGTCTCGCACAATCGACACGGCTACGTTCTGAGCTACGATCGATGAGGGTCAAAATCTGCTTCAGAATACTTGCATAAGATTAAGGTCATTGTTAACACTCTGATTTCAATTGGTGATCCAGTTTCCTTTCGTGATCACTTGGAGATCATCTTCGATGGACTACCAGAGGAATTTGATGCTCTCATGACGCTAGTGTACAATCGTGGTACATTATGCTCAATCAATGAAGTTGAAGCAATGATTGTTTGTTATGAGGCTCGTCTTGATCGCACAAGGAAGAAACAACTTGGAGAGTCGCTGATTTCAGCTAATGTGGCTCAAGTTGTAGCTCCTGCAAATTCCTCAACCATGACACCTCCACCAGCACCAAACTATCAGCCACCGGCCCCAACTCCTCATGAATCTTCTTATGATCGTGATTTTAATGAGGACTCATATCAGTCAGAGAACTTTGGTGGCCGTGGGAACAGAGAAGGTCGCGGTCGTGGACATGGTCGTGGCCGTCGAGGTCGATCCTCTGTACAGTGTCAGATCTGCCACAAATCAGGACATGATGCCTCTATTTGCAACCATCGTTACAACAATGCTCCACAAACTCAGAATTCACCACATAACTCTTAGTTTGCTTATGGAGCACCTGGTTTTGGCTTCTCCGGATATGGAAACACAAGCTTCTATCCTAATAGTGCACCATTTTATGGTCACAATAGTTATGGATACCCAGTCTCACCTATGGCTCATGGCTATGGTCCTGCACCCAGGTGGAATTCATCTGGTTATTCACCAGGTTTCCCCACTCCTCAGAGATCACAAATGCCTCAGACTACTTCAGGCTCTCATTTTTCCAATGGCTGGTCCGCTAGGGGTGCCTCTCCAAGACCTCCACGGTCCTATATGGTTGGCTCTGGACCGGGTTCTTCTTACACTCCACAGGGGTTTCTTGCAGGTCCTGTTTCTGACACTAGTTCTTGGGTCCCTGACTCGGGAGCAACACATCACATAACCAATGATTCTGCCTCGTTTCAAGATGATCACTCAGCTTCAGGTTCTGATCAAGTGTTTATGGGGAATGGTCAAGGTGTGCCAATTAAGAACGTTGGTTCAGCTTGTGTTCCATCTCCTATTAACCCACATACTACACTTGTCCTTAAAAACCTTCTATTAGTTCCTAACATTACCAAAAATCTTGTTAGTGTTCAAAAATTTTGCAAGGATTGTGTTTTCTTTGAATTTCATGAAACCTCTTGTTGTGTTAAATCTCAGGTTACTGAAGCAATTATGGTTCAAGGGATAGTTGGTGTAGATGGGCTATATACTTTTCAAGCTTTCCATCCCGCTCCTACCTCTTCAGTTTCTGATAAACTGTCTAAGCCTAGTCAAAATTCTCTTTGTAATTTTGTTTCTACTATTAGTTCAAACAATGTTCAGTCAGCTACTGTAATAGGACCTACTTTGTATGACTTGTGGCATGCTAGGTATGGGCACCCTCATCATGAGGCCCTGTAACATGCTTTAACACAATGTAATGTTCCTGTTCCTATTAAATACAATTTTACTTTTTGTCAAGCTTGTTGCCTTGAAAAGTCTTATAGGCTTTCTTCTCATTCTTCCTCTATTGTTTATACTTTTCCTCTGGAACTTGTGTTCATTGACTTGTGGGGTCCTGCTTCCAGATAATCTTCTGATGGATATTTTTATTTCTTGACTTGTGTTGATGCCTTTTCACGGTTTACTTGGATTTTTCCTCTAAGAACCAAGTCTGCTGCTTACACAGCTTTTGTTCAGTTTAGAACAATGGAAGAAGCACAATTAAATCACAAAATCAAAGCAGTTCAGAGTGATTCGGGAGGAGAGTTTCGTTCCTTGACTAAACTTTTCACTGACCAAGGAATCTTACACTGAAAAACTTGTCCACACACACACCATCAAAATGGTAGTGCGGAAAGAAAACACATGCATCTTGTTGAAATAGGGTTAACCATGTCAGCACATGCCAAGCTCCCTTTGGCCTATTGGGATCATGCCTTCTTGACTGCTGCATATCTCATAAACAAAACACCAACTTCTGTTCTCAATCATGAAACACCTTACTTCGAGCTTCTCAAACAATCTTTTGATTGTAAATATCTTAAAGTATTTGATTCTACCTGCTATCCTTTTCTTAGACCCTATCATAATGTCAAATTATCCTATAGGTCCAAAGAATGTGTTTTCCTTGGATACTCCTCTTGTCATAAGGGGTACAAGTGTCTTGACAGTTCTGGTAGGAGTTTTATCTCCAAAGATGTTTTGTTCAATGAAACTAGGTTCCCTTTTTCAGAGTTGTTTCCCTCTATAGACACAGAGACACATATCACTCCTATGTCTTATGTGATTCCCCTAGTTTCCCCAGCACCTACTCCTGCCCTTTTGTGTCTCCTTCACCCCCTTCTCAGCAGGAGTCCTCACAACATATAGCAACACCTTCACCAACATAACTTGAAGCTTCAGCAACTAACTCAGGCAATAACACTACTTCAGCACAGCCTACTCATCAACATACTTCACCTCCACCATCTAGCAGTTCCACCACACATACCACACCACAAAACACATCTTCTTGACCTTCACCAATTGTTTATCCCCTCAATACACACACCATGACTACTAGAGCCAAATCTGGCATTGTGAAACCTAGACTATTTTCTACTTTGTTGCTCACACAAGCTGCAGAACCTACTTCTACAAAGAAAGCATTAGCAGACCCTAAATGGTTCAAGGCTATGAAGGAGGAATTTGATGCTTTGATGCACAATCAAACTTGGACACTCGTGCCTTTGCCCCCTGACAGAAAGCCCATTGGATGTAAATGGGTGTATAGGGCAAAAGAGAACCCTGATGGGACCATAAGTAGATACAAAGCATGACTTGTGGCAAAAGGTTTTAGTCAAAGAGCAGGACTTGACTATTCCGAGACCTTCTCACCTGCGGTCAAACCCATTACCATCAGAATCATCTTAACACTGGCAGTATCCAATAACTGGCACATTCAGCAGTAAGATGTTAACAACGCTTTCCTCAATGGTTTGCTTGAGGAAGAAGTCTACATGGTACAACCACCAGGCTTTGAACAGCAAGATAAATCTCTTGTTTGTAGGCTGCAAAGAGCTCTATATGGCCTCACACAAGCACCCATGGCTTGGTTTGAGAGATTAAAATCAGCCTTGCTTAAGTATGGTTTTAGTTCTAGCAAGTGTGATCCCTCATTATTCACTCTGCATACTAAGACTGACAGTGTCTATTTGTTAGTGTATGTGGATGATATCATCATCACGGGCTCTTCTGTGTCTTTGATCAATCAGCTAGTAAGCAAGCTTAACTCCGAATTTGCTCTTAAACATCTTGGGGAGTTGGATGATTTCCTAGGCATCCAAGTTCAGAGGTTGTAGAATGGGTCACTTCTCATGACTCAAACAAAGTATATCAATGATCTTCTTGAGAGAGCTCACATGGTAGAGGCTATGGGCATCTCCACTCTATGATAAGTGGACACAAACTCACCAAGCATGGTGCAGACTATCTATCAGACCCAACTTCTTACAGGTCTATAGTTGGAGCATTGCAATATGCAACGCTTACTAGGCCTGAGATAAGCTTTTCAGTCAACAAAGTTTGTCAATTTTTGGCACAGCCCTTAGAGGAGCATTGGAGGGCTGTAAAGAGGATTTTACGATACCTTAAGGGTACAACTTCACACGGCTTACTCATTTAGAAGAGTTCCATGCAAGCACCTTAGACTTTAGCAGCATACTGTGATGCTGATTGGGCATTAGATATTGATGACAGATGATCCACTTATGGATTCTGCATTTTTCTTGGTCCCAATCTCATTAGCTGGAGTTCCAAGAAGAAAACCTTAGTAGCTCGTTCTAGCAATGAGGCTGAGTACAGGAGCTTAGCTAATACCACTGCATAAATTCTTTGGGTTGAGTCCTTATTGACTGAATTAAAAATTCCCTACAAGACTCCTCATGTGTATTGTGACAACATGAGTGCAGTTGCGCTTACACAGAATCCTATTTTCCATGCCAAGACCAAGCATATGGAATTGGACATCTTTTTTGTTAGAAAAAAAGTTTTGAGCAAAAACCTCACCATCACTCATGTGCCTTCCTTTGCTCAAGTTGCAGACATCTTTACTAAAGCTCTATCTCCTTTTCGGTTTACAACATTGCGAGACAATCTCAAGGTGGTTGACAGGTTCTATGTTATTCACCCACCTTGAGCTTGAGGGGGAATGTTAGGGATATATATGCAGAATCATGTGAACTGCATTAGTTTAATAGATCACGTGACTAGCACGTGAGCTACTAGAAGTCTCTATTGAAGGCTATATATTCATTGTATCACTCAACAGTGAAAGCACCAATTAATGATAGAATATTCAGATTAACAAAGTTCTCTCCCTCTCTCTTTTCTGTTATTTTGTCAAGACTCGCAGATATGATCGAGCATGGTTGTTCGGGATAGAGACGGTGAAGTCTTAACAACGACAACAACTTTTTATGTTCTGGTGGCGTCTCCTGGGTTGATAGAGGGAGACTCTTTCTTTCTGATGAGGTTTGTCCTTGGTGGTGAATTTGGGTTTTCGGATGATGTGTTTTGAAACGGATTGCTTGACATTTTTAGCAAGAATCTTCTTCTTTATACTTGATAATTTCTAATTGTTTTGTGTTCAGATCATTTTGATCTTACTTTTACTTATATAGAAGCCATAATGAGGCGGCAACCATTCTAGTTCGATATACTTCTAGATTTTGCCAATTTGGTTTGGGTGGAAGAGATTCCTACGGAACTCTCTCCTGTTGATCACTTTAATGTTTTGGTTCGTTTGATTAATGAAATCATATTTTTTTTTTTAAAAATTGCAAGTTGTTGTATATTACCTAACTAGAGTGTTGGTTTTTTATTTGATAAGGCAAAGTGTTGAATTAAAGGGAGCACTAGGGGTGCCCCAACCCTTATTACAACAGAAAAAGATATAAGGGAAAGAACACAAAACAAGAACTAAAGGATGGTGCAACATGAAAAATTAGAGCACAAAAACTTATCTTCCTGTGAGAACTATGTTGGGTGGCCCCTGCTTAATTGGGTCACACCAACTTATCTTATTTTTAAAAGAAAAAAAAAACAGATTCTGTTATTTTTTATTTTGATGGGCCAAGCCCACATTTGTTTTATTTAAAGGGTTTGAAACCCTTGTTTTTGGGTGAGAGGAGCAGCAACGTGAAATATTGGCATTCACGTGAAGTTTTGAAGCCGCAGCTTTGTTTTGGTGGAGAAGGGTTTTTGGCTCTGACAGATTTTTCCGGTACATCATTTGTTCTCCGTTTTGGATGAATTTTTAGTATGTCCTTTGTGTCTGTGAGCTCTTTATATTAACCCGTTTTATTTGGGATTTTTCTTCTCCGTTGTTTGGGTAGTTTACTCTTTTGCTGTGGGTTCTTTTACTGTATCCTATTTCCACCATTTATTGGTGTAGTTTTTCCTTTTTATTTTGGGGTTTATTTCCACTTTTTTGGTGAAGCTTTTGATGTCATGTTACATTATTTGTAACCATTATCTTTCTTATAGTGGATTATTTTGTGGTTGTTTACTTCTCATATTGAGAAGGTTTTTCCACGTTAAAATTCTTGTGTCTCTACTTTACCTCGGTGGTTATTTAGATTTGCTTTGAAGGTTGTTCAGTTCTCACAAGTGAATATTTTTCCGCTGCGCCACTCAATTCCCAACAAACTAAACACAAAAATTTGCAAACAAATAAAGCCGAATACCACCAAAATCTATCCATAGCTCACAACCCATCTCTCTTATATAACGAGCACAACTTCTATGAGAATTCTCATGCGCCTTATGTTGCACACATTCAAATAAGGGTTTAATCCCCTTCTAAATCCAGAACATGGGCATGGGCTTGGGCTGCCACTCAATAAAAATAAAATAGCCTTTAATTTGTTGATTTTTTTCTTTTTTTTCTTGGCCCACTAAAAGAAAAACTACCAAACAAATATCTCACTCACTCTTTAAGAATGTTTAATCTTGTTAATATAGGATCATGCTCCTATACTCTTAAGCTTTTTCCTTAAAAATGCTTTAACTACAATAATAAACTTTGTCTAAAGTGATGCACTTATGAAATATCGATTGCGATTCAAAAGCTCTCGTGAATTAGAGAGAAAAGAACTAATTGTATTCACGCATGAGCCACATCACCATGAGACACCATGAACGTTCATTGTTCACCACAAGATAAATCACCAGAAAAGAGCCTAAGTTTGGATACCAATTGTTGGTATCATAATGGTGCAGCGAAAGAAAATAGGAGTACAAAAACTTCTCTTTACTTGTGAGAATGTAGAAACTTGGAAACAAAGGCAAATATCAATTTTAACGAGGAAAATTTTCCATGAATTTGAGAGAATAAAAATCCACGGGAACAAGCTAGAAAACCACCATTATAGAAAAATAATAGGTTCCTAAAAATCTGGAGCATAAAAATCTACACCTTCAAGGTGGAAAGTGGGAACCAAAAGACCCATTAAAAAGACAAACTAAACCAGGCTACAAAGAAGCTAAAAATCCAAATAAAAAATACACCAACGAGCTTGATGGCAAGAAACACATACTGAAAATTCATCCAAAATAAAGTACATGTACCACCAAAATCTCTCAAGTCTCAACCACGAATATGGGGCGCACAACTATGAGAATTAAATTCTTATGTGCCTTATGTTGCTACACATATTCAAATAAGGATCTAATGGCCTTTTAAATCCAAAACATGGGCATGGTGTATGACCCAATAAAAATAAAATAGTCTTTGTTATTTTTTTCATTTTTTTCTTGGCCCACTATAAGATCAGGAACGACCCAACATAGAGTTCGTATGGTTTAAATTTTAGAAGAAGCGACGCTTAAATTTTCAAAGATCATATTTTCGCTTTTGTTATTTGCAGCAGATCACGGGTTGGAGCTCTGTTTTTGAGCCGCCGTCATTCCCCCGCCACCGTTCCGCCGCTTCTTCCCTGTGGTTGGCTAGGGTTTGGAGATTCAGGCTAGGGTTTGGCTAACCCATTTTCTCATGGGCTTAGTGTCATGGGCCTAAATCCTCTTGGGCCTTTTGCAAGTAGTTTATGTTTAATCTCCCTTAGTCTAACTCTGGTTAGGTGTACTAAGGAGTCGCAAGCTCAATTGAATTTTAACTATCTTGTTAGTTATCTTTGGGCTATGACCCAAATATCCTCATTCGATGAATGATCTGATGTAAGTGCCGTTAGGCAATCAATGTTGAATGAAATTTAAACCTTTGACAAAAAAAAAAGTGTTAACTAATTGATTTCGAAATTATACATTGTTGAATGAGATAATTTAGTTTCATTACATTAGATTTTTTTCTTTTTGAAAGTCATTAGATTAGTTAATCTCATACAACACATTGGACAAGAAAACAAGTACAATTTTGTCACCATCAAAGTTTACTCTTTCTCTCATTAAAGAGCTGCAATGTTTCTGCTTATGCTACCAACCACCTGACAAGATACACTTTGTAGCATTTTGCCTCATAAAGGACATAGTGCATTTAGTGCACCTGACGAAAAGATCATTTCATCCAACGGCTAGTACTGATCAAGATGCTCTACACGCTCCAACGGCTCTCAACAAACCCTAGAAGCTCTTGAAGTATAAAATGAGGACTTGATGATTTACAGAAGCAAGTTAATTGAGCTGAATTTTTGTCTAAGTCCTAAATATTCTTCAAGCAAGAAAGAAAGAAAAGTCCACTGTGTATGAGAGAAAAACCTTAAGAGTCAAATCTTTATATTCAAATCTCTCTAGATCAAGAACACAAAGTATACCCCAGATTAGAATTCTCAAACACATTGTAGTTCATGTGCTTTGTAATTTCTACTATCCCTCTTGTGAGAAGAGAACTTTGTAGAGCCAAATAATCTTGCAAAAGAACTTAGGAGAAGTCCTGTATAATCCTTGAACTTGGGAGAAGTCATGTCTAATATACTTATTAGGAGAAGTCATGTAGAACTTGGTTGAGAGGAGTCCTGTCTAATACTTGTTGTGAGAGAAGTCCTGTCGAATACTTGTTGTTGGAGAAGTCCTTCATACTTATTTAGTGAAATCTTGGTTAAGCCAAGAACTGGACGTACCTTCATCATTTGTGGGTGAACCAGAATAAATTGTTGTGCGCGTATTGTCTATCCTTTAAATTTTATATCTACTGCATCAAACAATTTGTTAAAACGTTTGATAAACTTATAATTGTTTAAAAGCTCAAGTTTTATTGAAACACAATTCAAACCCCCAATTCTTGTGTTACTTTTTTCTATCTCAAATGCAACTAAAGCTAAGAGATCAACTTACAAAGAATCGAACAAGAAAGACTGTAAAGCTTTGTTCCTAATCCATCAAAGCTTTGATGGGTCAATTTTGAGAAAATTTACGGTGCAAAGAATGCAAAAGAATTGAGCAAAGAGTGCGAAACTTCAAATTATGCGCAGATAATATAAACTTCTTCAGATGGAGGAGACAAAGTCAATTTCAGAGTACTTCCCCAAGACCAAGTCTTTGGAGAACCATATGAAATAATGTTGAGAAGTACTAAATGATCAACTAGTGATAGAGAATGTACATAGAACTTTTACCACTATGTTTGAGCATATTGTTTTCTCAATTGAGGAATCCAAAAAGGGAATTGTTATTCAGACCCCCACTCCTATTCAAACCCATCAAAATTGGCGAATTGTCCAAAATGCCCCTATTTAAAAAAAAAAAAACTTCTCACTTTCCCCACTAACTTGAAGGGAATCATGCGGTTGATTACCGCAGCGGAATAAAATTCCCTATATGAGAAGATCTTGCAAAATACATGTTTCAAAGATCATGTTGCAATCAAACATGAAAAAGGAGTAATAAGGATTACCTCTTGAAGACAGTTTGGGCAAACAAGACACTGGTAGCCTCGTCTCTACAGAAGTCCACGCGAACTCTCCCACTAGATCTCTCTTGCGGCTCTTTGTAATAGCAGAGGCAAGAGTGTGTAATTTTCTGATATAGGGTTTGAGCATCTCATGCTCTATTTATAAGTACCCACAAGGTGGCTAACCCTAATTCTTATTGGAGCCTTATTGGGCTTATCCAATGGGCTGGTCCAATAAGACATAATTCTAGTGGGCTAATTCTATGCGTGTAACCCTATAGGTATCTCTTACATATTTAGGTTGTAATATTTAAATATAAATATTAAGCTACTAGTGCATATACTAACAATCTCCCACTTGCACTTGAGCTTAATGAAGTATATTTAATATTACTAATAATGAGCGGTATCTAGCAATACATCACTATGACCTAAATATTAAGAATGCCCTTGCACCGACATAGTATACCTTGTGACAAACATTTTATATGATTGATCCCTTTGTCCTTATATCTAATTGAACCAAGGCATGGATGTGTCATCCTTGTATGTTCAATTTATGTTCCTCGATACCCGAGAAGACTTTCCAGAAATAAATATCTCATATTTACCCTTTCTGAGCATGGCCATGCATTTCAAAGTCTTACTCTATCAAGTGGCCTGTAGATATTTACTCCCGTTACATAGGAGGGACAAATCCTATCTACCTCACTCACATTCCTCCACATGATTCGTGATATACCCAATTATCGCCTTTATAGTTACCCTGTTACGGGTAATGTTTGACGACATTAAAATATAAGACTACTCATGTAGGAATCGTAGTGACTTCAAGTCAAAGGATTACATATACCATTATCACAATGAGAACCGTTTATGACACTCACGTAACGATCCATGTTACGTTCTCATGGTGGGTCAGTCTAGCACACCATTACTCTTAATGTGTGCCCGCGTGAAGACTTCACATCTCATGTCCATGATCTATGAGATTTAGATCATTTAGTCATTCATGCGCTAGTCTTAATATTTCCCAGATAATAATAATAATGACTAGGGACAACATTTAAGAATAGTATTTTGTAGAATCTCACAGTTAAGTCTACTACTCAACGTCTTACAAATTTGTATATACTATTCTATGGACGTTAATATTCTTTATAGAAATATTAAACTGAAATGCCTTTATTAATAATAATAAAATGATACAAAATGTGTCCAGAACATATTGGATCCAAGTGCATATAATAATGGTCTCCCTCTAGAACTAGAGCCAATCAGGCATAAGTTTAATGCCTATTGCGCTAGTGTGACTATCATGCTTCTGTTGTGCAAGAGGCTTAGTCAAGGGGTCAGCAACATTATCATCATTGTGCACTTTGCATATTTTCACATCTCCTCTATCAATTATTTCTCGGATGAGATGAAACCTTCTAAGTATATGTTTGGATCGTTGATGAGATCTAGGTTCCTTAGCTTGTGCAATGGCTCCATTGCTGTCACAATAGAGACTCATTGGACCCACAATGTTTGGAACCACACCAAATTCCATAATGAACTTCTTGATCCAAACTGCTTCCTTTGATGCATTTGAAGCAGCAATATACTCAGCCTCTGTGGTAGAATCAGCAACTGTCTCTTGCTTTGAACTCTTCCAGCTCACAGCGCCACCATTTAAACAGAACACGTAACCCGATTGCGACCTCGAGTCATCTTTGTCAGTTTGGAAGCTAGCGTCAGTGTAACCTACTACACTTAGCTCATCTTCCCCTCCATATACCAAGAATGTGTCCTTAGTCCTTCTCAAGTACTTAAGGATATTTTTGACAGCAATCCAGTGACCTTCACTGGGATTTGACTGGTATCTACTCGTTACGCTTAGTGCATACGAGATATCTGGTCGAGTACATAACATGGCATACATTATAGATCCAATTGCCGAGGCATATGGAATCTTACTCATGCGTTCTCTCTCTTCCTTATTGGAAGGAGACTGAGCCTTCGAAAGGCTGATGCCATGTGACATAGGCAAGGATCCTTTCTTGGAATCTTGCATGTTGAATCGCTTCAACACCTTATCAATGTATGTACTTTGACTTAGACCAAGTAACCTCTTAGATCTATCTCTATAGATCCTAATACCCAGTACGTAGGTTGCTTCGCCTAAGTCTTTCATGGAAAAACACTTTCCTAACCAAGTCTTCACAGATTGAAGGGTAGGAATGTCATTTCCAATCAGTAGTATGTCATCCACATAAAAAACCAGATAAACGATTGTACAACCACTAATCCTTTTGTAGACACAAGGTTCATCCTCATTTTTAATGAAACCAAAATTTTGTACAACTTCATCAAAATGGAGGTTCCAACTTCTAGAGGCTTGCTTTAATCCATAAATGGATCGTTGTAGTTTGCATACCTTATTGGAACCATCAGGCATAACAAAGCCCTCAGGTTGTGCCATATACACATCTTCAAGAAGGTTTCCATTTAGGAAAGCTGTCTTGACATCCATTTGCCAAATTTCATAATCATGGTATGCTGCTATAGCAAGCAAGATCCTGACAGATTTAAGCATAGCAAGAGGGGAAAAAGTTTCATCATAGTCTACACCATGAATTTGCTTGAAACCTTTAGCCACTAGTCTTGCTTTATAGGTATTTACATTACCATCCATGTCAGTCTTCTTTTTGAAGACCTACTTGCACCCAATTGGTTTATTCCCATTAGGTGGTTCAGTCAAGGTCCGTACCTTATTAGTGTACATGGAATCCATCTCCGATCTCATGGTCTCACGCCATTTCTCAGACTCTGGACTTTGAATAGCCTCTTGGTAAGTCGTTGGCTCATTTTGATCCATCAACAGTACATGTCCTTCCTGAGTTACGAGAAAACCGTATCTTTCAGGCAAGGATCGTACTCTATCTTACGCAAGACTTGCGTCTCTTGAGCTTGAGGTAACACAACTGATTGTGATTCTTGCTCTTGTTCCATTATAGGCTCATTGCCATTTTGTGATTCTTGAATTGCTTCAAGTTCTACTTTCCTCCCACTTATTCCTTTGGAAATAAACTCTTTTTCAAGGAATACAACAGTTATAGCGACAAACACTTTGCCTTCGGTAGGATGGTAGAAGTAATAACCCTTAGTTTCTTTTGGGTATCCCACAAAAAGACATTTATCAGATTTGGGTCCAAGCTTATCTGAAATTAGACGTTTCACATATGCTTCACAACCCCAAATTTTGATAAAAGACATACTGGCTCGTTTTCCAGTCCATATTTCATATGGCGTCTTTATGACAGCCTTAGATGGAACACGGTTTAGTGTGAAAGCTGGCGTTAGCAAAGCATGTCCCCAGAAGGAGTTAGGGAGATCTGATTGACTCATCATTGAACGAACCATATCCAATAAGGTTTGATTTCTTCTTTCAGATACACCATTCCATTGTGGTGTACCAGGTGGAGTGAGTTGAGAAACAATCCCAAACCCTTTTAGATAGTCATCAAATTCTTGGCTCAAATATTCTCCACCTCTATCTGATCGAAGTGCTATAATGTTCTTGCCAAGCTGGTTTTCAACTTCATTCTTGAATTCTTTGAACTTTTCAAAGGATTCTGATTTGTGTTTAATGAGATACACAAACCCGTATCTACTGAAATCGTCAGTGAATGTGATGAAGTAGTGAAAACCTCCCCTCGCCATTGTGCTCATTGGTCCACATACATCACTATGTATAAGGCCTAGAAGATCACTTGCTCTTTCACCTTTTCCAGTGAATGGAGCCTTAACCATCTTTCCCAGTAAACAAGACTCACATGTGTCTATTGATTCAAAATCAAAAGAGTCCAAGTATCCATCTTGATGGAGCTTGGAAATGCATTTCTCATTTATATGGCTTAAGCGACAATGCCATAAATAAGTAGGGTTCAATTCATTGGCTTTGACCATTTTCGCATTTACGTTATAGATTGGTATTTCGAGATCAAGGACATAAAGTCCATTACTCAATGGTGCACTAGCATAAAACATTTCATTAAAATAAATAGAACAACATTTGTTCTTTATTTCAAATGAAAAACCCTTCTTGTCCAAACAAGAAACAGAAATAATATTCTTCGAAATAGTAGGCACATAATAGCAATTTTCTAGTTCAATTACTAAGCCAGTGGGTAAAGTTAAAAAATAAGATCCTACAGCTAAGGCAGCAACTCTTGCTCCATTTCCAACGCGCAGGTCCACTTCACCCTTTGCCAATGATCTACTCCTTCTTAGTTCCTGCACATTAGTACAAATGTGAGAACCACATCCAGTATCCAATACCCATGATGCAGAAGTAGATAGATTGACTTCTATAACATAAATACCTGAAGTGAAAGTCTCACTTCCCTTCTTCTTGCACTCCTCTAGGAATTTTGGGCAGTTCCTTTTCCAATGTCCTGTTCCATCACAATGGAAACACTTTCCGTCCTTGGCCACTGCACCAGTAGGCTTCAAGCCAGAAACACTAGGCTTCTCCTTGCCCTTTCCAAAAGTCTTACTTTTGGGCTTGTATGGCTTCTTGGCTTTGCCTCTCCCCTTGTTGGGTAAGACCATCAGAATGGCCTTATCCTTTCCTTTATTAATGTTTTGCTCAACAGTTCTTAACATGCCAAGCAATTCAGGCAGTGTTTTCTCAATTTCGTTCATGTTGTAGTTCATGACGAATTGATTGAAGCTATCAGGCAATGATTGCAAGATAAGATCAACATCCAACTCTTGGCCAAGTGGGAATCCAAGCCTCTCAAGGTTCTCAACATACCCAATCATCTTGAGTACATGAACCCCTACAGGACTTCCCTTTGCCAGCCTACATTGATAAAGCTTCTTGGAAACCTCAAACCGCTCATGCCTAGCTTGCCCTTGATAGAGCTTCTTCAAGTGCACGATCATATCGTACACTTCCATGTTCTCATGTTCCTTCTGAAGCTCAGAGCTCATGGAAGCCAGCATGAGACAGCTAACATCTATAGCATCGTCTTACAGCTTCTTAAAAGTTGTTTTCTCACGAGTCGGGGCTTCCTCAGCGGGTGGTTTAGGAAGTGCTTCTTCCAGGACATGTTGCTTTTTCTCTTGCTTGAGGACTATCCTCAAGTTTCGATACCAGTCAAGAAAATTAGTTCCTGACAACTTTTCCTTCTCAAGGATTGATCGCAACGACAAGTTACTTGATGTGTTCGACATGGTTATCTATAAACAGAAAAATATGCTTGTAAGTATCAAAATTAAAATATTTAATTAGGTCTTTAATTAAATATTTCCCACTATTTAACTCATAAAGCCAACCCTCATTGAATCAAACTTATACATAGTGGGCCAAGATCCATATTTCTCCTATTCTTAAGTCAGCTTTGGCTGATCACTTAAAAGTTGGTTATTTAGGTAGGAAACTCTTTCCAATTGCATCTCATACAACTCTTGGTTAGCTGGGTGAACAACTCTTATTCAAATTCATCTCATGAATATAAGCCCAACTCTTCGCCTCTAGGTCTTACCTTGTTAAGTCTGGCCCAATTAACATAACAGTTGGATATTACCTTTATCCCATCGCGACTTATTAATATTAACAAGATCACCCTGCTTTGACAGACCTTCACTTGTTGATATTAATCTTGACGAGTGTTATTTAATTGTAAGGCAAATTGACTTAATATATATTGAGGGTTTTGTTTAAAGATTGTCGTTTTAAATAAAATTAATTAATTAAGCGCGTACGCAAAATCACATTACGCAGATTAGCACAGAGTTTCCGTCTAGAAAATTTGAACAAGATCTAAGACTTGAATACATTTATATTTTGAATAAGATCTACGATTTTAATGAGATACCGATTCCCAGGAAAGGGAGGAGAGTCACGCGGTCATAATTAAATACCAAGCCTTTCCTTAGCCAGAATCCAACATATCTCAACCAAATCATAACCATTATAGTTATGATATCTCTTACTCAAAATAAAATGAATCAAATCACAACCATTATAGTTATGATATCTATTATTCAAATTAAATGATTGGATCACATCCAATCTTTCCTTAAATGCATACCATTGATGCACCAAGGATGACGACTAGGGTTTTACTCTTAAACCCTAATTTTTGTGCCCCCAAACATGGACTCTTCATGTACTGCGTAAAGGCAACCTAAAGATCTAGCAATTGGTACATCAAAATGTAATAATTGCGATTTAAATAGTTATATCGCATATGATTATCAATCTAACAAAATAGTATAAACACTTTATATATATATAAATTGAATCATGTTTAAAATACATATATAAAATAAATCATGTTATCATATAACATCATGCTATAAATCAAACATGTTATGAACACATAATCATGTTATCAAGTAAGGCTCTGATACCATTGAAGGGAATCATGCGGTTGATTACCGCAGCTGAATAAAATCCCCTATATGAGAAGATCTTGCAAAATACATGTTTCAAAGTTCATGTTGCAATCAAACATGAAAAAAGAGTAATAAGGATTACCTCTTGAAGACAGTTTGGGCAAACAAGACACTGGTAGCCTCGTCTTTACAGAAGTCCATGCGAACTCTCCCACTAGATCTCTATTGCGGCTCTTTGTACTAGCAGAGGCAATGTGTAATTTTCTGATATAGGGTTTGAGCATCTCATGCTCTATTTATAAGCACCCACAAGGTGACTAACCCTAATTCTTATTGGAGCCTTATTGGGCTTATCCAATGGGCTGGCCAATAAGACATAATTCTAGTGAGGTAATTCTATGCGTGTGACCCTATATGTATCTCTTACATATTTAGGTTGTAATATTTAAATATAAATATTAAGCTACTAGTGCATATACCAACATAACTCCCCCCCCCTCCGACTTCTCCCACTTCTTCAAACTTCTGAAACCCCCCCACCCCTCACCCAAACACATTTCACCCATTCAAAATCTCCCTCCCTCTCTCACGCATATCCTCCACTGCCTCCGCCTGCCACCGTCGCCAGCGACACCGCAACCGTGTGGAGTCGCCGTCACCCCATCGCCACCTTCTGCTGCCAGCAGCCCAATATTCTTCCCGGAACCCAGGTTCGTTACGCGACCCGACCCATTATGTTATGGTTTTGATCGCACCTTGTAGATGCGTCTGTGTCGCATCTTGAAGGTGCGTGTTCAGAATGCACACACCTTAAGGGTGCGCTTGATACGCATCCTTAAGGAGCGACACAGACGCACCATGAGAGTGCGTCATAGACCCTTATCTGTCAAAGCTTCAACGCTATGTTTTTGTTCTGTTATGAGTCTTATGTTTCCAATGTTGGTTCAGATATGGCAAGAACAAAGAATTTGAGTTTGCCCCCGGCCAACCGTTCTAGTCATGGTAGTAAAATCCCGCCCACGACATCGGTACGTAAGGTGCGTGCAGCCGCTGCCCTACGAAAGAAAGAAGAAGCACGTAAAAGGCGTGACGAGGCAACCCGTAAAAGGCATGCAGGTAGTGCAACGACTGCTGCCAGTGCAGTATAGGGGCCTGACGAACCTGAACAAGTACAGTAGCCTGAAGATGATGATATGGTTGATGTAGAACAGGGTTCTGGTGAAGGAGAGGAGGAGAGTTCTGGTGAAGAAGAGGAGGAGGGTTCTACCGAGGAGGAGGAGGAGGAGGAAGAGGAGGAGGAAGAGGAGGACGAGGATGCACAAGCGGATCAAGGTGAGGAAGATGATGATGATGACATATTCTTTCCTGGGGGGCCTTATGACAATACCTTGCTGAAGAGCTTCAAGCAACATATATCACTGGAGGTGTGGAAGCATTACAAGAAACCTGCTGAAGTGCTTGATAGGGGTGTCTTGAAAACCTACCACCATGAGAATGCTATGCTTGGGAATGATAAGGAGAAGCATAAGGATGTGTTAAAATGCTTTTTGACTTATGTAAAGGGAAGGGTTGTGGCTGCTGGTCTATTGCCTTTGTTGACATGCAACCTTCCCTCTGTTGACAAGACCATGCTAACAGCGTTTGTGGAGAGATGGCAGCAGGAGACATCCTCTTTCTATATGCCATTTAGGGAGATGACCATCACACTGGATGACGTTAGTTGTTTGCTACACATTCCTGTGAAGGGCAAATTCTTCACTCTCCCATCCCTGACTCGTGAGGAAGCAACCACTGTATTACACAAACAGCTCGGTGTTGCACAACATACTGACACTCCAACGACAACGCCTCGCTACTTTGAGTGGTACAAGTCAATCTCACACAGCTTTGTGGTCCCTCCTGAAACAAGAGGTCCTGTGGCAGTAACTCTTGTGGTAAAGATCAATAATTTAATGACTAGTTTGATTTTGTTTATGTTACAATTTATGATTCTGTTTCATTGTTGCTTGTAGGATGTTCTCGAACAATTATGGGAGCTGAGTGATATCACAGTTGACCCCAGTGAGACCCCTCAGCGGATCCTCGAGGCAAACCAGCGTATGCGGGATATCATAATGCAGCACTTGGAGTACGGAGGTGATGATGATGACAGTGGCAGTGGCAATGGAGTTACACCCCATGGTAGTGGTGGTCATGACAGAAAAAAGAAAGGAAAAACATCTACCTCGAAGACTAGTTAGGTCTAGTGTTTTAGGATTAATTTATGGATGACTGTATTGAAGACGAATTATTTTTCACGTAGGTTGTGTTTAAAAGACAAGTTATGTTGTGATGTGATTAATTTAGTCTCCAATTGTTGTGTTTTGTACCATTTACTGCTATGTTTTTTATCATGTTCTGCTTTTTATCATGTTCTGTTTTTTATCATGTTCTGTTTTTATGTTCTGTTTTGACTGAAACCTTTCTGTTGCAGATTTCCTTTCTCATCGCACACTCAGGGTGCGCCTGAATCGTACCCTTAAGATGCGTCTAAGACGCTCCATGAGAGTGCGATGTGTAACAAAATATGTGTTTAATCAGAAACTTTAAGGCCAGGGTCCCTGTACATTACACAAGTTCTGAATTAATCGCACTCTCAGGGTGCGTTTTAGACGCTTCTCCATGGTGCGTCTCAGACGCACCCTGAGAGTGCGATTTGCAACTCGAAATCAGAAACATATATGAAACAGAAACATGATGAAACAAACATGAACATAATCATATACAAGAAAAGGACTTTATTCATAATTTTTGGATGATAAATTACAAAATTTTCGAACATACAAGTACAATGACCCCTAGACCCTAGGTCCTAACCCTAGTACTTGACATATACAAGTACAATGACCCCCCACATATGGGATACAATTAGGAGAGTGTCTTCCTCTTCTTCAGGTCCTCTTCCTTGGCTTCTGAGCTCCTTTTCCTTGTCTTCTCCTCCTCGGCATCCCGGATGGATCTAGTGCAGCCACCTGAGCCTGGGTGAGCCTTGATACTTCCATTACAATCTCACACCGCCGGAGGACATTTTCTACGGGATTGTGGACCTATTCTATTTAGAAACTTTGAGTACTTTGAACAAGCAAGGATGAGCAAGGATGGTCACCCCTACATTAGCAACTATGGCACTCTAAATTTGAAATTTCACTTTCAAAGTACTCAAAGTTGCTAATGTTGGGGATAACATCCACATAACCCCAACCTCTCAAAACCCCCTAAACTAAAAGAATAACATTAAAAACAAGACATACTAAAAGCATAGAAGAGGAGGGGAGGAAGAAGAGAGATTTTGTGTGAAAAATGAAGGATTGGGAAGCCCTTTTTATAGAGCTGCGGTGACCTAGGTTGTAACGACGCACTTAATGACTCATTTAATTAGTTTTACCAGTTGTTGACTCATGGTCAATGGCCGGTGCGTTTTAAACGCACTCTCAAAGTGTGTCACCATCGCACCCTCAGTGTGCGTCCGATGTCGCACTCTGAAAATGAGGTTCAAACAACGACCATCACGCTAGTTAAAGGTGCGTTCGAAAAGGGTAATTTCGGGTTTCAGAAATTTCCTTCGGTCTAAATAGGGGTGGGGGGGGGGGGTCTGAATAACAATTCCCATCCAAAAATCCTGAGTCCGACGAGATCGAGGATCTACAAAGTTCTCTTGAGGCCCATGACCAAAGGTTGTCGTAGAGGTATTTGATAAAGGTTTTTTTTCTTGATTTTATTGCTCTGGGGTTAAATCTTTATGATTCAATCATAGGAAGTAGATACAGGTTTTTGTCCTTAGGGTTGTGTGAACATCAGTTCCACAAGTTAAATATTGATTTGAGCAGATAGAAAGATGTTTGTGAATTTTGTTGTTGTGATTTTAATTAAAGAAAACAGTACAAGAAGGTTTACAAAGGTAATAAAGGAGAAAACATTTTCTGAATGCATTCACCTAATCCTCTAATTGCTTTCAACTCAAACACTTTTGTAATGATTCATTTCATTTATGATGTCGAGATGAATCTATCTGTTGGAATTTCTATATGAAATCCCTTACCATCTAAAAAACCCAAAGGAACAATACAACTCATCTTCTATCTCAAAGACATTTTCAATGACTAATATATCCTAAGACAATGTATCTTAGGCTTGCGAATCCCCGTCGTCACCCCGGAAGATCCTGTTAGAACTTAGAACCTCACCTATCACGTGGAAATTTAATATTGTTCCTACCCAAGAATTCTCACCCTAGGACAACTAGCTCATTGAGTGATTTCTCTCTTGAACTGGATCCACAGTTATCTCCCGATGTCATGCTATTCCACAGAAATCTAACACCAATTGCTGATACTTAAAGTGTTGAAAGTAAAACTTTAACACGTTGTATTGTGACCTAAGACATAGGCGTCTACTTCCATTAAACTAAGAATTCACCAATTCATATCAATTTCCCGATCTATTCATAAATTTTTGAAGCTCTTTGATTATTAGTTGATTGGTTAGAAGCATGAAGCATTGAAAGAAACGCCATACATGAAGGATTTACATTGTCGCAACCAGTTTAGCGGCGGGACGACGCTAAAATGTTTAGAATTCAGAAGAGTCACCATCAACAATTTTAAAGAGGGAAAATGTCAGAAAACCTGTTAAGATATGGTTTTCGCAATCACAACTAGATCTGGGAGTCGATTACGCGTAGGAAAGGTACTAACATCCTACAACGTTCGTTTATAAACACTTACCTTTAATTAATTGTGTAAAATATATTAGCTTTTCAAAAATACTTATTCCACCCCAAGTAAATATTTATTAGTTTAATTATGTATCTAATTAGTTGAATTTAACTAATAAAATGAAAATATATTATTTACAGATTTGGCAGGACAAGCCTTTGAGGCTTGCGCCTACGTATCCCCCCTTGTGCAATGGGGTCTTCAAGGCCACATAGTTCTTAGGGTTAAATATATTTTAGATTTGGGGTGCTTGATGGGAATCGTGTCCCGGCCTACGTATTCTCTTTAGAGAGACATCAAGGCAACGTAGTTCTGAAGGAAAGCTTGATTTGGAAGGGCTAGAGAAAGCTTAAAGAAGCTTGATTACGAAAGACTTGAAGAAGCTTGAACCTGACTGTGAAAGCTCGAATAAGCTTGATTATGAATAACAATCCTACATTATCCAGGGTGATAGACTGATAGTCTTCAAAGGGGATCAGAAAATGCAACCTCTAGGCCCAACCCACACGAAATGAAACGGGATAAAAGAAAAAGTTGTGCATATGAACAGTGAAATAGAGCTTTGAATCTTAAGTAAGTAGATTATGTTATTTCATAGAAAGAGTAATCTCTTAATCAAAGAGTCATGTCTCTTCACTTAAATATCAAACAATACATTCATTTATTTAATTATTAAATAAATTATTTAACATATCACATGAGACATTTCTTACATATCCTTATTCGTGATTGTTGTTCTGGGATGACAAAGTGTCTCCCTCTCCATCATAAAGAAAAAGTTAGGCACACTATTTATTTATCATTTATAATTCTCTATTACTTGTTATAGGACATGTTATATAGTGTATCTACATCCTTAATTTTGTATCGGCTAACCCTAATAATTCCAGCAATTAGTATCATAGTTGATGGTCCTATTAAGCCGAGTATTTAGTTTGGCGATGGTTGATAGCCTCGTACTACTTGGTAAGACTTCCGCTTGAGAGGGAGTATAATATTATGATTTGCACTTGAGGGGAGAATGTTGAAAATTTCAAGTGAGTAATAAATCATAACTCCTTCATTGTCTTAAGGTTTTGGATTAAGATATTTTGTTAGATCAATGTTATCTCTTAAGAACAAACCAAAGAAATCATGCTTTGTGTTTGTGATGGATGTGAAAATACAAGAGTTCAAGGATAAGTTTTATACAGAAGCAAGAGTTTAGGGACTAGTTTGTAATAGTTTGTAGTTAGGTTGTTATGTGAGCTGGCAAGTAGTTAGATTAGTTAAAACTGAATTAGTTAGAGGTTAGTTACTGAGTTCTATTATAAACAGAGAGTTTAGCATCTTCACATTGTAATCTGAAGTATTCTGATTAATAGATTCAATCCAATTTTCATCTTCTTCTTCCACAAGCTTCTTCTATAAGCTTGTTTCAGTTTTCAGTTTTCTTTGAATGGAGATTGTGCAAGATAAAGGTGTAATGGCATTTAATTTTAAAATATCAGTTTCAAATTTATAGAACAAAATTGATGGTGCCCATTAAATCCGTTGAAAAGAAGTCAATTTCATTCTTGTATGGTTAATGTGCTTTATTGTATTGAAGGTTTTATTTTTAAGGGTTGTCTAAATGATCATGATGAAGTTTGGGTTATATAACTCATCATCCAATCAAATTGGAGATAAGTGAGTTGAAAATAAATTAATAAATAAAATATATAAATTTCAACTCACTTATCTTCAATGTGATTGGATGATAAGTTACTTAACCCAAACTTTCTCATATGTTATTTACACAACTCCTATTTTTAAGGCCTTAATAACACAATGAATTATCCTTGATGGAGAAAAGCAGACGTTGGAAGAGAAGAAATGGAATCCAACGATTTCTAGAAGGATAAAATGGCAGTAGAACCGAAAAAGAATCGATGGTAAAAGAGAAGTAGAAAGAATCTCCTTTCTCTTTGTCCTAAGTATTGGTGTAGAGATTCCAGCAGGTCTAAATTCTGAGTGCACATTATCTTACGTGCAACTGTATTAATATTGAGGAGCAAACACGACACTGAATTGCATCGGAGATTTACAAGAATTTTTACTTTTAAGGCAGTAGTTCGTCACTGCACAACTATTTTCCAAATATTTACAACACAAGAAATGAAAGCAAGTCGAGAATAATATATCATTTTCGGCAAGTGGAAATAACAATATTTTGGCACATATTATGATGTTCCAGCTCTTCTGCAATAATTCTACCTAAAAGTATCACAACCAAATGTTGTCTCCCACTAATTTTAAATAATACCATATTTAGTCTTTTCATAATCGTGAATGTAATGGAAAGCATGGACATATTAACAGGGGACCCTGCACGCTTTATAAATGGACACAAGTAAGGTGAGGATTCTACAACAAAATCGAGCAAGTAGCAATATCATTATGGAATTCAATCATGAAGACAATGCTACTAAACTATTTCAAGCTCAATCCCACGTATTCAATCACATTTTCAGTTTCATAAACTCTATGTCTCTTAAGTGTGCAATTGACTTGTGCATACCAGATATCATACATAACTATGTTCAACCCATGCCACTTTCAAAACTCATTGCTTCTCTACCAATCCACCCCTCTAAAACCAAAAGCATCTTTCGCTTGATGCGAATTTTGACCAATTCTGGATTCTTTATTCAGCACAATGTCACAGAAAATGAGCTTGAAGTGAGGTATGAGCTAACTGATGCATCTAGACTACTTATTAAGGACCACCCCTTCAGTATGTCATCTTCACTGCATTGCATACTTGATCCAATTTTAACTGAGCCATGGTATCAATTTTCTACTTGGTTCAAAAATGAAGATCCTACACCTTTTTACACAAAGAATGGGATGTCATTTTGGGAATATTTTAGCCATAACCCCAAACACAGGCACAGATTCAATGATGCCATGGCTAGTGACACTCGATTGGTTTCAAGTGCAGTCATGGAAAAGTGCAAAGGGGTGTTCAAGGGATTGGAGACACTGGTTGATGTTGGGGGAGGCACTGGGACTTTTGCTAAGGCAATAGCTAAGTCATTCCCACAACTTGAGTGCATTGTATTTGATCTCCCACATGTTGTCTCTGGCTTGCAAGGAAGTGAAAACATTAAATATGTTGGAGGGAACATGTTTGAGGCAATTCCTGCAACTGATTCCATTTTGTTGAAGGTAAAATGTTGTCACATAGTTAGAATATGTTTGATTTACTGCTAAAAAGTATGGAAACTAATGACAAAATAACACATCCTGATGCACTTATTGATGTAAAACTTGCTATTTGCTTCGACAAAAAGTGTATCACAAATGTGTTATTTTTCAGTTTTCATTCGTTTTAACAATAAACCAAACATGCTCTAAAATATATCTTCTAAAGTACCTCTCTGACAGATAAACCATGCTTGAAGGTCTATGCATATTTTATTTCATTTCGACTCTACAAATGAAAAATATGTTATGAAGTTAATGATGATTTAATTAAACATGAAGTGGATACTGTATGAAGTACAGAAAATTAATATTGAATCTACTTTGAATTGCATGAAGTGGATACTGCATGATTGGAATGATGAAGAATGCATGAAAATATTGAAGAACTGCAAGGAGGCAATCTCAAAAAAAGGTAAAAGGGGAAAGGTGATCATCATAGACGTGGTGATTGGGAATGAGAAGGGAGATAGTGAATCAATTGAAACGAAGCTCTTTTACGACTTGGAGATGATGGCATTGCTCGGTGGCAAAGAGAGAGATGAGAAAGAATGGGCCAAGTTAATTTTCTCTGTTGGCTTCAGTAACTACAAGATAACTCCAGTTCTTGGTCTCAGGTCTCTCATTGAGGTGTATCCATAGTGTTGCCTATTGACAAGTGATAAGAAGCTAGCTGAGTCACATTATGTACAATTGATATAAATTCCTCTACGAATTTTTTATATTGATATTCTTGTCCAAGTTTTCATTCTATATAAGTTGCATTCTGTTTGATAAGGAAAAAAAAAACATAAGTGGGGATTCAGTGTGCTTGTGTTAGAGATAAATAGGCATAATATCCTACGGGATATTTCTTTATTTATTTATAGACTTATTTTGTAATATGCCTCCGAATATTCTTAGCATATTCTATACTTTCATTATTATAAACAAAATTGTCTACCTCACACACAATTTGTGGTGAGAGTATCCAATCTTACATGGTATCAGGTTTAAGTTGAAACCCTAGCCTCCAAACTCTCCCTGTGGCGCCACCTTTCTTTTTTCCTCTTTTTTCCTTACTACCTAAAAAATCGAGCCAAACAGCTGCCACACAAATTCTGCACCTACCTGCACCTGTCCTTCCGTGCGCCGTCAGCCTCGTGGTTTGCGCGCTGCCATTCCACGCTGCCCCTCTCACCTTCTGTGATGTTGTTTTCTTGTGCTTTGTGTGCAGTCTTGGGTACACGTGAGCACTTGGAAATCACCTTGCTTGAGTTCCCGCGCCGCCAGACGCCTTGATTTCCGCCCCTTGTTTTCACTGTCCAGCCGCCAGCTTTGCTTTTCACGCCGCACTCTCTTTTTCCACGCCGCTCGACATAATTTTGCCCTACCAGGTCTCGTGCTTCGCGAAGTGCCCCTGTGTTTGTGCATGGAACCTTGTTTTCCGTACCACTTTATCATCTGCTTGCCTCATTTTATGTGCGCCTCTACTCCTCTCGCCCCGCGCCGCCAGATAGCTTGATTTTCAGTGCTCTGCCACGCCTTGGATTTTGCGTGCCATAGCTTTTTTGGTTTTGACTCTTATTCAGAGTTGATAATTATTGTTTTCGGTTGATAATTATTCTTTCACATGGCCGATATTATTACTCCTCCGTTAATGTCTTTCAACACTTTGCTGCACATGATTACAGTGAAACTTAAAGCAGATAATCTTCTTCTTTGGCGTAAGCAAGTTACTGCTCTTCTTCATAACCAGAACCTATTTGATATTGTTGATGATACAGTTGATCCTCCGCCCAAGTTTGTGCAGGAGACTTCTGCTTCAATAGTCTCTCCAAATCCTCTTTTTGTTCAGTGGCAGGCTCGTGATCGTAATGTCAACAGTCTGCTTCTTTCGTCCCTGGCCGAGGAGACCTTATCTGAGACTCTTAGTGCAACCACTGCTCGTGATGTTTGGACCGCTCTCCATTCTGCTTATGCTTCCCGCAGCAAGGCTCGTGAACTGCGTCTCCGTGATGAACTCCAACTCTTGTGTCGTGGTTCTCTCTCTGTTTCTGAGTATGGACGAAAATTTCGCACCATTTGTGATCAGTTGGCTGCTATTGGTGCACATGTGGCTCATGATGACAAAGTTCACTCGTTCCTTCGTGGTATTGGCCCCTCCTATGCAAATTTCTCCATGGGCCAGCTTGATCAAGTACCCCTGCCCTTATTTACTGATAATCTTTGTAAAGTCGAGAGCCATGCTATTTTTTAGGCTTCTCTTGAGGAATCTGTGACCCCTCCACCTGGTGCTTTCATGCGAGCAATCAGACTCCTTCTTCTAGCTCTCAGTCTTCTCGTGGTGGTCACCATGGTAATTCTAATGGTGGCTCTCGTCCGCGTCGTGACAATGGTGGCTCTCGTCGCCGTGGCTCTTATACTCCTCGTTGTCAACTTTGTCGTAAGCAGGGTCACTTTGCTGATAAATGTCCGGTTTGCTGGGATTGTCCTTCCGAGTTTGCAAATTCGGCACAATTGTTTGCTGCCGGTTTTTCGTTGAACAACTCCAACCGTTCTGACAGGTATATGGATACAGGTGCTACCTCACATATGACTCATTCTCTATCTCAGCTGACAGACTCTCATGACTACTCTGGTAATGATCGTGTTCTTGTCGGTAATGGAGCTGGTTTACCTATTACTCATATTGGTTCTCGTTCTGCTTCCCATTCTGTTCCTTTATCTAATGTTTTGGTTGTACCTCGGCTAACCAAGAATCTTGTCTCTGTTAGCAAATTGACTCATGACCATAATGCTAGAGCTATTTTTGAGGCCGATTCTTTTGTTATTCAGAACCGACAAACGGGGGTTGTTCTAGGAAAGGGCCCATGTGATAAGGGACTTTATGTTCTTGACCAAGGATCGCATGCGCTGTTTGCTACCAAAATTTCATTACCTTGTGCCTCATTTGAATCATGGCACTCACGGTTAGGCCATGTTAATTTTGATGTTATTCAAAAATTGCATAAACTTTGTTGTTTCAACGTTTCCTCTATTTTGCCTAAGCATATCTGTTGTACTTCTTGTCAGATGGCTAAGAGTAAGCGTTTAGCCTTTTATGATAATCATAAACGAGCTTCTGCCGTTTTAGACCTTGTCCATTGTGACTTATGGGGACCGTCTCCTGTTGCCTCTGTTGATGATTTTTCTTACTTTGTTATTTTTGTGGATGAATTTTCCCGGTTTACTTGGTTTTATCCATTGAAGCGCAAGTCTGACTTTTATGATGTCCTTGTTCGATTTAAAGCATTTGTGGAAAATCAATTCTCCCGGTTGATCAAAGTTTTCCAAAGTGAAAATGGCACCAAGTTCACCAATAACAAAGTCCAGGCCTTATTTTCTTCTTCAGGTGCGCTTCATCGGTTTTCATGCCCTCATACTCAGCCATAGAATGGTCGGGTTGAACGGAAACACATACATGTTCTTGAGCTTGGTCTTGCTATGTTGTATCACTCACATGTCTCTACTCACAATTAATATATATTATTAATTGTGTGCCCTCTAAGGTGTTATCTAATAAGATTCCTTTTCCGGGCTCCTATTTCAGGTTACACCTACATATGCAAATTTCCATCCTTTTGGATGTCGAGTGTTTCCGTGCTTGCGTCCCTACATGAAAAATAAATTCAGTCCTCGGAGTACTCCTTGCATATTTCTAGGATACAACAATCATCACAAAGGATTCAAATGCTTCGATCCAACTACTTCTCGCACTTATGTGTCCCGTCATGCTCAATTTGATGAATTTTGCTTCCCGTTTGCAGGTTCAAAATCTTCTCCCAATGACTTGGTGGTGTCTACGTTTTATGAACCGGCGTCAGAATCTCCTCCATCTTCACAACCTGTTATTCCTGTTGTTCCGGAGAGTTCTCCACCGACTGGTCCTCTGCCTTGTCCATCGTGTGTTGACCCAGATGTTCAGCTGGTTCCTGCTGTTGATGCACCACCTTCGCCGTTTCCTCACAATGATGCTCCACCTTCATCGGCTCCTACTTCCCCAGCACAGCCGGTCACCCCTCCTGTTGCGACTCAGGCTCCGACTGCTTCATCGCCTACCCCTCCTGCAACTGTGGCTCAGGTTCCACTTGCTCCTGTTGATGCTCGTCCGCGGACTCGCTCTCAGAATGGTATTTCAAAGCCGAATCCGCGTTATGCTTTGATTCATGCTCAGCCTACTGGTCTTCTCACTGCTTTGCATACTGTTACTGAGCCTAAGGGATTCAAATCTGCTATGAAGCATCCTCACTGGTTGGCGGCAGTGGAGGATGAACTTTCTACTCTTCATAAGAATCGTACTTGGACTTTGGTTCCTCGTCCTTCCACTACCAATGTTGTTGGAAGTAAATTGGTTTTTCGCACTAAATTTCATAGTGACGGCACTGTTGAGCGCTTAAAATCGCGTTTGGTGGCTCAGGGTTTCACGCAGATTCCAGGGTTTGATTACTCTCTTACTTTTAGTCCTGTTGTCAAAGCTACTATTGTACACCTTATTTTATCTTCTGCCGTGCTTAATGATTGGCAGCTTCATCAGTTGAATGTCAAAAATGCTTTCCTTCACGGTCATCTCACTGAAACAGTTTATATGGAGCAGCCTCCTGGATTTGTTGATCCTCGTTTTCCAACTCATGTGTGTCGGTTGAACAAGGCTCTCTATGGCCTCAAACAGGCGCCTCGTGCTTGGTTTCAGCGCTTGAGCTCTTTTCTCCTGCGTTGTGGTTTTTCGTGTAGTCGGGCTGATCCATCCTTGTTCTTTTTCTACAAAGAACATATTACTCTTTATCTTCTTGTGTATGTTGATAACATCATTCTTACTAGTAGTGATCACTCTCTTCTGTCTCGCCAATAAATATCTGGGTAAGCTTGACTACTTCCTTGGTCTTGAGATCACTTATACTGCTGATGGTTTGTTCTTGGGACAAGCCAAATATGCCTATGATTTGCTTTCTCGTGCTCTGATGCTTGAGGCCAGTCCTGTTTCGACGCCCTTGGCTGCTGGTTCTCACCTTGTCAGTTCCGGTGAGGCCTACTCAGATCCTACACATTATCGCTCTTTGGTTAGGGCCTTGCAGTACTTGACTATTACTCGCTCTAACTTGTCATATGCTGTTAATACCGTTAGTCAGTTCCTTCAGGTTCCGACTGTGGATCATTTTCAGGCTGTCAAACGCATTCTTCGTTATGTCTGTGGCACGCAATACTTTGGTCTTATGTTTCTTGGTGATAATCTCTTGTCTTCGAGTGCCAAGAAACAACCTACTATTGCTCGCTCTAGTTGTGAATCTGAGTCCCGCGCTATGGCTAATTCTGCTTCTGAGCTAGTTTGGTTGCTTAATCTTCTTCATGAGCTTTGTGTTCGGTTATTAGCGACTCCACTTCTTCTTAGTGACAACTAGAGTGCCTTGTTTATGGCTCAAAATCTCGTTGCTCATAAGCATGGCAAACACATTGACTTGAATTGTCACTTCGTTCGTGAGCTGGTTTCCTCTGGTACCCACTTCTCTCCAGCTTGCTGATATTTTCACTAAGGCGTTACCTCGTCCGTTGTTTGACCTTTTTAGATCAAAGCCTCGGGTTGGTCTTCACCCAACGCTAAGCTTGACGGGGGTGTTAGAGATAAATAGGCAGAATATCCTACGGGATATGTAAGACCCAAGTTTTTAAGCTTAGAATAAGTGGAAAAGATTTCCATTTACGATTAGGCTTGATGTATCGTGAAAGGAAACCTGAACTAGAGTTTACCAAATGAAATAAATTTATGAAGGAGAAAGTTCAGGAAAAGTCAAAGGATTATATCGAAGTCGATAAAAGTTATAGCACGATCGTTATACACTTAAACCTAGGTCAGAAACCCTAGTATATAGCTAGTTTTCACTTTTAAGCACGATGGAAGTTAATTCCAAAAATCTTCAGAGAAATGTTAGAACTTCTCTTTTTCCATATATCACAACCGTTTCGAGGCGAAACTCTAGGATCTACGAACGTCCGATTCCAATCATCGGAAGTTTGCCGAAACCGAAACCCTGGTATTTCAAAACCCTAGAATTTCTCGACAATGAAGACTTTTTCTATTCAGAGATTCAAATGAATATTCCACACGTGTACACCCATTTCTCTTGATGATTTCAATCTTTCTTCAGAAGGAAGTTTTCTATTCCGACATTCGATGCAAAAAGCAACTTATCGGGTAAAATAGTTTTATACCGACTATGCATTAGTTGCCAAAAATACAAGGAGACCTCTTTATGGTTTTGGAATTCTTTTGCCAAAACATATCTATTAATTCACGGAGAATGACGCCGGAAAAATCAGATTCGCGAAACTTTCATTTTCCCGCGAATTTCCATCTTCTATATATAGCAAAGAAAGGAAGAAAAACACAAATTTTCCTCCATTTTTCTCTCCAAACCCGCGGCCAAGAACAAGGAAGAAGGAAGAAGAGTTTTTGTTCAATCCTTGCTTGATCGTCGATCAATCAGTTTCTACTTCAAGGTTTCGAGGTATAATCGCTAATCCTTACCTCTGATCGCTTTTTCCATAGCTTTTCTGTAGACTTTTCTGAGCTGATAGTTTATGGGTTTTTGCAAAACTATCCTGAATCTTTCATTTCTGATTCTAAACCTCTTCTTTATGTGCCCAAGATCACTTCTGCCGGATTAGATTTTCCGTTATGTCGCCGGAATTCCGTCGGAATCAAATTTAGCCTAAAATACCCATTTTTTGAGTTTTTGAGGTAAAGCTTCAACCTTTAGGCTAAAAACTATCGCCTTAGCTTAGTGCTAGTAGGATTAGTTGTCATAAACGTCGTTGGTGACGTCCCTGCAAAATTTGGTTTTTGGGATTTCAGTTTTGAAATTTCTAAGTTAAAAATCATGACCAAAATACCCCTGCGACAGTTTTTGATCCAATAATTTTTCCGAGTTCAGAATAACCTTAGTTACGGCTAATGATAGCATAGGAACCAAGTTTGATCGAAGAAAAATCGAGTCTCCTAATTACCTAAAGTGGCCGAGCCTATAGGGGGAGGAGGAGGAAAATTTCCTTTTCCGAAAACTTGTCTTTCGCGCTAGATTATCGTACCTTAGAGTATAGATTACTTCGTGTAACCTTAGTGATGTATTGATAGCTTAGTTTCCGATAGATTCTGATAGTATTTATGTGGTTTTGCTCTAAAGGTGATTTTGAGGAATTTCCAACGGAGCAAGGCTTTGATTGTGAAGGAACTTTAGGAGATAACTCTGGAGAACCTACAGGTGAGGGCATCTCACTGAATCTCTAGTTAATGCTTAGGGTCGATGCTTTCGACATTGTTTACTGTTTATGCACTGGATTGTGTGTGATTGAAAAATGTTTTCTGAGGCTTCGGCTGACAATGTAGATGATGAATCTACTGAATGCTTTTGAGATTGACTTATATGCCAAGTGCTAATTGGGTAATTTAGGATGTGTGGTGCATGCCTTATATGCTAAGTGCTATGTGGTTATTGCTTAAGATATTGACATATGACATGTTGATTGATTTTGATGAGTTAATTCTGCTTTTGCACTATAATCTGAGATTCTGGATCGTGAGAATAGCGGGCAGGTCATGCCGATTTTATTTTGAGAGTTTTGAGAAAGCTTGATAGGACGAATGAGATTCGGGCCTTGTTATGATGTTTATGGATCGAGACATTCTCTGGAGTCATTTGGGGATTAGGAGATCCCGAGAACTGATAGGATTTGCGATAAGACTAAAAGGATACTATTTTGTAAAGAAAACTCATAAGACATTAAACAAACTCTAAATTTTTAAGTAATGATAACAAACTCGAAAGGAAGCTTCGGATGCAAATCTTAGTTTTGGAAAACGAGAAGTGTCGTCGGATCCGAGGGTTGAGAAAGTTGAGAGGCTTCGAGTATGTAGATGTATTGGTGCTGTTGGAGCAGGGTTTGTTGTTGTGCTGTTGGAGCAGCTATGCTGTTGGGCTATCCTGGGGATAAGTCCGGGGAATTGATAGTTCCCGAGTATGTGATACTCTGGTGCTGTTGGAGCAGCTATGTGTTGTTGTGGAGTGTGTCTTTTGTCGCAGAATCGACTTTACCTTAGGGTAAGCTTTTAGAGACTTTAATTTACCTAGAACACGTGGCGACGTGTCGAGTGAGGACGGAGACGTTGTTTGACTAATCATCCTGCATTCATGCAACATTAATGGGGTATTAACACAGGACGTACTCTGGACCTCGTCGGTTTCCAAAATGGTCATAAGACCCGGAATGCCGTGAAAGAGCGTTTATAGACGTCTCTTGTAGCAGACCGAAATGGCAGACCTACGGGTTTACTGCTGATCTGACTACCGCTGTCGTTGGAGTAAGAGGCACGCGGGCCGAAATGGTTCCACCGTGGCTGGTGTTAGGGCTGATCCGTTTGATGTCCATCCCTTTCCGGAATGCATGTGGTTGACTGGGTTAACCTGCATATCATATCATGCAACATGCATACTAATTTAGTTGTCGAATGTGATTGTTATTTGTTAATCCTATTTGGAACATGTTAATTGTTACTATTGCTGTTATGTTCATTATGGAATATGTAACCCTAGGATGTTATCCCTAGCTATAAGCCTAAGTGGCTATTCTATTATCTGTATCTATCGATGTTATTATTTACATAATTCTTTGGAGTTGACCCTCGCGTCTTCTGTGTGTGCTTTGGCGGACAAACGCCCTTTGTCAGATGTCCACGACGGTCTAGATCATGATGGTTCACCCTTCGGGGGGAACTAGAGTTGAGATGCTGGAACAGGAGCGCATCGCGGTAGCGAGAGGAGGACGGATGGTGTACTTAGACTAGGTCGTTCTGAATTCAGATTCGGACGACGATCATGCTAGCATGTAGGTTTTAGTGCTGGTGTGAGCTCCTCGAGATGGGATTAGTGTAGGAGTAGAGTCTTAGCTCTGAACATTGAAATTCTGGTTCTCGCACAGGACAGATGTCGAACGCGATGTTGGGACAATCGGTTCCACAATTGCACAACAGTACAGAAATTAAGCCACACGTTTAATACAATAGAAACAACACAGTAGCAACAATAAATCACCAAAAAAACACAGAGAATTGATAACCCAGTTCGGTGTCAAAACACCTACGTCTGGAGGATACCAATCCAGGAGTCAATCCACTATCTTAGTAATAGCTCTCAGGTCATACATGAAAGTCCCTCCTATACCTAAGTACTCCCCCTTAGTATAGAGCCTCTTCAATGTCTACCACTATTACAACAAGTGAATCTAGCTTAGCCCTTCTCCTCTAAGCTATGAGAAAACTTTCTCTAACCCCTAAAGACCACTGCCACAGCGATCAAGACATGTTTATCAATAAACAAGTTTGATGAGATTACAACTCAACTAAACATATCAACTTAGTACTTGCAATAGCACAGGAATCACTAAGTTGTTACAATACTCACAACAAGACTCAAATAATAAACCCTAAGATCAGTATATCACACTCAGAATCCCTATTTTGCTAGGGTTTATAAACTCCTTTATATAGACGTTCACGTGAGGCTTGGATCTTCAATGGGCCGAACGTCATAGAGTCCACAACAGCACTTCTGGAAAGAATCTTCAAGAATCAAATCTTACCAGAATAAAATAACAGAACCAAGTAAGTTTAAATTCAAACTTTGAGATATACTTGGTTCACACGTTATCAATCTTGTTACTTCAGCCAAGATTAAAACAAACACGCCTTCAGAAGATAAAACGCACAGCATAGGATAAATCTTCTGAATTCCCTTACAGTCAGCAGCCCAACAAATAACTTGATTTCAGCGATTGAACCACCAACATACGTAAACACACCATGTTGTTCCAGATGTTGGAACATATGGTTGCACATCATGTTTTGAGCAAAATGCAGCCAAGAAAAAGAACTACAATCTCCCCTTTTGGCAAATTTTGGCTAAAACATGAACTGAAGGTCAAATAAGCACAAACAGCAGTACTCAAACAACATTAGCTAAAATGCAGACAATCATAACAAAGGAACAACAAACATCATTTGTTTTCTTTGGGGACAGGGTAGTTTCCCACCTATAGCTTTTTGTGTGGTTTCTTTACGGGAATCACAGAGAGTTGGTTGGACTTAGGAGGTCTTGCTTCAGGCCGATGGGCCAGCTTATTCTCAGTTTTGAGGGATGGTGTTGTGGACACTTGACCTTTCTTGTGGATTGTACCATTTGCCTTCGGGCGTTACACTTTTCTTTCCGTCACTGGAGGATTACTCGTGACGAGGTTACTACTACAGCGGGGGCTGTTTATATATTGTATATTAGTTCTGATTATTGTTATTGTTGGGTTTTATTTATTTCAGCCTTGTCTTAGTTATTATTATAAAAAAAAAATATTCACGTTTTTCCGCATTAAGTTTATTTTGTTACTAAAGTGACGCCACCGAAATCGGGGTGTTACAGGATATTTCTTTATTTATTTATTGACTTATTTTGTAATATGCCTCAGAATATTCTTAGCATATTCTGTACTTTCATTATTATAAATAATATTGTCTACCTCACACACAATTTGTGGTGAGAGTATCCAATCTTACAGCTTGCATTCTGGGTTACAGTGTATGCCTGTATGGTGGGTAGATTGCGGTTGTCGGTTCTGGGTGGGGACTCAGTGTGTTTACTCAGGGTTGTTTTAAGGGGTGCTGTGTGGATTTAAGCTAGCTGATTAATGTGCTACAATACAACATATTTGAACCCAACTTGGATCTCCACAAAATCAAAGAATTCCCCAAAAAGAAGCAGTAACCTGTGACAGAACACCTGGAATCAATACAGCATCATGAAACCAAAAAATTACACTGTAGAATTTCAGGGAAAGAGGTGGTTATGTGATTTTTTCTGGTCTGTGTGATTTATGGCCTTGGTGGAAGGTTAAAGATCTGTTGGGGATTAAAGATGAAGAAAGGTGCTGTTGTTGCCAGTAAAATAAGGTATGGAGAGGTTGTTTTAGTGCAGATGGTGAATTCTTTTGCCTAGGTTGAAACAGAAAAGATAGATAAATTATGTGATTTTTTTAGATAAGCCATAAAATATATTGAAAATGAACTACGAGGGGTAATTCAACCCAATACAAAGAGAATAAGAACAAGTAGCAAGGATAGCTAAAGACATTACAGTAAAATGCATCTCAAGTTTTACACTTAAAAAGAAACCCTTAGAAGCTAGACTTTAGAAAAAATTCTTCATTCCTTATTAGGAAAACCTCCTTGCTGCAAATAATGATCACATACATCATTTATTCAATGAATCTAAAAAACTAATTTTTGCTTATAATTGTGACAGGAGGGTGTAAAAGTTTCTCGAGCTGATCATCCTTGCCATTCAAATCGATCATTAAATTTAGCATTTTACACTAACATAAGGACTCTGATTTCGAGTTGGTCTAGCATAACTAGTATTCGATTTAAACTATCATACCTACCTTTGCAATAAGCAATGGGGCTTTTCCGAACTAGTTGCAGCATTTTCTTCTGAATTTGGACTAAGAAGCTTATATTTCGAATGAGCCTTGTGTCTTTAATTAATACAACTTCTCTTCTATTTAACAATCTATGCTAAGCTTTAGTTTCAAAAAAAAAAAAAAATCTATGCTAAGCTTCTTTCAACACTTGGCTAATTTTGAAATTTCGTATTAAGGTTTACCAGTAAGTTTTTAATTTTTTTAATTTTGGGCAACAAAATTTATTGAAATATATAGAAAGGTGATAAACAACACTTCTCAGCATGAGTACAATGACTAAGCCACAAAATAATTAAGCTGATAAAAAGTAAAAACTGAACCACCACTAAATAAGAAACCCCACAAAAACCTCAATCACAAATCCTACTAGCATGATCGCATGCTTTAACATCATTTAAGTTTAAATTGCTTGTTTCCTTTCAAAACATAGTGCAAAATATAGATAGAAAAACAAGGACAAACTTGGACAAGAACATCAATAAGAACAGAGTGACACATATATATTGTGGCTCTTCTTATCTCTTGTGAACAGGGAATACTAGGGATACACCTCAATGAGAGATCTGAAGCCTAGAACTGGGGTTATCTTGAAGTTACTGAAGCCTACTGAGAAAAACAGTTCGGCCAAATCTTTCTCATTTCTCTCTTTCCCATCAAACAATGTCATCATATCCAAATTATAGAAGAGCTTTGTTTCAAAAAAATTACTATCTCCCTTCTCATTCTCGATGACCACGTCTATGATTATCAATTTTCCTTCTCTTGAGAGTGCCTCCTTGCAATTCTTCAGTATTTTCAAGCATTTTTCATCGTTCCAATCATGCAATATCCACTTCATGCAATTCAAAGCATAACAAGATTAAATAATAATTTACTATTAATTAAGTAAATAAGGTCATTCATAAATCACGTAACAGCGATGAATTACTTTTGAAACTTCACCTTTGCAGCCTTTTTAACCACCACAAAGTTAAAAGTAGTGGAAAAATATAAAATTTTCACTTTGTGATGGTCAAAAACCGACACAAAAATGATGTGTTAAAAACAGTCGTTACTATTACGTGATAGACAAAACATTAATGTTCAGTACACTAGTTAACCTAATATTATGTTTTTCGTTGGTAAGTCTAGAAGAAGGACAAATGATTGATGTAGCAATTATCTTAGGCCTTAATTATTAAAACAAGGTCAACATTAAAATAATAGAGTTAATTTAAAAGGTATATCTATACAGGAATTAGTGATGAACACAACATTCAGTCAACACCTTTGTGACACACGTATCAATGGTGGTCCACAGGTCGCAACTAATGCGCGTGTCAACATGGTGTCAATCCTAATTTATATGTCTATCAGTCTATGCTTAAAATCTCATGTAACATTTTACCTTCAACAAAATTGCATTGGCAGGAGGAGTTGCCTCAAACATGTTCCCTCCAACATATTTAATGTTTTCACTACCTTGCAAGCCAGCAACAACATGTGGGAGATCAAATACAATGCATTCAAGTTGTGGGAATGATTTGGCAATGGCCTTAACAAAATTCCCTGTGCCTCCCCCAACATCAACCAGTGTCTCCAATCCATGGAACACCCCATTACATTTCTCCATCACCACAGAGGAAACCAATTGCATATCACTACTAGCCATGGCATCATTGAATAAGTGATTGATTTTGGGGTTATAGGCAGCATATTCCCATAATGACATCCCATGTTTTGTGTAAAAAGGTGTAGGATCATCATTTTTGAACCATGTTGAAAGTTGATACCATGGCTTAGCCAAAATTGGGTCAAGTGTGATATTCAAGAAAGATGTCATATTAAAGGGGTGATCCTTAAGAAGTAATCTAGATGCATCAGTAAGCTCATAGCTCACTTCATGCTGGTTTTCAGATACATTTAGCTGAGTAAAGAATCCCAAATTGGTCAAATTTTGCATCAAGCGATAGATGCCACTGGTTTTGGAGGGGTGGATCGGAAGAGAAGCAATGAGTTGTGAAAGTGGCATGGGTTGAGCATAATCATGTATGATATCTGGTATGCATAATTCAACTGCACATTTAAGGGACATAGAGTTTATGAAACTATAAATGTGATTGAACACGTGGGATTGAGCTTGAAACAGTTTAGCACCACTGTCTTCACCATTGAACACCATAATTTTGCTACTAGCTAGCTCGATTTTGTTGTAGAATGGACCTTACTTGCGTCCATTTATAACTGCGAGCCAGTGTTGCTTTCATCGCATTTATGTTTACCAAACTTTAATGTTTTATGAATCGCAAAATAGTTTGTGACACCAGCGACACTACAATACAAATGTTTTATGGTTTCCTTTACTATGCACTTTGTGGTTGTCTAAAACTGCCACAAAATTCGGTGGTGTTGCACGACACTGAAAACAGTTCACGTTTCAGCCTTGTTTATGAGAAGAGTAAATATGATATAGTTAAAACAAGTGTATTGAGATACTACCATTTCGTTGTGATATTATTAGGTAGAGTTACTCAAAAAGTAGGGACATCTAATATGTGCCATAAAAATGATTCAATACTCTGTTTTTTTAGGCTTGTTCCATCCATGAACATTGAGATGAGGTATAGTACCTATAGTGTAAGGAACGTGATGTGAGATTCCTAGAGAGAATGAGAGCGTAACCGCTTTAGAGAGAGAAAGTAAATGAATTTCAATCTTGTTATTTCTCAAATGAGCTAAGAGTCCTTTACAATTGATATTCATCCCATATTTATAGATGTGGAGTTGAGCTTGGTACATCTAACCCTTCCTATTGGGCCGGTTGGGCCTCGGGGAGGAGGCCCAAATCCCTGGTCCGCTTATTGCCCTAAGCTGGCGCTCCTGGGCGAGGGACCCTGGGGTCTCGCCCAGTCCACAAGTCCACAAGACACCGAGCTCGAAGCATGAGAGCTGAGTGTGTCTTTAAGTAGAAAAACTAAGGCGACGGTCCATAAGAAGCCAATTAATGCTAAAACTTGAGGTCTAACAACAAAGAGTAATGGCAAACATGGCTTGATGTTTAAAAGTTTAAAAATTAACATTTTGAACTTCTTGCTATGTTCCCCTGGCGGCTCGAGTCCAGAAGTGGGCTTGTGGCGATGGCGCTTGGTTTGCTTGCCTTGCCAAGGTTACGCACGTGCCCTAAATTGTGATATTTTGACATGTGTTAAGCTTGTGCCACGCGTAGCGCCCCTGAGTGGTGCAAAGGTCAGCAAATCTACGGTATCTCAACTGCTATCTTTGAAACGTCTCTTCAAATCATAGTAAAACCTGCCAATTTGAATTCGAACCAATAAGCTTCAGCCGTTGTAACTTTTCATTTAATGCGTTGCTCCTGTTTCCTGAAATCCGCGCCACACTCCCTTGAGTAATCGTTCCACCTCTGCCATCATGGGGCACGGTTTCCAAACCGCTGCTCATCCCAACTTTTAAATTCTCCCTCACCCCTCATTCACCACTTCTGGAATCCCTACAACCTGCTAAAGTTGACAACCTTGCGCCCTTCCCCCCTTTCATCCTTATTCTTCCCTTTAGCAGAAATGACTTCCCAACGCTGCACCAAAGGGTCTTCCCGATCCCGCAGCGCCGCTCCCGCATCTCCTCCTTTGGTTAACCCTCCTCCCCCCGGAGGACTTCCTCTTATTGAGAGTGAAATCAACGCCTTTTGGCACCGGGTTTTCGCCACTCTGCCCCAGTCCACGAACAAAACCCCCACTCAGGGAGCCATCTGTCAACCCTCTGAGCAGTCTTCTGACGAGTCTGTTACTGAGACAGCCCGCCAGGCAGGTGGGCTTTGCCACGAGAAGTCTCTCGAAGATGTTCTCGTCACCGGGCGATGCATAAGCATCCGCTGGCCCTGGAAACATCGCATTGTTGAACAAGGCGTGGAAAAACCCCACTTCCTCTACGTCTACGAGTACTTTTTCCTTGACCTGGGGATCAAACTACCCTTCTCCCCCTTCCTTCGCCAAGTGATGAGGGAAATTAACGTGGCTCCAAGCCAGCTCCATCAGAACGCTTGGGCCTTCATTCGGTGTTTCGAGATTCTTTGCAACGCCGTTGGTCTTGAAGCGAAGACCACCCACTTCTTCTATTTCTACGCCGTTGAGCCAAAATCTTTGAAGACCCCGACCCCTGGGTGGATCTCTTTGAAGTTTCGGACGGGCCGGCACCGCCTCTTTCCTTACAAGAGCAACGTCAAGAAGGGACCTGGGCGCCGGTACTTCCGCATAATCGTGCATCCCACTTACCCTGAAGCTTTCACCCTTCTGGACGGGACAGCTCTGTTCCCTTTCTACTGGACCAAGAGCCCTCGCGACGTTCCGTTGCCGTCAGATGCGTCGTTGAGTGATGACGATAAAATCATTCTTGGCTTTTTCGCTGGGCTCCCCATCCTCGAGTGCTCACAGTTGCTTGAAGCCGCTCGTAAAAACACCCTCCACTCATTCCTAGGAGGAATGAACTTTACTGAAGCCGTACTGAAGCGCGCCCTTGCTGCTAAAGCGTTTGAGTTCCCTCCTGTTTTTAACACTAACGGGATCAAGAGGAAACACGCTGCCGCAGATGTTGAAGCCGAGACTGCTGCTTCCCCTTCAAAAAAGCGGACCAGAGGATCCACCTCGGTTAATCCTACGCTTGGATCTTCGATCGATGTTGTTCCTTCCGAAACTGTCGGGACAGCCCCAAATGTTGCTGAACCTGGGTCTGGCGATTTAGTACCAGACACCGTCCTTCCGCTGGAGATTGACGAGCTGGCACCGAGGCCTACCAATGACGCTGCTCAACCTTCCCGCACAAGAAAATCCCAAAAATCCAAAGGGGGCGACCCTGGCACAAACGGAATGTCTAGGGTCGTGATTCCTTCACCCCAAAAGTTGAAAAAGAAAAAGAAAAAGGTCAAGAGAGCCAAGGCCGCCAAAACTGGTGAAACATCTGCTCCTCGCCAAGGCATGGTGGGCGAGGATGAGCCCAACCCCAAGGGCAAGGAGGGACCCTCGCCCCTTCCCAAGGAGACTCTTGTTGGTCAAAGTGCTCCTGAGGGCGCTGCTTCTGATTTCCCTCAAACAATCCTCCCTTCTGACCATCCATCCCAACAAGTTGGGGCAAGCTCACCCAGGGCCTCCCTAGTCCACACATCAAGTCGCAGTGATGAGGATCAAGCTCCTGCCGTCTCACCTTCTCCTCGCCCGCCCCTCTTTCCCCGCCGTCAGCGATCCGAACGCTGACGAGAAAGAGAGCTCTCCTTCAAACCAGCAACCCACTCCTGTCGACTTTATGCTGACTTACCCTTTCTTAGGTAATATGAAAGGAGCTGGAAATCCTGACCTTGATGGTATGGCACAAGAAGCCATCTCGAGTCTTTTGCGCGCGGGGTGTCTCTTCGCCAAGTTATCCCAGGATTCAGCTACAGCCGATGAAGTTGAAGAACTCCGCCAGAAGGTTGCGAGTTATCGTCTCGCCACACTTGAGGCGTACGAAGAACGTGACAGGTTGCTGACTCAGGTGGTGGCCCAAACTACAAAGCTGACCAATTTGGGAATCGAGATGAACGGTCGCCAGACCGACTTATCCGCCTGTGAAGAGAGAACGGAGGACATAAAGGACGAGCGGGGTGATTTGCATAAGGAGTTGGAGGCGAAGAACGAGGCAATCGCCGCTAGTAGGGCCGCCTGCATTGTTAAGTACAGGGAAATCGTGTTCCTGCGCAGTGAGTTGGGATCGACGAACGATGTAAGATCAAGTTTTGATCTAGTAGTACAACTCTATGTTTTGATGATTACAAGTTAACCTTTTGATATGAACAATTATGGTACTCTAACGTGTTTTTCTGAGTGTGCTATTTACAGGCTCTGACCTCTATTCAATCTCACACAAATCAGAAGCACTGTGCATAAAGAGTGACCCAAGCAACGCTTTCGCAACGTCCATGTTCACTCTGAACAGTGGAAAAGCTTCAGAAGATATGAAGTAAATCAAGCTATGATAAGGACTCAGCTCACTTGAAGCTCTGATGATCCAGAAGATCTGACAACCAAGAAACTCTGAAGGTTCAGATGTTCTGATGGTGTAGAAGACTCTGAAGATCCAGAAGCTAAATAGTGGAAACTCTGATGTCCAGAAGCAAGAAACTCTGAAGACCATGTACTTCCCTCTGAGTTCAGAATCAGAAGATACAACGGTCAGAGGATCTGTGCTTTCCCTCTGACTCTGATCAACTGGCTTCACAAGTTCCAACATGAAGCATTCCCCTGATCAGAAGTCTCCTAGGTTTAAAGGTCAAGTCGCTATCCAAGTACAAAAGCATATGTACTATCCTTACGACCTACCTATTGTTCTCAGCCACAGCAGAAGCTGGAATTTCCAGAACTGCCCTCCAACGGTAGCATTTCCATGCAGCGTTCAAACCCTATTCCTTGGAGTATAAATAGAGGCTGAAGTTTGAAAGATGCGGTTGGAAGAATTACACACGCGCAAGCTATATTCAAAAACATTCAAGCATTCTATCATCTTGAATTTCATTGTGTTTACTATTAGCTTTTCAGAAGCAAATCTCTTGTAAACATTCCTTGATTAAACAGTTTGTTTAGTTCCTTTAGGAGATCAAGGTTGATCGGATCCTAGAGAAGACTAAGAGAGTGAATCTTTGTGTGAGCTAAGTCAGTGTAATTGTTAGTCACTTGTAGGTTTCAAGTGCAGTTGTAACACTTTACCTGATTAGTGGATTGCCTTCATTCTAAGAAGGAAGAAATCACCTCGACGGGTGGACTGGATTAGCTTGAGGGATTTATCAAGTGAACCAGGATAAAAATCCTTGTGTGCTTTTCTATCTCTTACCTTTAGCACTTAGTTCTCGAAAAGATTTGTCAAAATCTTTAAGGTGGAAGTTTTTATTTGAAAACGTTATTCAAACCCCCCCTTTCTACCATTTTTCATACCTTCAATTGGTATCAGAGCGCAAGTTCTGATTACCACACCTAACAGTGTTCAGTGATCCGGGCCGGTGTGAAAAACAATGGCTACCACCAGTGAAACTCAAAGAGATGGTTACAATGCAAAACCTCCCATGTTCGACGGTCAGAGATTTGAATATTGGAAAGATAGACTTGAAAGTTTCTTTCTAGGTTTTGATGCAGATCTCGGGGATATTATTGTGGATGCCTATGAGCGTCCAACTGATGAAGAAGGCAAGAAGATCCCAAGGTCAGAGATGACTGCAGATCAAAAGAAGCTTTACTCACAACATCACAAAGCTAGAGCAATTCTTCTAAGTGCTATTTCTTATGAAGAGTACCGGAAGATTACAGATCGTGAGTATGCAAAAGGCATTTTTGAATCCCTGAAGATGTCTCATGAAGGAAACAATAAAGTCAAAGAATCAAAGGCATTGTCTTTGATACAAAAGTATGAATCCTTCGTCATGGAGCCAAACGAGTCCATTGAAGATATGTTTTCCAGATTTCAGTTGCTTGTAGCTGGAATTCGACCTCTCAACAAGAGCTACACAACAAAAGATCATGTCATAAGGGTCATCAGATCTCTTCCTGAAAGCTGGATGCCCTTGGTGACTTCAATAGAGCTCACAAGAGATGTTGAGCGCATGAGTTTAGAAGAACTCATCAGCATACTGAAATGCCATGAGCTGAAGCGCTCAGAGATGCAAGATCTGAGGAAGAAGTCAATAGCCTTAAAATCCAAATCTGAGAAGGCTAAAGTAGAGAAGTCAAAAGCTCTTCAAGATGAAGAAGAAGAATCTGAAGAAGCATCAGAAGATTCTGATGAAGATGAGCTGACTCTGATCTCTAAAAGACTCAACCGAATCTGGAAGCACAGGCAGAGCAAGTACAAAGGCTCTGGAAAGGCCAAAGGAAAGTCTGAATCCTCAGGTCAGAAGAAGTCCTCACTTAAGGAAGTCACATGCTTTGAGTGCAAAGAATCTGGGCACTACAAAAGTGACTATCCAAAATTGAAGAAGGACAAGAGGCCAAAGAAGAACTTCAAGACCAAGAAAAGTCTGATGGTGACTTTTGATGATTCAGAGTCAGAGGATGTTGACTCTGATGGTGAAGTCCAAGGACTCATGGCCATTGTCAAAGACAAAGGAGCAGAGTCAAAGGAAGCTGTTGACTCTGACTCAGAATCAGAAGGAGATCCTAACTCAGACGATGAAAATGAGGTATTCGCTTCTTTCTCTACCTCTGAACTGAAACATGCTTTGTCTGATATTATGGATAAGTATAACTCTTTGTTGTCTAAGCATAATAAGCTGAAAAAGAACTTATTTGCTGTTTCTAAAACTCCTTCTGAACATGAGAAAATCATTTCTGATTTGAAAAATGATAACCATGCTTTAGTTAATTCTAACTCTGTGCTTAAGAATCAAATTGCTAAGTTAGAAGAAGTTATTGCCTACGATGCCTCTGATAGTAAGCATGAGTCTAAGTATGAAAAGTCTTTTCAAAGATTCCTGGCTAAAAGCGTAGATAGAAGCTTGATGGCTTCATTGATCTATGGCGTGAGCAGAAATGGAATGCATGGCATTGGCTATTCTAAACCAATTAGAAATGAGCCTTCTGTGCCTGAAGCTAAATCTTTGTATGAATGCTTTGTTCCCTCTGGTACCATATTGCCTGATCCTTTACCTGCTGAAGTTGCTAAACCTCCTCTTAAAAAAGGATCTTTCTCTATGTCTAAATATCATGCAAAAATTCCTTTACATTATCATGTTGAGAAACCCAAGGTGATCAGAACCTCTGGGGTAACTAACAAGAGAGGACCCAGAAAGTGGGTACCTAAGGATAAGATTATCTATGTTGCAGATATCCTTGATAGCTCCACTGAAACACCAGTCATGGTATCTGGACAATGGATGCTCGCGTCACATGACGGGAGAAAGGCGTATGTTCCAAGAGCTAAAACTTAAGCCTGGAGGTGAAGTTGGCTTTGGTGGCAACGAAAAGGGTAAAATTGTTGGTACTGGTACTATTTGTGTAGATAGTAGTCCATGCATTGATAATGTGTTATTGGTAGACGGCTTAACTCATAACTTATTGTCTATAAGTCAATTAGCTGACAAGGGTTATGATGTTATCTTTAATCAAAAGTCCTGCCGGGCTGTAAGTCAGATCGATGGCTCTGTTCTGTTTAACAGCAAGAGGAAGAACAACATATATAAGATCATATTATCTGAGTTGGAGGCTCAGAATGTGAAGTGCCTTCTGTCTGTTAATGAAGAGCAATGGTTATGGCATAGACGGTTAGGGCATGCCAGTATGAGAAAGATTTCTCAGCTGAGCAAGCTAAACCTTGTCAAGGGCTTGCCCTCTCTGAAGTTCGCTTCAGACGATCTTTGTGAAGCATGTCAGAAAGGCAAATTCACAAAAGTCCCTTTCAAGGCAAAGAATGTTGTCTCAACCTCAAGGCCGTTGGAACTTCTGCATATCGACCTTTTTGGACCAGTGAAAACTGAGTCTATAGGTGGCAAGAGATATGGGATGGTCATTGTTGACGACTATAGCCGCTGGACATGGGTAAAGTTTCTAACCCGCAAGGATGAGTCTCATTCTGTGTTCTCTACCTTCATAGCCCAAGTGCAAAACGAGAAGGCTTGTAGGATTGTACGTGTCAGAAGTGACCATGGTGGAGAGTTTGAGAATGACAAGTTTGAGAGTCTGTTTGATTCCTTTGGAATTGCATGTAACACCCCGATTTCCAGGTGTCACTTTAGTAACCAAAAATAAACTTTACGCGGAAAACAGGTAATTAATTTTTTTTTTGTTTCTTTCCTTTAAATCAAAACGATAAGGAAGTAAAGACAACACCCAACAACTAAACTAACCGATATACAAATATATACATCTGTACAGCCTCAGCTGCACTCCATGTCACGCGAAGCCGCAGTGACTCCAAAGTAGTACGCCCGCTGGCAAATATACAAACCAGAACTGTGAGTAAAAGTATCAAAATACAGTTATCCAAGAGAAAGTCGGCACTCAAAAATGGCCTGAAAGGAAGACCCCTATACTCCGACAGACTCTCTGTGATCCTCCTCAAAAGAACCACACAAAAAGCCACACATCGGAACCTACCCTGTCCCAAAAAGAAACTGACGATCAGAGCTCTACACAAAAAAATGTCACTAATCCTAACCTACCCTCCCAGATCAGCTCACCAATCATCCTCCTCCTCATCGCTGCTCGGCGAGTAGCTCTCCCCACTGCTCTCGGAGTCAGAGTCGGAATCCACCGTAATCATCTCGGTGTCCAAATCCATAACCTCCCTCCTCACTGTCCTGCGCACCGCCCTAGTCGAGCCGGTCTCCACATCCACCTCTCCTGTGAGAACATCCTCCTCCTCCACCCTCATCAAGGGGTCCACACGGTAGCCGTGCGGTGAAGAGAAAGATAAGAGACGTGAGGCAGATGGGACAACAGACTCCCTCCTCGGCTGTACGAGCCTAGAGGACGACGCCACGTCGGTAGAAGCGATGGCAGTAGCCGGAGGTGGCACAACAGATATAGCAGCAGTAGCAGGCTCGATCTCCTCTGGGTCCTCCTCAACAGAAGGTGAAGTCGGAGGTGGTGCAGGTGGTGCATGTCCAGTGCCTGGTCCACAATGAACTGAGGGCGGCAAGTCAAAACTCAGCTCCATACGCCGTAGCACTCCGCTCGTCAGGCGTCCTCGCTCATCCGTCTGGTCCTCCATGACCCTTCCCCTATACGTCGCCCGGTGACCAGCTACATCGATCACCCAAGCGGTGGGGGCATCCCTATCCAGCAGCTCATATCTGATCCCTCCCGAGGGAGAGACCGTCGAGAACCAGTCGGCCATCGACATCTGGCAGCAGGCCGACCGCCCAAAGACAAACATACAAACAAAGCCAAGGCGCTAGGGTCAACTCACAGCAATAAGTACATATACACTCAACATGTGATATGGGGTATAGATATATAAGTTGTTATTTAGGCATATAAAAAATCCTAGCATGTTATGGCTCTAACATTGCTTCAATAGACAAACAGCACACAGTCTCAGTCAGCATGAATGTATGCGTGAAATGCACAATATGAATCCGGATTTGTGACGCGTTCCCGTTCGCCACAAGTGAAGCATTTTCACTATGGATGGACCATTCCCGTTATCCATCCTGGATGAAATCCATCCTGGATGAACCATTCCCGTTATTCATCCTTGGTGAACCATTCCCGTTATTCACCGAATGATGAACCATTCCCGTTATTCATCATTTATGCAAGGTGAACCATTCCCGTTATTCACCATGATATGCACAGGTGAACCATTCCCGTTATTCACCCGATTGAATGCAACGTGGTTAGCCAAACAACGAATCGTCCTTACCACGAAAGTGTCTAGCTCACAACCCAATCTCAACCAAACCCAATGAGTTAGTGTCGGTCAATACAACACAACTCGGAGTAAGTGTCGGTCAATACAACACAACTCCAACAAGAAAACACAAGGGTCTAGTGTCGGTCAATACAACACAGCCCAAACAACAAGAGCACTAGGTGTCGGTCAATACAACACGGCTCCACAACACTCCCCAAGAGTACTAAAGTACTCGATGACTTCGATCATCACCATAGCTCACCTTAGTGGCTTTCCCCAATTCCGATAACTCTCCCAACCCACAACAAAGGTCGACTTTTCCCCGTCTTTCGTAAATGTTTTCCCCTTTAGTTCTCCTATAACTATTCATTTAGTAAAAACGTTTCGAATTGAATTAGTCAGGTTATGAGTTTATTTCTCAAAGTCTAAGTCTCCCAAAGTCTCTAGTTTATAAAATTCTATTCATTCTAGGTTTTCCGAAAACCAACCACCCAAAAGAAGTTTCTCGGGGAAAGTCTAAGTAAACCATCGAATCCCAATAAATGGCTAAGTCCCAAACCCCTCGTTTGAACTTGCCTAGGGTTGCTCATCCAACCCGAAACATCAAAGATCACCAGATCAATGAATCTCCACTCCGAAGTCGCGTCAAAACGCACAATCCAACAAAGCACAACATCACAACATCAGTTCATCAACATAAACAACACCAAAGTAAAGCATAAGTCGAATTGATCGACGCCTATCATGCATTCATAGCTAATATATAGTAAGTTGCCCTAACCTCGAGCTGTTCCAGCTTCGAAATCAAGGTTGTCCTCAAACAGTTGCTCTGAATATTCCAAAGTTCCTTCAACTGAACCTCGGAGAAAAACAAAGCAGAATCCAAACAAAATCGATTAGTTCGATCGCAAAACAATACATAAACGATAGAAAAAGCATTAAAGCTTCAGAATACGACAATCGGGTACGAAAGGACAAGTTTTCGAAAACGAAAAACTCCCCCCCCTTAGGAAATAACCCACGGCCATAAGGAGAAAAGGGCTTCGGCTCTTTTTCTTCGATCAAATCAGTTTACAAGGTAGTTTTAGGGTAAAACTAAGGCAAAGAAACTGTCGGAACAATTTTCGGACAATCGGGTCGAAATACGACTACGCAGGGGCATTTTGGTCCAAAATAAAGGCTCAAAACTTCAAAGTTATCAGTTCTGAAAACAAATTTGACAGCAACGATCCTCATGACATCCGTGACAACAAATCCTAAAGGCACGAAGTCAGATTATGGCTTTACGACAATAAAGTTTCGAAATGTGAGACAAAAAGAGTTTTGAGTCAATTTTTCAGATCCTGGACAACTGAATCGCAATCAGAGTTTACTGACAGAGGTTTTAGACTCAGGGGAACATAAGGAACATAACCCAAGCGAGAAATCAGAGAAATCGGACAATTTTAGAAAAAGCTCAAAACTTAGAGCACAGAAACGACTTCAGAAACGCAACAGAAACAACAATCAGAGGTAGGAATCGTGTTAGTTACCTTGATACCTAGAAGTAGGGACGAACTGCACGAAGATTGGTCAAGATTTCACGAAAATCTCTCCTCTCCCTCTCTCTCTACAATTCTCGGCCAAAATGGTGAAAATGAAGAGGATATTTGCTTTTTCGCGCTATTTATAGGCGGGCGAAATCGCGGGAAAATGAAAATTTCGCGATTCCGATTTTTGCAGCACGATCACCAAGGAATTCTAAGAGAGATTCTGGCGTCAGAAATCCAGAACTCAAAACAAATATCTAGGATTTGGGAAAAACGATATCGAAAAACTCAAAAGCGGTGTCGGTTAATCAGCCCCGAAAAACTACTTTTTGCTGTGATGCTCAGACGACAAAACTTCCAACAGAAGAAAGATTGGAAATGTCGAAACAAGTCTGGCAATGCGAACGGAATCTTCGTTAGAAGTCCCGAATAGAAAAAGTCTTCATCCATTGCTCTAAAATAGGGTTTCGAAGCAAAGAAATTAGCGTCGGCGGACATCCGAAAAGTGAAACCTATCGTGCGTATAGTCCAGAGTTCCGAAATGAAACGCTAGTCGATGGAAAAATAAAGAGAATCTTTAAATTTTCCGAGAGTTCGAAATCTCACTCAAAACGTTACTTTAAGAGCGAAATAGCCTATTCTGGACACGCTCGCCCTAAGGCAAGTGTGCAGACGACTCGCACTAACTCCGAAAACGACTACGCAACATTCCTCAAGCAATTCCTGAACTTTCTTCTTCATTAATCTTCCTCAAATATCAAACTCCTGTCACGCTTACACTGATCCTACGCGTGAGTCGGAAACTAGCTTGTTCTGAAAATTCAGGTCTTACATTGCACATGATTTCCCTTGTCCCAGAACTCCTCAACAAAATGGTGTTGTTGAGAGGAAGAACAGAACTCTTCAGGAGATGGCTAAACCATGCTCCAAGAAACTGGCATGGCTAAGCACTTTTTGGCAAAGGCAGTAAACACAGCGTGTTACATTCAGAACAGAATCTCTGTGAGACCAATTCTGAATAAGACTCCCTATGAATTGTGGAAGAACATAAAACCCAACATTTCTTACTTTCATCCTTTTGGTTGTGTTTGTTATGTTCTTAATACTAAGGATAGATTGCATAAATTTGATGCTAAGTCTTCTAAATGTCTATTACTTGGTTACTCTGAGAGATCTAAAGGCTTTAGATTTTATAATACTGATGCTAAAACTATTGAAGAATCTATTCATGTTAGATTTGACGATAAGCTTGACTCTGACCAGTCAAAGCTAGTTGAGAAGTTTGCAGATTTAAGCATTATTGTTTCTGACAAAGGCAAAGCTCCAGAGGAAGCTGAGCCAGAGGAAGATGAACCAGAAGAAGAAGCTGGTCCCTTTGATTCACAAACTCTGAAGAAGAGCAGAATCACTGCAGCTCATCCTAAGGAATTGATTCTGGGCAGCAAAGACGAACCAGTAAGAACCAGATCAGCCTTCAGACCCTCTGAAGAGACCCTGCTTTGTCTGAAAGGATTGGTGTCCTTAATTGAACCCAAGTAAATTGATGAAGCTCTTTAGGACAAGGACTGGATTCTGGCCATGGAAGAAGAATTGAATCAATTTTCTAAGAACGATGTTTGGAGCTTAGTGGAAGCCTGAGAGTGTCCATGTAATTGGAACAAAATGGGTGTTCAGAAACAAGTTGAATGAGAAAGGAGATGTAGTCCGAAACAAGGCAAGGCTAGTTGCTCAAGGCTATAGCCAGCAGCAAGGAATAGACTACACAGAAACATTTGCTCTAGTAGCAAGACTAGAAGCAATCAGACTGTTGATCTCTTTCTCAGTAAATCACAACATAATTCTACATCAGATGGATGTTAAGAGTGCCTTCCTAAATGGATACATATCAGAGGAAGTCTACGTTCATCAACCCCCAAGTTTTGAGGATGAGAAGAACCCAGACCATGTGTTCAAATTGAAGAAGTCACTCTATGGTCTGAAGCAAGCTCCCAGAGCATGGTATGAGAGACTCAGCTCATTCCTTCTGGAGAATAAGTTTGTAAGGGGTAAAGTAGATACAACTCTCTTTTGCAAAACTTACAAAGATGATATTTTAATTGTGCAAATTTATGTTGATGATATTATATTTAGTTCTGCTAATCAATCTCTATGCAAAGAATTTTCTGAGATGATGCAGGCAGAATTTGAGATGAGTATGATGGGAGAACTCAAGTACTTTCTGGGAATACAAGTTGATCAAACACCAGAAGGAACATATATCCATCAGAGCAAGTACACTAAAGAACTTCTGAAGAAGTTCAATATGCTGGATTCAACAGTGGCCAAAACTCCAATGCTTCCTACATGCATTCTGGAGAAAGAAGATGCAAGTGGTAAAGTTTGTCAGAAGCTCTATCGTGGTATGATAGGTTCACTTCTATACTTAACTGCATCTAGGCCAGATATATTGTTTAGTGTTCACTTATGTGCTCGTTTCCAATCAGATCCAAGGGAAACCCACTTAACTGCTGTTAAGAGGATCCTAAGGTATCTGAAAGGTACCACTAACCTTGGCTTGATGTATAAGAAAACATCAGAGTATAAGCTTTCAGGTTATTGTGATGCTGATTATGCTGGAGATAGAACAGAGAGAAAAAGCACTTCTGGAAATTGTCAATTTCTGGGAAGCAACTTAGTCTCATGGGCAAGCAAGAGGCAATCAACCATTGCACTATCAACTGCAGAGGCAGAATATATCTCAGCAGCAATATGCAGCACTCAGATGCTCTGGATGAAACATCAGCTGGAGGATTATCAAATCCTTGAGAGCAATATCCCAATCTATTGTGATAACACTGCTGCAATTTCATTGAGTAAGAATCCTATCTTACATTCAAGGGAAAAACACATTGAGGTAAAGTATCACTTTATTAGAGATTATGTACAGAAGGGCGTACTTCTTCTGAAGTTTGTTGTTACTGACCATCAATGGGCAGATATCTTTACAAAGCCCTTAGCAGAGGATAGATTTAATTTCATTCTGAAAAATCCGAATATGGACTTTTGTCCAGCATGAAGATGGATCAGAACCTCTGACTATGATACTTCTTTATCAGAAGATGTCTAGTCCAGAAGGTAACTCTATCAGAGTGTACGAACCCATTGGTGCTGACTCTGAAGCTGAGACAGTAAACGTGTGTCAGTTTCTCTGATGCATAGTTCCTTGTGCCCGTGTGACAGTCTGTCGTAATGAGTGTTGATGTGCTTCTCTCCTGCGTGTGATATGTGTATTTACTGTTACTATCATGTCTTTAATTTTTAACTGTTGATTTTAAATTGCTTTTTGAATCAACAACGGTTATTTGTCAAAACCCACTATACACACACGATCTCCTACACTTTCGGTTTTTTTTTTTCTCTCTCTCTCTTTTCAGTATCTTCAAAAACCGTTTTCCCACGATCTCTCTCTCGCTCTTTATTCATCCTTCATCTTCATCTTCAACCCAAACCTTCAACCGCTCAAAATGGTGAGATAAACCAGAACTGAAGGCGCTGAAGCACCCAGGTTCCCTTACATGGTAGTAGGTCAAGTTACAGGCCAAATGGGTCCTGAGAATCCGAATCAAGGTCAAGCGTCGGAGAAGATGATCCCAATTGCAGAACGGGACTGTGCCGTTCACTGCGTATATGCTCCTGAAGAACTCCAGGTACTTGCAGAATGGAGATTCGACCTCGACAACCTTGTTGCAAATGGGTATGACTTGCGTCCTGAAGTTCAAGCTCAGGGATGGGAAGAGTAGTTCAACAGGCTCAGAGGACCGATTTATGACAAATTGGTCAAGGAATTTTGGAAGCATGCTAACTGTGATGACACTCAGGTGGTCTCCCACATTGCTGGAAGGAGAATCATAATCACTGAGAAGTCGATTGTGAATCTGCTGGGTGCAGACACTGCTCATGGGTATCGATTTCAACTGACTGAATCGAAGCTGAAACCCAAAACGAAGGATGAGACCAACAAGGCTCTGTACACCACATACAAACCGGGCAAGATTGACTACAAGGTTGTGGATCTTCATCCCAAGCTCAGAATCTGGCACAAGATTCTGCTGCACTGCATTAATCAGAGGCCAAAGGGCAGTTCTCCGGACTACATCAACTTCTGCCAGAAGGCAATGTTATTCTTCATCCAAGACAAGAAGAAGATCTGCCTCCCTTTCTTCTTGTTCTCATACCTGAAGGAATGTATCAGGAAGTCAAGAACAACTGCCTCCATCAAATCTGCCATCAAGTTTATTCCCTTTGGGAGATTGCTATCAGATCTCTTCATTGAGAGCAACTTTGTGCAAGATCTGATCCAAGCAGGATGCACAGAGGATCTGACCACCATCGTTAGTGATGACTTCACTGCCAATTCTTTGAAGAAGATGGGTCTGGTCAAGAAGAAAATTGCCCCAGCTCATGAAGATACATATGCTGAAATCAGACAGAGAAGGGTGCCTCTGAACGACTATCCTTTGTGGACCCAGGCAGACAATCCAGAAGCTATCAGGTGCTATGTAGAAGATCTAAGAGCACAAGGCTTTGAGATTGATGTTGATGAATTCTTCAGAAGACTGCCACCAGCTCAAGAGTTTGACTCTCCTCCCAAGAGGAAAGTTCAGAGGAAGATGGTCTTAGAAGGATCCTCTGAGGAATCTGATGTCCCTCTGAAGAGGACGAAGAAGGCTGACTAGCCTAAGAGGAAACATGCTGAAACCACCAAGCCAGATGATGGTGATGATGGTGATAATGATGGTGGTCCCCCTCCACCAAAGAAGAAGAAGCAAGTCAGAATCATGGTGAAGCCTACCCGGGTGGAACCAGCTGCTCAAGTGATCAGAAGGATTGAAACTCCTTCCAGAGTGACTAGGTCATCAGCGCAATAATCAAGTAAGTCTGTTGTTGCTTCTGATGATGATTTGAATTCATTTGATGCACTCCCCATCTCTGCTATGCTCAAACGATCTTCAAACCCACTCACTCCTATTCCTGAGTCTCAACCAGCTACACAAACCACTTCTCCACCCAATTCACCAAGGTCTTCATTTTTCCAACCTTCTCCAAATGAAGCACCTCTCTGGAACATGCTTCAGAACCAACCTTCTAGACAAGATGAACCAACCTCTCCCATTACCATCCAGTACAACCCACTAACCTCTGAACCCATCATTCCCGAACAACCAGAGCTTAACCAAATAGAACCTGAACCCAGAACGTCTGATCCCTCTGTCCCCAGAACATCAGCACGTCAAGCTGCCAGAACCACTGATACAGACTCTTCCAGTGTCTATACTCCTGTATCATTCCCAACCAATGTTGCTGACTCCTCCCCTTCCAATAACTCTAAATCAATTCGTAAGTTCATGGAGGTCAGAAAAAAAAAAGTATCTGCCATCCCAGAGTATTACCTCACCTGTCCAAGCCCTAGGCGATATCCTGGACCTAGACCTGAACGTCTAGTTGACCCAGATGAACCTATCTTGGCTAACCCTCTCCATGAGGCAGATCCTTTGGCTCAACAAGCTCAACCTGACCCTGTCCAGAACCAGAACACTCTGTGTCTAACCACTCTTCGGTTAGGTCACCCCATCCTCTGGTTGAAACTTCTGAACCACACCTTGGAGCCTCTGAACCACATGTTCAAACCTTTGACATTGGCTCTCCTCAAGGTGCCTCTAAAGCTAACAGTAGCAATCACCCAACCTCTCCAGAAACCAACCTCTCCATAGTTCCCTACACTTACCTCAGACCCACATCTCTCTCTGAGTGCATCAATGTTTTTAATCATGAAGCTTCTTTGATGCTCCGCAACGTGCAAGGTCACACTGACCTGAGTGAGAATGCTGATTCTGTGGCTGAAGAGTGGAATAGTCTGAGTAGTTGGCTAGTAGCTCAGGTTCAAATCATGATGCAGCATCTGACTGCAGAAAGGGATCAGAGGATTGAGGCTGCAAAGCAGAGGTTTGCAAGAAGAGTGGCTCTTCATGAACAAAAACAGAGACATAAGCTTCTTGAAGCTGTTGAAGAGGCCAGAAGAAAGCAAGAGCAAGCAGAAGAAGCTGCACGTCAAGCAGCAGCTCAAGCTGAACAAGCAAGATTAGAGGCAGAGAGACTTGAAGCTGAAGCTGAAGCCCTTAGATGCCAAGCACTTGCACCAGTGGTTTTTACTCCTGTTGCTTCTGCTTCCATTCCAGCTCATCAAGCTGCTCAGAATGTTCCTTCTAGCTCTACACAGACTAGCTCGTCCAGACTCGACATCATGGAACAACGTCTTGATACTCATGAGTCTCTGCTAATGGACATGAAGAAAATGATGATGGAACTTCTGCGTCGATCTGATAAACCCTAGTCTTAGGATCTCTTCGTTTTTCCTTCTTAACTTCATTTTATCTTAATCTCTGTTTATTTTCTTTAAGTTACTTTAGTTTTTCTGCTTTGTTCGTTTGTGCTTATCTATGCATATATATATATATATATATATATATATATATATATATATATATATATATTTGTCACATGCGTTTGCAAAAATTTTCTTTATTCATAATCATCATGTGTTCACATCATACAATTCTTTTTCTAAACTCTAGAATGGAGGATCCCTCCTCATTCTTCTGCATTCTTGGCGCTGCTTTGACCTCTCCCTCTCCAGACGATCCAGTGAATACTGAATGTTGTTGAGATTGACGATCAGCTCATTCCTCTCCAGAATCTCTTCTGTTGCCTTGAGCTTCTTTTCTATCGTGTCATTCTCTTCCAGTAGCCTCAGCTCAAGCTGGCTGAGTTCTAGAACTTCTTCCACGAAGGCAAGAAATTCCTTCAAGTCGTTCTTCAGCTCTGGACGAAGGTCCTCCTCAAGCAGTGTCCTCGTCAGCTCTGGAATAGTCTCTGTACCCTCTGGATGCCTTATGTTCAAGAACAAGTCTTCTTCGAAGGCTTTCCTTCTGAGCTCTTCAAGTGCTCTCATGTTTGATGCCATTTTTTTTGGTATTGATCGAGTTGTGAAGCTTACCCTCCTCTAACTCGCCTTTTATAAGCTTCATTTTTTCCTTGGAAGTTATTGCTCCTACAGTTTCTCGAGGTTAAGTCCTTGGTAACTGCAGTTCTCTTTACTCCCATGGTCGGTGGTAAACGCTCTTCACCTGCATTAACTCCATTCTTTACTTCGCGTAACTCTCATTCATGCATCGTTTATTTCTCCATTTTCTTAAACTTAGACCTTCTCTAAGGGGGAGTACCTTGTACTTCAAACTAAGTTTTTCACACCCCATGCTTTTTGCTTATGACAAAAAGGGGGAGTACACCCGGTTTTTGATGTGTAAGCTGTGTTAGTGCGACTTATTTTTCTTTTGGAGAATTTAAGACTTCCACCTTTATGACCATAGATGTGTCACTGGGCAAATACAAGAAATACATTTCACTTCTTCTGAAGTGATTTTAGTTTGACTCTGATTCCCAAGACTCTGATACCTTGTCCATTGACTCTGAATACTTATGCGCTCTGATTATTCTAATTCATCTATGTCATAAGTTTTTCACTCTGAACTCTTATATTATTTAGCTCAGAATCTAGACTTTTACTAACGTTTTCATCAAGTATTAGATTCAGGGGGAGCTAAGCTCAGAATCAAGCAGTGACTTGATTTCAGAATGAGCAGGATAAACTACTCACATCAGGATAAGTCTTACTTTATATCCCTAAACTCTGAGTGAATTCAGTTTATTGTTTAAGAATTGTTCATCAAAAATCTTAGTTTTGTCATCATCAAAAAGGGGGAGATTCTAAGATCAAGTTTTGATCTAGTAGTACAACTCTATGTTTTGATGATTACAAGTTAACCTTTTGATATGAACAATTATGGTACTCTAACGTGTTTTTCTGAGTGTGCAATTTACAGGCTCTGACCTCTATTCAATCTCACACAAATCAGAAGCATTGTGCATAAAGAGTGACCCAAGCAACGCTTTCGCAACATCCATGTTCAGTCTGAACAGTGGAAAAGCTTCAGAAGATCTGAAGTAAATCAAGCTCTGATAAGGACTCAGCTCACTTGAAGCTCTGATGATCCAGAAGATCTGACAACCAAGAAACTCTGAAGGTTCAGATGTTCTTATGGTGTAGAAGACTCTGAATATCCAGAAGCTGAATAGTGGAAACTCTGGGTGGAGTCTATGGTGTCACCCATAAAATGGGATGCACCGGTGCCCCCTATAAAAACACTTTCATAAAAAGGGGACATTGTATGTATACGAATTTTACACCGCAGATATATTAATTAAATAATTAAACGGTTTAGATTAAAGCTGTGGATTTACTAAATTGCCCTACCATTCATTCAAAAAAAAAAAGTCCCCTTCTTCATGGTTCTGGTTTGCCGTCATCTTTCCACCTCCCTCCCGTTTTCGCACCGGCAACCCAACTTCTCCGCTTCAACATAAATTTAATTTAACACATGAGAACAAAGAAGAGAGTGATTTCACAATTCTGTCATCGTATCTGTTCAGTTCGTGTCTTTTTCGTTTTTGGGTGGCAAATCTGGATTCGGCTATATTCGTTTCCCACTCACAAAGAACAAAGAAAAGAATGATTTCACAATTGCCACTTCGCAATTTCAAAAGAAGCACCAAAGTTCTCACCTTTGTGAATTTTCGCAAGTGGGTCAATTCTTAGGTTCATCAATGGCGACCTTGTACCATTGCTATAAAGTTTATGTCTTTTTCTATTTGGCAGGTTTCTAAAACACAATACATCAACCCCCCACAATACAAAAGCACTTTGGTACTTTTCTTCTGTTATTCTTTGATCTTGGTTCCTGTTTAAGGCCCCATTTGAGAACCATGAAGCAAAAAACGCAACCATTGATCACAGCGAGAAAAATATGGGTTTTTAGAAGTTGCTTCCTAATTTGATGAATCAGTGTGTCATCAGCAAAACAATATCAATAACTGGGCTTTATTTTTGTTGATTTTCATTTTTCAATTGGTGGTTTTGGTTCCAAATTCCAATCACTGCTCCATGTAGTTATCTTAAATTGATATTGTTGAGTTTTAATTTTTGATTCAGATGAACCTATATGAGAGGAAGGGTTGGATCGACATAATGTTAGGGAGAAGAAAAGAAAGAACCACACACAGACGAAGAGAAAGGAAGAAGAGGAAATTTCTGAATGCCAGACACCGAACTCCAGAAATGCTTGAAGGATAGATTTGTAATTTTACTACTAAATTACAGGGGACACCGGTGCACCCCATTTTATTGGTGACACCGTAGACTTCACCGAAACTCTGATGTCCAGAAGCAAGAAACTCTGAAGACCATGTACTTCCCTCTGAGTTCAGAATCAGAAGATACAACGGTCAGAGGATCTGTGCTTTCCCTCTGACTCTGATCAACTGGCTTCACAAGTTCCAACATGAAGCATTCCCCTGATCAGAAGTCTCCTAGGTTTAAAGGTCAAGTCGCTATCCAAGTACAAAAGCATATGTACTATCCTGACGACCTACCTAACGTTCTCAACCACAGCAGAAGCTGGAATTTCCAGAACTGCCCTCCAACGATAGCATTTCCATGCCGCGTTCAAACCCTATTCCTTGGAGTATAAATAGAGGCTGAAGTTTGAAAGATGCGGTTGGAAGAATTACACACGCGCAAGCTATATTCAAAAACCTTCAAGCATTCTTTCATCTTGAATTTCATTGTGTTTACTATTAGCTTTTCAGAAGCAAATCTCTTGTAAACATTCCTTGATTAAACAGTTTGTTTAGTTCCTTTAGGAGATCAAGGTTGATCGGATCCTAGAGAAGACTAAGAGAGTGAATCTTAGTGTGAGCTAAGTCAGTGTAATTGTTAGTCACTTGTAGGTTTCAAGTGCAGTTGTAACACTTTACCTGATTAGTGGATTGCCTTCATTCTAAGAAGGAAGAAATCACCTTGACGGGTGGACTGGATTAGCTTGAGGGATTTATCAAGTGAACCAGGATAAAAATCCTTGTGTGCTTTTCTATCTCTTACCTTTAGCACTTAGTTCTCGAAAAGATTTGTCAAAATCTTTAAGGTGGAAGTTTTTATTTGAAAACGTTATTCAAACCCCCCCCCCCTTTCTACCGTTTTTCATACCTTCAAACGAGTCTCTCTCCGAGGTGAGGCCTCAACTAGAGACAAAGGCCAAAGTTGTTGTTGATGCGGAAACCTGTGCAGACTCAGAGATCAGAACTCTCCGAGAAAGGTTAGTGGCCGGGGCTGCTGCTGAGGTTGTGAAAGAGCGTGGCCGTGGTTTTTTCTTCGCCAAAGCCCATGTCCAGTATCTTTATGAAGGAATCAACCTCGACGGAACGAGAGCCTTCAAGAGGGCTACCCCCCCACGAATTGGTCATCCCTGATGACCCCTCAGGCTTCACTGCTGAGTATTTTGCTGCTGCTGAAAATGCAAGGGAAACAGAAAACGTTAATGCAGTTTGAGTATTTTGTATTGATTTTCTCTTACCTTTTGTAATTAACATTGCTCCATGTTATTTAATGAAAGTTTGTCGCGATTTGGCTTATCCATTTTTCTCTCCGTGCTTGCCCTTGTGCCTTTAAGCTTTGTATTTTGTGCTCGTGTAGCGATTTTGAATGTGTGCCGGTGGAAACTAGGACTTTTGCTCAGTCTGGGACTGAGGCTTTTCTTCACATCGATATTTCCCATAAGAGCAGGTGTGGCCTTGCCGGTTTTGTTCCGGCGAGGACTTAGAGTTGCTAGGGACCCAATGGCCATATAGGTTTACCCAGACTTATGCCTAGTTTTATTCGCGCCCATATTTCGGGGCGAACTTTTGGGATAAGTAGCTTATCCGCACACATCGCGAATGAGAAGTCAACGATTCGCGTCAGACTTTCTGGAGCAATCCCCAGACATCAAGGTCGTGTTGATATTGCCACCTTCAGGGAATTTTTCCCACCGGGTGAACGTGACATGTTAGTTGAGTTTCTATCGGGGTAGCAGCGGTTCGCGCCGGACTTTTCCGGAGCGATCCCCAGACATCAAGGTCGTGTTGGGAACGCCACCTTCAGGGAATTTTTCCCACCGGGCGACCGTCGTATTATAGTCGAACTGGGAGTATTGCTTGAGAATATGCTTTTGTATTTAATTTGTGAAAGATTTTACAACGAGGGATGCCTCGTTAAAAAACTCATGTGTCGGAGAAAAATAGTGCATCTTTATTTTTGGTCCTAATTTTTTGGTTCCTTTGCTGCGTCCTCGGTCCTGCTTCCTACATGCTTCCGCTTCCAACCCATCAGGTCAAAGTATCACTCCTATCACCTCATCTTTCGAGCCCGACATGCTCGCCACCCACTCATTGTTATTGCGGGGTTGGTTTCTTTCCCCGCCCGCCTCGTGGTAATGAGGGACTTCTCCTATCTTGTCTTTCTGCTTGTCGCGCTTGGATGTCTCTGGCTTGAAAGCTACCGAACCCACCGGCTTCCAATATCTTGCCTCTCTTTTTCCTTTACCTGGGCGGCGACTAACTAGGCCCCCTCTCCTCGCCTTCTTCTTGTCTTTAGACCGTTCGCGCGCCCTGTTACCGCTTTTCCCGTCGCTGCCCTGCTGGATGATTCGCTTATCCATTCCTTGAATTGCCACTCCTTTTCTCTTTTGTTCATCTCGCCCTGGATTCAAGAGATTCGGCTTCCTAAACATTGGCAATCCCCAAAGCGTTGGGTCCTTTGGACTCCAGCTAAAGTGGTCAAATTTGTCCTCTACTAGCTTCTCCAGGCGCCTCTCTTGGCTGACCGCTAGCCTGGGCTCGATCGCCAGCACCCCTCTGTGCTGAATTTATACGCCTCTAAATCCGCGATCACACCTGCCCAACGCTCTTCTGCATGAGCGTCCGTGAACTGTCCATCCTTGCCCGTCCTGCCATCTATCCTAACCTGTCCTTGGCTGCTCCCTGACCTTGTTATCCTCCTGCAACCATCTGCTTCAATTTCCCCTGTCTGTCTTGATTACCATGAATGACCTCAGCCTCATGACACTTGTGTCCCTCGCGAGCTCCCTTTTTTTCCATACAGACTGAGACAGTTGTTATAACACTCTCTCGCCCTCCTCTGATCAACCACAATCTTTCCCACTCTTCCGCACATCAGCGGATATTTCACCGCCAGGTGAGCTGTCGAAATCACCGCGCAGAGGCGATTGAGTGTGTTCCTTCCAATGATGACGTTGCATGATGCTACGACCTGCAACACAAGATACCTTACGCGGAGGAGCTTGGCGTTCTCGTCGACACCAAAAATTGTGTCCAAAATCTATATATCCGTGGTTGTTTGCTTTCCTCACGTGGTCCCCTTGGTTACATGGAATGCTTTGTCCCTTCTCTGTTTTGTTTTAGACTAGTTGGCTGACCATGTGCTTAGCTTTGTATTTTCTTGGATTTTATGATCCAACTTGATGTATCCTTGTGGGCTGAGCCCGTTTTTTAATGAAACATATTTCAACTTTGACAAAAGAAAAAACAAAATGCAATATGATAAGTATGGATATTATGTTTGATTAATGATTAGGACTGAAATGGGGAAAGTCTTGGATTTCGGGGTGGCCTAACCCCGAAAGCTAATCAAGGTGTGAGTATTGTTGTGCTCTTTATGAACATTACTTTACACATATCTCAATTTAATATGTAACCTTAATATATATTCCATAACATTACTGGTTAATTATCTGAATTGTGAAGTTTGCAGAATTGAATACACCCTCTATTATAAGTAAAAAACAATATTTTAGATTAATTGAATAAATGATGTATCTAGTCATTATTATAGACTAGATACATTATTTATTGAATTAATTTAAAACTTATTTTTTACTTATAATAGTGACCGGAGGGTGTATAGACGAACAACTCATTTATGGTTGTCCTAGCAAATAATTTATTTTATAGAAAAGTCAAATGTATTAATAAGAAGTAAGAGATTTTTAAACCCAAAGTAAACAAAATGATACAGAGGAAGAAGAGGAGAAAACTAGCAAATTGTAGAGACAAAACAGTGCCTACAAAGCCTCAAGTCACACACATAGACCCACCCCTGCAACTTCATGGAAAAGATCAAAGAAAATAGCCTCATTAAAACCTTACTAGGAAAAACTCCCTTGGAAAACCTAATGAAGGAAAAAGAGTACTATTTTTTAAGATCAAACAGAATTCCATGAAGAGCAAATACAAGAAACCCACCCAAAACAAGAGCACCAAGACCAAGCTGTGGACAAAGATAACCAACAGAGATAGTCGAAAAAAGTCAAAACTCCAGCACCTAAAGAAATTTCCCTCAAAAATCAACGCAGCACCCTATCCAGCTCCTCAATCAAAATACAATATCAGCAACCACAAACTCAAAACCAGCAGCCCAAATCAAGTAGTTACATATCAGAAAGACAAGCCAAAGGCTCCAAGAGCCACTCTGAATAGGCATGAAGGAGCATCCTATTTTAAGCTCTTAACCATTCCCAAGCCTTATGTTGAATCAGATCAAAGACAACAGTAGAATCAAAGAGAACTCCCCTGAAAATTGCACCATTTCTTCCATTCCAAATCTGGTAAATCACTGGCAGCCAGATTAATGCAAGACCTGTTTTATTTGAGCAGCACATAGCACCCACGAATTGATTGAAATGATCCAGCGAAGAGCCAGGGAAGACAAAATTAAAACCCAGCCACTTCAACACGAGGGACCAGACCTGCAAACAACATGCACAAGAAAAAAATAGATGGAAGGTAGATTCAGCGATACTAGAGCATAAAGAAAAAAGCACCTCACCAATAAGAACATTAATATTCATTGCTTATAAAAAAAAAATGATACAGAAACCTAGAAAAACAGCATATTTAATGATTTATGACTCATTCATTATCTTCATTAGTATTGAGAAAGACTATTATGAGAAGAGATTAATTTATATGTACCAACGATGTAAATAAGTTTTACACCATCATTCAATCACATCCCTCTATATTAGTAGGTACAAAACTTTATTTATAGATTATCACACTAGCTAACAGCTTCTCTCACTATTATGTTGTAAAGAAACTATGAAAAATTAATCTAACTAACTAAGTCCAATCAATAACTAATGACTAATATATATTATTTTTTTGGTCAATTAATGACTAATATTTGAATTAAAAGTTTTTACGGGAAACTGTCTGATTTTTTTTTATAATTTTTTTTATAATGGTCGGGGCAAAAAGCCCAAACTGCCTGATATTTAAAAAAAAGGGTTTCATAAGATCTCATTTTCTCATTATCTACAATATACTTTTGTTTTGCATGATTATATAGGCATTACAACTACCAATTTTGGAGCATTTGAACACTCAATTGATAAAGATTATATAGGCATTACAACTACCAATTTTGGAGCATTTAGAGCACTGACACTGATCAATGGCAACTACCTAACATAACAGCAACTACATTTGTGACAATTTAAACCACCACAAACTTTGTAAGATGAATTAAATTGAATTCCTAACCTTCAAATCATTTGAATGTTATCCCTCGAGAAAAAAAAAATTCAAACTAAGTTAAATTGTTTATGTGTCATCAATTTTGATCGGTCAACTGTCCACATTACGAGCATAGTCAGCTTAGAATTGACCACGCGGGCTTTTAGCATCAATTTTGATTCCTCTAAAATATTTTATTCACTTTCGGTCCTTCTCTGTTTCCCCTCCTTCTGTTGGATAAGTTGAGAATGAACAACGTGAACACGAACAATTTATGATATAGTCGCGATAAGTAGAGGATTGAAGACTGAGCTGTGAATTAATTAGTTTCAGTGTCCTTGAGACTTTGATTCGGGTACTATGCCAAACGCTCCCCCAGAATTAAACAACCCATTATGGTAAATCGAGTGACAAAACTAGCGAGATAAACTGAATCAATGTACCAAAGATTCAATTTAAACAGGAGAGGAATAACTATTTTGTTGCTATATGTGTTATCTCATGAGAGATAAGCTTAACATTTATATAGGCTCAGTTTGGAAGAGCTTATTTGAGCTTATCTGACAGCATAAACTCTTATGCCAGTGTTTGGGAGGGCTTATGCAAACAGCTTATGGCCTGCCATAAGCTATTTTCAGCTTATTTTCATAAGCTACTCAAGATAGCTTATGAAAAACAGCTTATGCTTATATACAGCTTATTATTAATTTATTTCAATAAATTTTTTAAAATAGCTTATGAATAAGCGCTTATGAATATTTCATAAGCGCTTATGACCATAGCGCTTAACTAAGCTGTTATTCCGAATGGAGCCATAGTCAAAGACTTTGTGAATAACAAGATAGTGGGAAGATAAAAGTTGGACGGGAGGACTAAAAAATGGGTGGCAACACTAATAAATAAAGGTGAAATAATCTACGTTAGATGGTGGAATTTATTGTGGACGGTAAGCACATGTAAAATTTGTTAGAACTTTTGAAATACTCACAAATTTTCAACACCTTCATCTTCCTCTCTCTCCTTCTACCTCCATAACTCAAACTAAAAAATTCGACCATCCAAAAATCAGCCATCCAAAAATTCATCCATTCATTCTCTCCTCAAACCCAAGAATTCAACCCTTCTTCCCTAAAAGCCTTAGCTCCTTTTCTCGTACTCCTCCTCTTCCCTAACTCTCAATCTTTCTGGAATCCGCGCCACACTCCACCACCACAAACTTCTCATCCCCAACCTTACTCCAAAACACCAGCAACATTAACCCAAAACAAACAAACATTCAAACATCATATGAGAGGAAACATAGATAGTTAGAAGATAAGGCAAGAGGAAGAGTGAGTGTGGCTGTGATGGAGATCAACAACACATGGGCAGCAAAATGGATTTTGTCCTTCATTTGATAAATAAAATTTCTCAGGGATCACATGCATTCATGGTTGATACTTAGGAACCTAACTTGATTACTCTTATAAATAAAGTTAGGGAATTAAAACATATTTAACCTTTATTTTTTAACGTAGCTGTTAACCCAAAATTGGGCTTAAGGTTTATCGACACAAGCTTGTCGAAATTTGGCTCCGGGGGAACCAGGAAAATATAAGTTAAGTTGATGACAGAACTCGACAAACATGATGCTTGAAGCAGTTACGTGAAAAGCGGGCAGTTACTAGCACATGCATATCCACGTTGCAACAGAAACGGTTGAAAGCGTGTGCCTTCACCCACGATGGCCACCCACGATGCAGGCAGGAGGTTGAGGTACACCCCTCCCCCACGATGCAAGAAGCTTCTGGAGCAAGTAAGAGATCGTGGATCACCAAGCCCACTAACTCATCCAGCAGAAAAGAAAACCGCCAAGGACATATGAGACAATGAAGTGTTATAAATAGGAGAAGATCATTCAGAAGAAGAGGTTCCCAACTCAACTCCAAAAAACTCACTAAAAAACTCATATGTCCGCATCAAAGAGACTCCAGGAGCCTAACGTGATCATGAAGGAGTATGTTGCAGAACCAGCCATTTACCATTACTGCGTTTAATGCTTCCAAAATTGTTATTTCGTTCATTTGAATTCCTGTCGATTTTCTTTACTTGATGTAATTTCCGGTTTTTCGACTTTCTTTGTACTTTTCCCTTTGTTTAATGAAATCTAGTTTCTAGCACTCTTGAATATTTGTTTAAGTTACAAACTCAACCCTTGATACTTGTTTGTCGAAAATCGCGTTCCACACACAACACTTTGGCAAGACGTTTTCCCAAAAGAACCCCTTAATCTTAAACTTTTTCCAATCGAATTCGGAGAATGTTTATTTACCAAAGATCACCGTAAACAAATTGGCATGCCCAGTGAGACCATTTTTGTGAAAATTAAGTTTTACAGAAGTGTTTTGTGTGTTTTGTTTATTGCATGTTACTTATTACTTGTTACTCGTTACTTGCTTGTGTGATTTGTTTCTTACATGCACTTGAGAAGTGGTAAGACTGTAAGTATGGCAAGCAATCGAGGCAGAACCTCCCCCCAGGGATCTAACGTAGTCAACCAAGGTAGTTCTGGTGGAAGCAGCGGTAACAATAATGAGGAAATACCTTCTAGAATGAGTTTTGGCACTACTATGCCAACTCAGAGCATAGCAGTTTCTTCCGTGGCAGAAATTCCCATTTCAATGTCAGTTCAGGCGGTGGCACCCCCAATGGTGACGAGAGGAGTGCCCAACGCGCCTCAAACCTTGTTCATGCCAAATGTCTCTCTGCCCACGCAAGACATGCCTTTTGGCATGCCCACATCCTTGATGCAGGGTCTACAAGGCAATTATTCAACGTTTTCTGAAAATGTCCTTCCCTTTGGGGTACCCCCTTATGGGGCAAATGGGACAATGCTGAACTTAGGAAGTCGTGTAAGCCCTCTTGGCTTTACTACGGGGCCTAGTTCACAGACTAACCTGCCTAGAGGCATGAACTCAGGTTCACTTCAAGCCATCAGGCAACAAGTCGATGATAGCAACCACGAGATGGTTAACATGCTATCTCGACAGATGAGAGAAATTATTAATCCTCTGATCCAAAATACAGACGCCAATAACAAGCAGTTAGCCCAATAAATGGGACGTTTGGCTACGGTGCTAGGGGCCCAAGTCGAGATTGCGCCTTTACTAGGGATTGACCCGATCCCGCCTGTCGCGATTCCTGCGCGTGGTCCAGCGCCACCGCCTCCACACATGGTGCAAAACCCTTTATTTGGAGAAAATGACGGAGTGCCACATCCACCCCAGAACCTGTACATGGTGAACAGGAATGAGCACGCTGATGGAGTGTTAGAAAGAATTCGACACCAGAACGCTGAGGGGCAGCAAAATGTGGCTGCTGTTGTCGAGCAATTACTAAACCAACATGGTTTTCATGGGGGTTTTGCGAACAGACCCCATTTCGTTTCAGCCTTTACTGAAGAAGTTCTCGAAACAGAGCTTCCTCGAGGATGGAAAGTCCCAAAATTCACCAAGTTCTCAGGAGACTCTAGAGAGTCCACTGTGGAGCATATAGCTAGGTATCAAATCGAAGGAGAAGACTTGGTCGTTAATGAAAACCTGAAGATGAAGTATTTCCCTAGTTCTTTGACTAAGAACGCGTTCACATGGTTCACAACCCTTGCCCCAAGGTCTGTCCATACTTGGACCCAATTGGAAAGAATTTTCCACGAGCAATTCTTTAGGGGAGAATGCAAAGTGTGCTTGAAGGATCTGACTAGTGTCAAGAGAAAAACGGATGAATCCATAGATGATTATCTAAACAGGTTCAGGATGCTGAAATCTCGATGTTTCACTCACGTCCCAGAACATGAGTTGGTCATCTTGGCCGCAGGTGGTCTGGAGTATTCGATCAGGAAAAACTCGATACGCAGTACATTCGAGATATAGCGTAGCTTGCAGATAGGATGAGACATGTCGAGTTATTGAAAGCGGAGAAGACTGATGAAAGGGCCAAGGCTACCCACAAATGGCCCAAGAAGGAGAAAATAACTTACATAGATACTGAATCAGTTTGTCAAAACCCGCATGCTTGTCATGAGATTTCTCCTGATATCGATATTAATGATATCAATCTGGCTTCAGCCAGTAGATCCTTATGTTTGCCAAGCATTAAAGCCTTATACTTGTGTTTGATGGTTTTATTGTGGTCCCTAAAGACCAAAAACTTCCTTCTCCTGAATAGAGAAATGGGAAAAAGTATTGTAAATATCACAACTTTTTGGTCATTGGACCTCACAATGTGTTCGTTTCAGGGACCTTGTTCAGGGAGCACTGGATTCAAGAAGACTCAAGTACGGCGAAAAAGCTAAAGGCCAGATGAAGAGTGATCCTGATCCCCCACAGAAAGCTGAAACCAATTATGTGGAACCACTCCACATCTGCATGGTGGACATTGCTGAAAAGCTCGATTTGGGCTTAACTTTTGGGGAACCGGAAGCCAAAGACATGGCAATCAAGGTCTACCCTCAATCGAGGAAAACCTTCTTTTCCTCCCCCCCCCCACTACCATCTCCTTCCAAGTAGTTCCATCTTGCACCACCTTCAACCACCATCTTCTTCCAAGTTCCACCTTGCCACCAAGTTCCTTCTTGTAAGTTTCATTTCTCCCCCCCTTCATATCCTGCTTTACTTATCATTGTAGTTACATTTCATTGTTGTTGGAAGCCCTTTTTGCACCACCATTGTATGCTTGTATGCTGATGTTGTCGAGCATGTTACGGAAATGTTACGGTCGTAGTGTTTCGGAATGGCTGTATCCAAAGTATTTCGGAATCCAAAGTTGCAAAATGTTTAACCAGTGGCAGTTTGTTGTATGCAGGCTGAATGACAAAACCGTACCTAAATGACGAAGATTTACTGGTTCATGCCGCATGTGGTTCTGGAAATGTTGAGCCTAGCAATATCACTCTGTGGCCCCCTTGTATAAGTGTGGACGCCACACATTTATTTACAACTGATCAGGTATACATTGAATAATTATTGTTGGAACATACTACTATGTATTTGGAACATACTACTATGTATTTGGAAAATGATGTGATGATCATTGAATAATTAGTGATGGTTGATAGGATGTTTTATTTCTAAAGCGATATGTTATCATTGAACATATATTTGATACTCGTGATGAGCTTGAAGAATGGGCTAAGAATGTTGGAAAGGCGAATGGTTATGTGCTGGTGATATCAAGGTCTGACTGGGATATAAATGGAGGAAATGTATTTATTACTATTCAGTGTGCGAAGTATGGTGTTTATAAGCCATACAAGGACCCGAAAACATTCAAGTACAAAAAGACTGCAACACAAAAGACCAATTGTCGGTTTAGACTCAAAGGACGACCTACGGAGGGTGATAGAATGTGGCGGCTGAAAGTGATGGAAGGTAAACACAACCATGAACTAGCTAAATCGCTAGTTGGCCACCCCTACGTTGGTCGACTAACAAAGGAAGAGAAGGGGCTTGTGGATCCGAAAGCTAATTTAATTTTTCCTCTTTAATAACTATTTTTTATTTCTCATTTTAATTTTAAATCTCTCCATCATTACTCTCAACCAACCACAACCAACCCCATTAATCTCCACCACCAACCACAACCAACCCCATTACTCCTTCCTCCATAAATCTGCTTGCTTTGCTTCTTCTGTTACTCATCTTCTCCTTTCCTTGTTTCAACGATACCCCCAAAATCAAAATGGAACAAGATTTGCCTACCTTCATCCGCCCTTGCAAACTCCGAGGCAACTCTTCTGGCAGCTCTCGTCCTCTCATTCCCGGCTCTGCTGGTGTCGTCCAGGACGCCATGATTCAACACAGCTCCACCACCGACGGACACCTCACTCCAACCCAACAATTCGTTAGGCACGTCCTCGAAGACGGTCACGACATTGATCCCGATTTTCACTCCAATGTTTGGCTTTCAGCCATGTAATTAGGCGGATCTGCAACTCCTCTAGGCTCCATCACCCACCATCTAAAAAGGGTCGATCTCGTCGTCGCAGTCATTAAATCATGTACTCCAAACTGATTCATCGATGTGTCAGTTACACTGAAGGTATTTCCTTCTTCCGCCTTCTTTTTCATCAATGACATCCTATTTAAATGTCTTCTGTCATGTCATATGAGTTCGAATTTGCGAAGGACATAAATGTTGGATCTGTTATGCTTATCTAGAAGGTTTATTATTTCTAGCCGACTTGACCGTTGTTTCTACTTCTTTGGACAAGTTGAATATTATTTCTTCCTTTTTGCTTGCAGGTAGTTGTGTTTTCTCCTAGAAACTCTACTTGTTATCTGAACATAACATTGCCCAATATAGTTAAGGTATGAAAATCTTTTTTACACATATACAATTAAAAGTTTCAATCATTTTCACACTTGTGTTCTCAAAATTCATTTATGTGAATATTCACAGGTATTCTCAAGTGACTGTGGACCTCCGTCAGGAACATTCACCGACATAAACAGAAGATTGATAAATGCTATTTGGCTAATTCTGAATTATTTGTAACTTTTAAAAATGCTTGACTTGGATTATGTAGGCTATGTTGCTTCCCTTGGATTATGTACGTTATTTTGCTTCATTTGGATTATGTACGTTATTTTACTTCCCATTGGATTTTGTTTGTTATTTTACTTGATTAAAAAAGAGATAAAAAATGTAATCAAATCAAGTAAAGAGTGATAATGTGAAACCCAAACTCATAAATTACAAACTAATAATGCGAAAAAAGTACAGACCGATAATCTCATAAAGTACAAATACTAATAATCTCAATGTCCCCTGCCCCTACGACCCACCCTACCCCTACGACCTCCCCTATCGACTGCTCGAACTCCTCCTCTATCTCCACCTCCGCCTCCTCCTCTGCCACGACCTCTGCCTCCTCGTGTACCACCAACGAAAGCGACCCCCTGGGTCCTGCTCAAATCTCTGATAACGGTGAGGCAATTCTCAAATAAACTGCGGGACCGTGTATTTGTAGAGGGAGCATCGCTCACCTCAAGTCCCTGCTCTAACAAATCCACGGCCCGACGCAAAGAAGCCTGAAAATAAATCAATATACATGTTAGTAAATCGCATACACAAAACAACAAATGCATAAAGAAAATTAATTTCACACTTACCACAGCCCTGAGATCGTGCCTCCTCTATTCCGGGATGATGAACCGGTGAGATATACCGGTGTACCACTGCAAGTAATCATCTACTGCCACTCCATCCACTATAGTAGGGACCCCCTCTAGAATCAGGTGCAGCCCATAATCAAGGTATGCTGCATCAACGACCTCTGCAGCAGAACTCTTGGACATCACGACAGAAGGGTGCCGCGGGATAGGCTGCACGTACCCAAACTGCTCAGGAAGATGGGGTCGCACGGCCGCCCGGATGGGAGTCCTGATGTAGCCTGAGTATAAAGCCCAGACATCCTGCTGTCTGTGACTCCTGTGCTCCTCATACGGTGTCCATATGACGTCCTCTGCCGCCATCTCATCGAACAGAACTCGCCTCTCCATCAGTCCTGCATGCCCAACCCGTGACTCCATCCACTTGCACGCTCTGGGCTGGTCCTCCTTGTACTCGGGGACCTCCATCCGCTGAATAATGGTGGCTGGGAAATGCTCGAACACCCAAGCAAGCAGGAGGGAAGAGCAACCGCTCATCTGATTAGTCTTCCTCCGTGAGGCATGACGAAGTGCATCATACAGTGTAGCTAGCGCAATGGCGCCCCACTCATACTTTGACACCCGATCAAGGTGCTGTAGCATGCCGATCCAATGGATGGAAGTGTAGTTTCCTTCACTCTTGTTAGCAAACAAGGTCTAGCCGACAAGGTGAAGTATCCACATCTGTGTTGCATGGTCATGCCGATGCTCTACATTACAATAAAGAAACCATTAATCATTTAATTCACATATAATAATTGCAAATGAATTAAATATATAATATAACTAACCAGCAAGAGCTTTAGTATAGAGAGCTTGCAAGAACTCGAACCGCAAGTCGATAGTCTTCACCCCGTTAAACTCCATGATTTAGTGAGTGGCCATCCCTCCTAAGAGCAAAACACAGGTCTCGCTGCCTGTTCTCTGCTGGCTTGTCCGGAAGTATAAAACCTATCACTCATCGGCAGATAAAGGAGGGCTGACACGTCATCCAGGGTGATAGTCATCTCCCTGAACGGCATGTGGAAGCTGTTGGTCTCCTCATGCCATTTCTCGACAAGGGTAGATAGAATGAGTGTGTCTATCTCCGAATAGGTGCACTTGAAGAGCGGATAGAGTCCGGGCCCCTCCACAAGCTGACGAACAACGCGCATATTGTCTTCCTCGCCCTCACATGACATCTTTGCCAGCTTCGTCCCAGCGCTGGCAAACTTCAACTAACGTCAATCGGGGTAATGCACGTCGGTGCCTATAATATGATGCCACAGACACGGCACAACGTGATGTGGGTAATGGACCGAAAGTGACAGATCATCAGGTCCCCTGGGAAATAGTGCCTCTGTCTAGACCGGCACCTCATCCCGTCGTGGTCCCTCAAGCTCCACATCAACCTCAAGCTCCACATCACCCTCATGCTCCACATCATCCTCAAGCTCCACATCACCTTCAAGCTCCACATCAACCTCAGGCTCTCCTACACCCTGGAAGGGATGGTCCTACACATGCTCACTCTCTGCCAAACTCTGAGGAATCTCAAGAGTCACCTGACGAGAAGACTCAGGGGTCGTCTGACGAGAAGGCTCAGGAGTCATCTCACGAGTGTGGCGATCATCCTCATTTGACGTCCCACCAATATCCTGGTCCTCACCAAATTTGCCTTTGACTCTATGATTACAATTAGAAGCATGCAGGCGTGAGTGGCAATCCTCAACATCCTCCGGGGCTGTGTGGCGATCATCAACATCCTCTGGGGCATCATGGGAGCTCCAGGCAACATGGGATTTCCTGCGCCCTTGGTTCTTCCTCTTAGCCATCTATTAAAAAATAATACTCATCAAATAATTGCAAAAGTGTCAATTGAAAGAGAACTAGAAAAGATATAAACAAAAATGGGTTCAAATTGAACTCTACATCATCATGCTCTATAATTGTCTAATTGATATGAGCTTTATAACTGGATATTCATGCAATCAACAAGAGATATGTACCAAGACAGATTATAAACTGAATATAAGCATGTCTGGCATATTTTAAAAAAAAACTGCCCTGTAAGTATTACTCTTAAGGCCAATCTATAAACAACAAAGTTATCATGGAGAACAAAGTCAATGAGTGATATATGTCCTCTAGTGTAATACCATAAAGGCACAGGTTTGAACTGATATTTGAACTTGAGGGAACAGTTTGAAACATGGCTACAGTACTAATACTTGTTAATACAGGCACAGGACCCATACAAATTATAGACGAGAGGGGAACACCCACATAACAATCCCAAACCAGATTATACAATGCTACATACACTAAATAAGCTACAATGCTACATACAATAAGTACTCTTAGTTTGCATCCAAACATGATCTTAATCCCACATCACAGTGCACCTATCTTGATATGCAATGACAAATTATAAAAACCTTCATCAGCATGGAACATATCACATATGAATTTGCTAAAGATCAACATTTCACATATGCTACTTGGATAATCTCAAATATGAAAGCCTAACTAAAGAATTAACTCATCTTTTTTTTTTTAATTAAAGAAACAACAAACTTATGATATAATGGCTCTCCTCAAAATTTCTTCCTCATCATATATGCCTAAACCCCTCCTAAAGCCACAAAGTCAGTGCTCATCGCACCCCATCATCATAGCAGTGCTCATTGCACCCCACAATCCCCCCTCAATCCCCAAGATTGCTCATCGCACACCACAATCCACAAAATTTCTTCCTCATCATAACAGTGCTCATCGCACCCCACAATCCCCAAGAGTTAAGATGGAATGGTATCTCAGCAGACCAAACCAAACCGCACCCCACAATCCCCAAATCCCTAAAACCCCAAATAACAACCCCATCCCCAAACCGCACCCAACTCTTTGAATTTGAAACCCTAATATACGAATTGAAATGAATACAACAAGATGATGAAGAAGATGAATGCTCTTACCTCTACCGTTCCAGTTGACGAAGATGATGAATGCTCTAAAGGTTTGGAGGGGGAAATCGCTCAGCTTCGGAAATGAGAGTCCAAGAAGGGTTTCAGAATGAAGTGGAACTGAACCCGTGTTTTGTTTTAATACTAACAGCCTTCGGAACTGTTTCTTCCGAAGCATTTAGGAATACTGGAATCCGAAGACCTTCGGATATGGTTGTTCCGAAAATAAACACGGAGGGACATTATGGTATTTTCTCACTTTTAAGTGGGGTGGCATTTCTAATGCCTGGGGTGGAATATCCAGCGCTCGAGGTGAAGTCGTGCGTCTGTGCGTGAAGGAAGTGGTGAAGACTAGGGTTTCAGAATTTTGTTTTTATGAAGTAGTCCCTGAATTTTCCCTTACCTTTACATTTGCCTTTTTTTTTGGGACCCAAAATATAATTTGGGCTAAAGAAAAAAAAATTTGGCCAGAGCCCAGGCACAGGCCCAAGGTGGCCAGGCGGTACATCCGCCTCTGGCCACCACCATCGCTGCCAGGGGCGGAACTTGGAGTGGACACAAGGGAGCCATGGCTCCTCCAAAATTCTTTAAAAAATCTTAGATAATGTTCATGATAAATTTTTTGCTTAAGTTATTATATATAATATAATGTGTAGGATACTACACAAACTTCACGCTGGCCTAGTGTAAAGACAGCATTTATTACTTTTTGAGATACACGGTTCGACCTTCAATATTTCGATTTTTATTCTTCTGTTTCACAGGTTAATGTGTAGAATTTTCAAAATGTGAAGTAAACTTTTAAAATTATTAACATAACCTTTAATAAATTTTAAATATTAATCTTTGTTTTCATATATACATGTATTATTGATAAAAATATTTTAATTTATGTATTAGAATTTTATTTCGGCTCCTTAAAATTTTTCCTCCAAGTCCCGCCACTGATCGCTGCTACCAGCACCAACTTCATCGTCGCCACCACCAAAACAACCTTCACCTCCTCCCCACCCACCACCTCCTCCGCCTCCATTGCCATTGTCACCACCACTACCACAAACATTGCAACCACAACCAACCTCCACCATCACCATTTTTTATCTCACTAGTTGGTTGTGGCGGTGGTGGAGTCAGCGGCGGTGGTGGTGGCGACGACGGTGCTAGTTGCAACGGTTGTGGCAGTGTCTACCGGCGAGAATGGCAACAGTAATGACAATGGTGGTAGAATAGTGGTGGCGTTGACACTGGTAGTGGTCGTGGCCTCGATGGTGGTGGTGGTCGCGATGACAGTGATGGTGGTGGTGGAAATGACAATATTCTCGTTGGTGGCAATGGTGGCGATGACGGTGGTGGTTATGGTGATGGTGTCGGCGATGATGGTGGTGGTCAGGTGATTGTGATGGTGGTGGTGGTGTGGCAGAACCGACGGTGGTGACGACAAAGACAATCTGGTAACAATGAAGGTTAATTGTGGTGGTAGTAGTGAAAATGAAAACCAAATTTTTTGTTTTGGTCATAAAAAATATTTTCATTAAAACATTTTTTAAATATCAACCAAACGTCTTTTCAGCTATATTTTCTATTTTCTTTAAAAATAAAAATAAAAAATAGGCAAACCAAACATACCCTAACTAATTAAAATATATCCTTGAAAACAATGTCTCGTTGTCGTCTTAGATTATTGTGAATCTATTGTAACTTTTGGTTTAGAATATATATTGTTGTCATTTTATATTTTTCTATTGATTTTACAACATTCCTTCTATAAATTTATTTCGTTATTCGCTTCATTCATATTCCATCATTCCACATTATCATATTTCAATGAATTGCGTTTTATTTACTTTATTGAGCATTTTACTTTACGTCTTGTAACATAACCCCAAACCCTTAAGCATTTCGCTTATTGGACTTGAGAAGTACTCTGACAGGGACTAACGTAAATGACTCAGTAGACACACATACCATTTCTACAAAATGTTATATATGAGGATTACTTGAAAATATAGCACGTACCGCAAGTCACAATATGTGAATTTCAGAAGTTAATCCATTTTCCAGTATTGTAATTTGCTTATGTAAATAACTTCACAATTTGTAATTGCAATTATTTAGCAGCCTTGTATTATTATATTGACTTTCTTCTGCGTTATGAGCCGCCTAAGTAAGTAACCCCCAAACGCATCCGTTTTCCATCTTTATAATACGAATTATATCACTGTCCTCAATTCTAATTGGTTGCCGGCAAGAAAATTGAGATTGCATTTGATAATTGTAAGCAAAACTAAAACAAGAAAACAAAACATCATGCCATTTAAACTGTACAACTGTAGAGAAAAGGAGCTGCCACAGTATAACTCCAACAACTGAATTTTTAGTCTTCTTTTTTCTTAAGCCTCTTAATGATGATTGTGATTGACTATATAATTCTTTCCACTACACAATGAACACTAGGTGTTGCCTTAATAATTGGAGCAAATTAAAGTAGATAATTGTCTAATGGGACCCTTTTTTCTGTTGATCAAATCACATATATAATTGATACATTTGCAAGCTTTGGAAGAAAGAACAAATAAAAAATGGACTTTTGGGGCACTAAAAGTGTGAAGAGACCCAAAGAGAAAAATTTAGCCTTAAGATTAGACCCCAAAAAGAAAAGCTTCAAAGAACACAAAGTAATGTGATTATGGTTGGGTGTGGGAGTGGGAGTGAGTTGACAGTGACATGTCTAAATGATTAAAAAAATTAGATTAAATCACCATAATCCTAGGTAGACTAATATATTTAAGATAAATGAAATTTCTAATCTTAAATCTTAAATATTATTGATCTATCTAAAACTACGATAACTTAACTCAAAAAAAATTAACAACAGTTAAACAACTCCTTTACTTTATAAGTAACTCACAAAGCAAATCAATTGAAGCAAAACTTAGATAATTAATAACGTGAAAATATTAGTTGCTAACCACTCCCATTATGATCCATTTTTTTAGAGGGATGATATCTTCACAAATCACTTTTCTTACAATTTATTTTGACCGTATTTTTCTTTGTGTCTTTCTCCATTGATTTTATCAAATCACATTAATTGATATTTTAATGATAATGTGGCCCCTTGTCATCACTTTGTCAACACGGAATATATACTTACGGATAAACCTCAATGAGAGATTTGAAGCCTAATGCTGGACTTATCTTGTAGTCACTGAAGCCTACTGAGAAAAAAAGTTTGGCCCATTCTTTCTCATTTCTCTCTTTCCCATCGACTAATGTCATCATTGCCAAATCATAGAAGAGCTTTGTTTCAAAAGACTCACTATCTTCCTTCTCATTCCTGATCACTACATCGATGATGATCACCTTTCCTTTTTTACCTTTTCTTGAGATTGCCTCCTTGCATTTCTTCAGTATTTTCAAGCATTCTTCATCGTTCCAATCATGTAATACACCCTTCATGCAGTTCAAAGGAAAAGGAGATTATAAATTAATTTTTATTCACACTCCAAATCAAACTAACCCAAGAGAGAATCAAGAAGAAAAAAGAGTTATGTTTGTGAGGTGATAGAAAAAGTAGAAAAAGCGAGTGCAAATTAGATGAAAGAGAAAGGGAAGTGTCAATAATAATAATACTAGCAATTTTTTGTATCATAAAACCATCTTTAGCGCTGATTGATTGACCACACTTTAGTGTCCAGACACTCATTTTGTGACAGCTTTAGCCCGCCAAAAAGTGAAAACTTAAGAAAAACATGTTTTGTACGTGGTAGTTGTCGTTGTGTCCCATCATTGTAGCGTGGTCCACAAATCTTTTTGAACAATCATTAACGTCATCTTTGTGAAGCATCTTTCATTTTTTATAAAACAAGGTCATCTTTGCTAAGCATGATTAATTATGCTAACTGAGGGGTAATGTTTTTATAGATAAATATTAGTTGTAAGTAATGTTAGTAAATTAATTCATTTATAGGGTTTGAATTACCCTGATTCCTTCACCCTTCATTCTCCCAAACACTTATGTACCCCAGTTCTTACCGCTTGAGGTAACGCTCGGGAACATAAGGGTGGTAATTTAGAAGATATATATAATTAAGAGCATGTTTGATTTATAGTTAGGAAGTATGAAAACAAATAATAACTCATTTCTAATGCACTTTTCGTCAAAGTAGCAAAGTTTGGTTACTATCATCATATGTATTAGGATGTCTTTATTTTCTCGATTTTATAGTTTCTAATGATAAAACAAACAGATTCTAAGATCTCATTTGTTTACAGTTTTTAAAAATTGATTTATGTTTTAAAAACTTCAAAATTTAAAAACTTCATTGTGGTTACCATTTTTCAAAGACCGTTTTAAAAACTATTCTTAATTTTGGATTTTGAAACTACAATCACAGATCATCTGAGAAATTTTCTTTTTCTGTTTTTAAATTTTAAATTACAGTTTTTTAGCATTGTAAAATATCTCATTCAAACATATATTTTTTGTAATAAGTAATTTTAAAAATTATTTTTAAATGCAGAAAACCACAAAACAGAAATCAAGTTCCATTAACAACGTTTTACCTTCAATAAAATGGAATCGGTTGGAGGAATTGCCTCAAACATGTCCCCTCCAACATATTTTATGTTTTCACTTCCTTGCAAGTCAGCAACAACATGTGGAAGATCAAATACAATGCATTGAAGTTGTGGGAATGATTTGGCAATAGCCTTAGCCATAGTCCCTATGCCTCCACCAACATCAACCAATGACTCCAATCCCTTGAACACCCCCTTACACTTCTCCATGATCGCACTGGAAGTCAATCCAGTTTCACTAGCCATGGCATCGTTGAATCTGTGACCGAGTTTGGGGTTATGGACAGCATATTCCCATAATGACATCCCATGTTTTGTGTAAAAAGGTGTAGGATCTTCATTTTTGAACCAAGCAGAGAGTTGATACCATGGCTCAACTAAAATTGGATCAAGTACAATATTCATGTAAGAGGTCATATTAAAGGGGTGGTTTTGCTTAATTAGTAGTCTAGATGCATCGGTTAGCTCATACCTCACTTCAAGCTCATTTTCAGTGACATTCTGCTGAGTGAAGAATCCAGAATGGGTCAAAATTCGCATCAAGCGATGGATGCTGTTGGTTTTGGAGGGGTGGATTGGTAGAGAAGCAATGAGTTTAGAAAGTGGCATGGGTTGAGCATAGTTATGGATGATATCTGGTATGCACAAGTCAATTGCACATTTAAGGGACAGAGAGTTTATGAAACTGAAAATGTGATTGAATACGTGGGATTGAGCTTGAAATAGTTTAGTAGCATTAACATCACCACAGAATTCCATAATTTTGCTACCTATGCTACTAGCTCAATTTTCTGGTAGAAACATGACCTTACTTGCGTCAATTTATAATGCAATCTCCAATCATGTACATTATAATAAGAATAATAACATTTAATTTGTATATCCTTTTTTTCTCTATCTCTTTTTTTTTACATCACATTACATATATTACTTTTCTCCCTTCTTGTCTTATATTTATTAGGTACGTACGTGTTTACACTTAGTTTTCTTTTTCTTTATCCCTCTGTGGATTGCTATCTATCTGTACTATAACACTTCTTGTGCCTTTTATTCATTTATATATATACTTCGCTTAGCCAAAAAAAAAACGTACGTGTTTACACCAAAAAAAAGTGGTAACCTGAATCTTTTTGGTTTAGGGCATGCCATCACAATCACGTTTATCAAAAGACTAAATATGGTTTAGTAAAAGAAAGTGTGATTCATCTTTTCATTGTGGTGTTATTAGGTGGAATGATTGCAGACAAGCTGCAGGGACACATATATTGCCAAAGTAATATTTTTTTATTTCTAAAATACTGTAGAGGTTTTAAATAAAGGTGCACTAACATTTCTCAAAAGGATTTTAGAATTAACAAGGAGCATGATACTATGGAAGTGGAACTTTGACAATTATTGCTTATTAGTAATAGTACTTTGTATTAATAAAGTTACATTTTTAAAAAAATAACAAATAAAATATTTTTTATTCCTACATTCCTAAAATTCAAAAATTAATTTGTATTATAACTGTTAGTTTTTTTATGGCTTATAATCTTATATATCGATAATATTGTATAAGTTTTCTCTTAATGTTTCTTCTCCAAAATAAAATTAGAATTCATTTTTTCTAGGCTAAAAAGCACTTTTGATAGCATGCTTGTTGCAAATTTAATTATGCAGAGTGGATTATCCAGCTTTGATGTTAAAGGTTACTGGCCAAACAAAGTGAGGCATTATCAATGGCCTTGCTGTTACGTTGGTGGGTCTCTCATTGCATTTCTATGAGTGGCAGGGACTGTTATCATTTGGGGTGCACTGACCAATCTTTTAAGGGACATAGGATCGGAGGGATGTGTAATGCTAATATAATAAAATTTTCCTCACACTTAGCTCACATTAAGAAATATATATAGGGAAAAAAAGATAAAATGTGAAATATGATAAATAGAAGTAGAAGTGGGTGATTAAAAGGGAAAAATATATAGTGGAAATGATATAGTTGAAAAACCAAACTCATGCTACTTCGAGAAGCACAGGCTTTTATTTATTAAAATCAAAAACTAAAAAACTTCTGTAGAAGTTATATGGTTTTTAAAGTGAAGCTAGGAAAGGTATGAAAATGAGAAAGTATTAAAAAATATCCCCAGCAAACTTCTGTAGATATCAGTCAATCATGGTAGACTTGGTGCGTGGAGGAGTGAAGTAATTGTGATCATTCAAAACAGTTTTTCCTCCTATAACCATTTCTATATGCTACTTAATTTCTCAATCTCTAATTTTTGCCACATCTTAGGCAGTAGAAACAAAATAAAAGAAACGACTTTGGTCTAGTTGTTTTCCTCCTAAATACCTTGATATTGAACACTGCAGCAACTAAAGAAGCACACTAAAAACACTATTAATCTTTCTCTACAAAATTGAATGTATCAAAATTATCAAGTTTTTGGGCGCGCGGGTGAAGCCTCTGCAATCTTTTCCTCGAAGTCAGCTTCTCGGCTTGTAGTGGAGCGCACGAATACTGGCATTGGGAGAAGTCTCTGGAAGGAGGCCGGTTTGGCTCATCAAGGGTCCTCAAAGCGTGCAGATGTTCTTGTGGCAGCGTCTGGACTAAGGAGTCGTGACGAATTTCCAACATCAACAACGACATATAGTGAATCTGCAGAGTGTCCTTTCTGTGCTGCTTATCAGAAAGATTACCTTATCTCTTCAGGGATTGCAGTTTTGTCTCTCCGTCCTGAAAGTCATTCGTGGGGAACGAGGTCTCGCCGACGTTCTTCTAGAAGGATTGGCAAGAATGGTTAGAGAGAATACATTAGAGCACCAGAGGCTGCTTTGGATGTGGACTGGCTCAGGTTCTTTACGACATCTTTTTGGGCTATTTGGCGCATCCAGAATGATTGGGTGTTCAATTTCTTTCACCCGAGCACGCACCGGTGTCGACGTCAAAGGGTTGAAGCTAATTGCTCGCATGGGCTACTGTGTCGATGCTAAAATTAGCGTTAGTGAAGTTGACGCTAGTCCGCTGCTATTTAATTCACAAGGAAGACGATTCTAATGTATCCTTTTTTAACGGTAGTGCGACCGACGCTAATTTATCAACTTTAGCGTCGGTAAGACTGACACTATTTACTCGATGTATGAAACAATTTGTGATGTTAGAAACCGCCACAAATTGTTTTTATAAATAAAATGACAACTTTTGGCTACTAAAGCAGCTAGAAATTGCTTTTTAGTCTATTTCAAATTAAGTGGTCTGCCAATCATAGCACATCCCATGTCATTCAATGAAATACACCGAACAACCCCTTTTTTAAAAATCACGGCATGAAACATTCCACCAAATTCTATCACTAGTTTAAAGTCATGCCCAAATATAGTCTGATATAATTTACGTTGTTTAGAAGGCCAGAACTTAAACAACAATGATGCAACAAATATAATACAAGTGTTTACTGTTGATTTTGGTAAACAAATAAAATAGAAGCGATTGTGATTTTTTTTTTGTGAAAACACTATCAGAAGTAAAAGTAAAGACGAAAAACAAGATTTAAGGGACAAAATTGCTTAAATAAAACGTTGCAAACAAAAGTGCAAGAACACGAAAGTTAATAACTGAGAAAGAAACTTCATTGATTCAAGTAAATAGTACAAATCATTGAATACAAGCGATGAAACTAAATTCGAAAACATAGCTGGTTCAAACAATCACGTACTCAGTGGCAAACTCTAATGGCTCGTTGAGTCTCTTTGATTCGGACATGAGATCGTTTTGAGTGTGGAAATTGCGAACACCCTCTTCTAGGTATGATCTTCTATTTATAGGCCCTTTTCCTTCAACTGCTTGCCTTCTAGAAGCCACACACGATCTAATTTGAATTTTCCGCTCACTCCGCAACTACCCACGTTCCCCATGGAGCTAGTTGTCGATACCATCAATTCTTGTTGAGCAAGATATGCAGATAACCGTAGGTCGAATTCTCTCTTCTAATTGAGCCTGTCGTAAAAGCCGCCTCTAGTGGTCGAAATGGTTTCTATGTCAGTCGACATGTGCTTGTTGACAACCTTAACACTTTCCTGGCTTTTCTTGAGCTATTGATATAGCTATTTCTCTACGCTCACCTTTCTTTTAGCTTTTCGTCTCTATAAAATTTCAGGCCAACAACAAGTACCTGGTTTGTCAAGTGATCCCATCAGGAAAGGAAGATTGTATGATCGAAATTAAGCTGCCAGCAATATCATAAGACGAATCAGGAAAGGAGTATTCTTAGGATAGTTGTCATACAAGGGCGTATTCAGGATTTTCTTATTTGGGGGTGAAATATAAGACTAATATAATCTTCATTGAATATTATATAAACTTTAAATAATTAAAAATTATTTAAATACAACAATTCGTTCTTTCATAGTACTAAATTTATTTATTATTGTATCAACAAAGATTTTTTCAGCAATTTCTCTCTCGATTTATACAACTATTAAATTTATGAGAAGATCATCTTCAATTTTGTTGCGAAGTAGAGTCCTAACAACTTCATTGCAGAAAAATATCACTCTGTTGATCCTTTTGAAACAAGGAGTGTCAAAACAAGACGTATCAATCTATAAACAAGTGGAAATATTATTGTTTGTCCAGTTTCAACTAACTTATTGTAAAACTCGGATAAACTGAAAACTTTTCCTAAATGAGGATCTCGGGAAACATGTGAATGGTAATGTCTCAGTTGGAACAACATATTCTCTTTTTCTAACTCGGAAAAATACCTATAGTCGGTCAAATTTTCAAAATTCTTAGGGGGGCGATGAGGGTTAACCTGAACTAAGGGTTGTCTGAGTTAATTACGTGGGTTTGATCGCATTAAGCAGGAATTTGTAGTGTGGTCTTCGGTATGGAACTCCATATATAATGTTGCTACCTGAACTCTGCTCAAAGTTTTGTAGGAACCCCGTGCTATATTTCGGTCCATTTATAATATGAGCGATGTCCTAATAGGATCACAATCTTTTGTTCTTATAATAGCTTAATTTCATCGCTCACCAATTAAAATTTGTCAAGTTAATTAAAAACTTAGGCCCCGTTCGGGGTTGTTTTCGGTTTTATGTTTTGAAATTTTTAAAAACTAAAACTAGTTTTCAGTTTCATAAATACCGTTCTTATTTTATGTGGTTTTGATTTTTAAAATACTTGGTGTTAACTTTATAAATCCACAATAGTCACAACAATTATCAACTTTGTGAATTCACGATAATGGGAGGTAGTGGCGACACGATAATTGTTCCATCATTAACATTGAGATGAGGTATAGTACCTAAGGTGCAAGGAACGTGATGTGAGATTCCTAGAGAGAGTGAGAGCGTAACCTCTTAGAGAGAGAAAGTAACTGAATTTCAAGCTTGTTGTTTCTCAAATAAGCCAAGAGTCCCTTACAATTGGTATCCCTCCCCTATTTATAGTTGGGGGAACTGGGCTTAGCGCCTCTAAATCATCCTAATGGGCCAGTTGGGCCTCTAGGATGAAGGCCCAAGCCCCTGGTTCGCTCATCGCCCTAGGTCAGTGCTCCTGGGCGAGGGACCCTGGGGTCTCGCCCAGTCCACAAGTCCACAAGACACCGAGCTCGAAGCATGAGAGCTGAGTGTGTCTTTTAAACAGAAGAAACAAGGCGATGAACGTAAGAAACTAGCTAGTGCCGAACATAAGGCGTGAGAATAAAGCCCGGGTCCACGTCGAAGGCTCAGTAGTAGTCATTTCGCTCCGGGTTCTCCCCGAACGACGAAGCATCACGAAACAGTTAGCAAAGGAGTATTAGTCGCTCTTGGTAACTTTTCTAGTCACTTTGGCTCACCGCCTCGATGGCCAACCAAACTGCTCAATGAGAAAAAGAATGCATCTGGCACTCAGTGACTTTTCAAGTTACTTTGGCTCACCAGCTCGATGGCCAAATGGATTGTTCAACGAACAAGGATGGTGCACTCGCACTTGGGGACTTTCCAATCGTCACTGGCTCATCTTTTGGATGGCTAGGTAAATCTCTAAAGGAGCAAAATGTGTTATCGCACTCAAGGTTTTCCTCACACTTAGATTGTCGACCCTTCCCGTTTTCCAAACCATTTTCACATCCTAAGTCTTTTCCAAGAGGATATCATCATTATTTAAAAGTGTTCTATCTTTGATTAGTGTATTATGAATTTCATTTACAAATCAAGTTATGGTTTCGTTTGTTTCAAAACTCTATAAGTCAAAAGATCCCAATAAACCCAAATAATTCCCGAGAAGGTCTCGATCCTAAAATGGCAATGGCTTAGACCTCAGGTTAGAGCCTGCCTAACATTTCCCAAACCTCGTCATTAGCAATACATAACATCACATTTTCCCACACTCCGCAATCATATAATCATGTCCTATCTCAAGTCAGTACAATTCAATAGATCATATGCAAGACATCGTAAACTCAACAGAAATAATGGCATATAGCCCAGTTCAATATTCAAACATAACAACAGTCAAATCATAAACACATATATCAACACATCCTATGATTAAACATATAGAACATAGCATGTGAATCAATAAACAACAATCAAAACGATAAGTAAATCTCAATCGACAATGTCAGCCAAAGCCTCAGAAAACGGAGACACACGTCTCAATTAGTTCACTCGGCCGAAGCCTCCATAAAACATTTCCTAGACAATCAACAATCAAGTGCATAAAGAATAAATTAAGTCGAATTGATCGACGCCTAAAACATTAGCTAGCAAGGTAAGTTGCCCTCACCTCTAGTTCCTCCAGAATCACGGTGTAAGTCACGCTCACAAGCTTGCTCCGTCAAGCCCAAGGTTTCCACAACCGAACCTTAGAGCAAACAAGGCAAAAATCAATCAAAATAAGTCGGTACAATCAAAACAATACTAACTAACGTTAGACAAAGTTCAAGAAGCTTCAGAGTACAACATCTACGCACGAATGGAAGGGCTTTCCCCAAATGGATGAGTTTTGACACGATTCAAGTTTTGTACAAAAACACTTTATTCGCTAAAACGTGCATAACTCGAGCTACAGAACTCGGAATGACACGAAACACAGGTCTCGCTGCCTGTTCTCTGCTGGCTTGTGCGGAAGTATAAAACCTATCACTCATCGGCAGATAAAGGAGGGCTGACACGTCATCCAGGGTGATAGTCATCTCCCTGAACGACATGTGGAAGCTGTTGGTCTCCTCATGCCATTTCTCGACAAGGGTAGATAGAATGAGTGTGTCTATCTCCGAATAGGTGCACTTGAAGAGCGGATAGAGTCCGGTCCCCTCCACAAGCTGACGAACAACGCGCATATTGTCTTCCTCGCCCTCACATGACATCTTTGCCAGCTTCGTCCCAGCGCTGGCAAACTTCAACTAACGTCAATCGGGGTAATGCACGTCGGTGCCTATAATATGATGCCACAGACACGGCACAACGTGATGTGGGTAATGGACCGAAAGTGACAGATCATCAGGTCCCCTGGGAAATAGTGCCTCTGTCTAGACCGGCACCTCATCCCGTCGTGGTCCCTCAAGCTCCACATCAACCTCAAGCTCCACATCACCCTCATGCTCCACATCATCCTCAAGCTCCACATCACCTTCAAGCTCCACATCAACCTCAGGCTCTCCTACACCCTGGAAGGGATGGTCCTACACATGCTCACTCTCTGCCAAACTCTGAGGAATCTCAAGAGTCACCTGACGAGAAGACTCAGGGGTCGTCTGACGAGAAGGCTCAGGAGTCATCTCACGAGTGTGGCGATCATCCTCATCTGACGTCCCACCAATATCCTGGTCCTCACCAAATTTGCCTTTGACTCTATGATTACAATTAGAAGCATGCAGGCGTGAGTGGCGATCCTCAACATCCTCCGGGGCTGTGTGGCGATCATCAACATCCTCTGGGGCATCATGGGAGCTCCAGGCAACATGGGATTTCCTGCGCCCTTGGTTCTTCCTCTTAGCCATCTATTAAAAAATAATACTCATCAAATAATTGCAAAAGTGTCAATTGAAAGAGAACTAGAAAAGATATAAACAAAAATGGGTTCAAATTGAACTCTACATCATCATGCTCTATAATTGTCTAATTGATATGAGCTTTATAACTGGATATTCATGCAATCAACAAGAGATATGTACCAAGACAGATTATAAACTGAATATAAGCATGTCTGGCATATTTTAAAAAAAAACTGCCCTGTAAGTATTACTCTTAAGGCCAATCTATAAACAACAAAGTTATCATGGAGAACAAAGTCAATGAGTGATATATGTCCTCTAGTGTAATACCATAAAGGCACAGGTTTGAACTGATATTTGAACTTGAGGGAACAGTTTGAAACATGGCTACAGTACTAATAATTGTTAATACAGGCACAGGACCCATACAAATTATAGACGAGAGGGGAACACCCACATAACAATCCCAAACCAGATTATACAATGCTACATACACTAAATAAGCTACAATGCTACATACAATAAGTACTCTTAGTTTGCATCCAAACATGATCTTAATCCCACATCACAGTGCACCTATCTTGATATGCAATGACAAATTATAAAAACCTTCATCAGCATGGAACATATCACATATGAATTTGCTAAAGATCAACATTTCACATATGCTACTTGGATAATCTCAAATATGAAAGCCTAACTAAAGAATTAACTCATCTTTTTTTTTTAATTAAAGAAACAACAAACTTATGATATAATGGCTCTCCTCAAAATTTCTTCCTCATCATATATGCCTAAACCCCTCCTAAAGCCACAAAGTCAGTGCTCATCGCACCCCATCATCATAGCAGTGCTCATTGCACCCCACAATCCCCCCTCAATCCCCAAGATTGCTCATCGCACACCACAATCCACAAAATTTCTTCCTCATCATAACAGTGCTCATCGCACCCCACAATCCCCAAGAGTTAAGATGGAATGGTATCTCAGCAGACCAAACCAAACCGCACCCCACAATCCCCAAATCCCTAAAACCCCAAATAACAACCCCATCCCCAAACCGCACCCAACTCTTTGAATTTGAAACCCTAATATACGAATTGAAATGAATACAACAAGATGATGAAGAAGATGAATGCTCTTACCTCTACCGTTCCAGTTGACGAAGATGATGAATGCTCTAAAGGTTTGGAGGGGGAAATCGCTCAGCTTCGGAAATGAGAGTCCAAGAAGGGTTTCAGAATGAAGTGGAACTGAACCCGTGTTTTGTTTTAATACTAACAGCCTTCGGAACTGTTTCTTCCGAAGCATTTAGGAATACTGGAATCCGAAGACCTTCGGATATGGTTGTTCCGAAAATAAACACGGAGGGACATTATGGTATTTTCTCACTTTTAAGTGGGGTGGCATTTCTAATGCCTGGGGTGGAATATCCAGCGCTCGAGGTGAAGTCGTGCGTCTGTGCGTGAAGGAAGTGGTGAAGACTAGGGTTTCAGAATTTTGTTTTTATGAAGTAGTCCCTGAATTTTCCCTTACCTTTACATTTGCCCTTTTTTTTTGGGACCCAAAATATAATTTGGGCTAAAGAAAAAAAAAATTGGCCAGAGCCCAGGCACAGGCCCAAGGTGGCCAGGCGGTACATCCGCCTCTGGCCACCACCATCGCTGCCAGGGGCGGAACTTGGAGTGGACACAAGGGAGCCATGGCTCCTCCAAAATTCTTTAAAAAATCTTAGATAATGTTCATGATAAATTTTTTGCTTAAGTTATTATATATAATATAATGTGTAGGATACTACACAAACTTCACGCTGGCCTAGTGTAAAGACAGCATTTATTACTTTTTGAGATACACGGTTCGAATCCCTGACCTTCAATATTTCGATTTTTATTCTTCTGTTTCACAGGTTAATGTGTAGAATTTTCAAAATGTGAAGTAAACTTTTAAAATTATTAACATAACCTTTAATAAATTTTAAATATTAATCTTTGTTTTCATATATACATGTATTATTGATAAAAATATTTTAATTTATGTATTAGAATTTTATTTCGGCTCCTTAAAATTTTTCCTCCAAGTCCTGCCACTGATCGCTGCTACCAGCACCAACTTCATCGTCGCCACCACCAAAACAACCTTCACCTCCTCCCCACCCACCACCTCCTCCACCTCCATTGCCATTGTCACCACCACTACCACAAACATTGCAACCACAACCAACCTCCACCATCACCATTTTTTATCTCACTAGTTGGTTGTGGCGGTGGTGGAGTCAGCGGCGGTGGTGGTGGCGACGACGGTGCTAGTTGCAACGGTTGTGGCAGTGTCTACCGGCGAGAATGGCAACAGTAATGACAATGGTGGTAGAATAGTGGTGGCGTTGACACTGGTAGTGGTCGTGGCCTCGATGGTGGTGGTGGTCGCGATGACAGTGATGGTGGTGGTGGAAATGACAATATTCTCGTTGGTGGCAATGGTGGCGATGACGGTGGTGGTTATGGTGATGGTGTCGGCGATGATGGTGGTGGTCAGGTGATTGTGATGGTGGTGGTGGTGTGGCAGAACCGACGGTGGTGACGACAAAGACAATCTGGTAACAATGAAGGTTAATTGTGGTGGTAGTAGTGAAAATGAAAACCAAATTTTTTGTTTTGGTCATAAAAAATATTTTCATTAAAACATTTTTTAAATATCAACCAAACGTCTTTTCAGCTATATTTTCTATTTTCTTTAAAAATAAAAATAAAAAATAGGCAAACCAAACATACCCTAACTAATTAAAATATATCCTTGAAAACAATGTCTCGTTGTCGTCTTAGATTATTGTGAATCTATTGTAACTTTTGGTTTAGGATATATATTGTTGTCATTTTATATTTTTCTATTGATTTTACAACATTCCTTCTATAAATTTATTTCGTTATTCGCTTCATTCATATTCCATCATTCCACATTATCATATTTCAATGAATTGCGTTTTATTTACTTTATTGAGCATTTTACTTTACGTCTTGTAACATAACCCCAAACCCTTAAGCATTTCGCATATTGGACTTGAGAAGTACTTTGACAGGGACTAACGTAAATGACTCAGTAGACACACATACCATTTCTACAAAATGTTATATATGAGGATTACTTGAAAATATAGCACGTACCGCAAGTCACAATATGTGAATTTCAGAAGTTAATCCATTTTCCAGTATTGTAATTTGCTTATGTAAATAACTTCACAATTTGTAATTGCAATTATTTAGCAGCCTTGTATTATTATATTGACTTTCTTCTGCGTTATGAGCCGCCTAAGTAAGTAACCCCCAAACGCATCCGTTTTCCATCTTTATAATACGAATTATATCACTGTCCTCAATTCTAATTGGTTGCCGGCAAGAAAATTGAGATTGCATTTGATAATTGTAAGCAAAACTAAAACAAGAAAACAAAACATCATGCCATTTAAACTGTACAACTGTAGAGAAAAGGAGCTGCCACAGTATAACTCCAACAACTGAATTTTTAGTCTTCTTTTTTCTTAAGCCTCTTAATGATGATTGTGATTGACTATATAATTCTTTCCACTACACAATGAACACTAGGTGTTGCCTTAATAATTGGAGCAAATTAAAGTAGATAATTGTCTAATGGGACCCTTTTTTCTGTTGATCAAATCACATATATAATTGATACATTTGCAAGCTTTGGAAGAAAGAACAAATAAAAAATGGACTTTTGGGGCACTAAAAGTGTGAAGAGACCCAAAGAGAAAAATTTAGCCTTAAGATTAGACCCCAAAAAGAAAAGCTTCAAAGAACACAAAGTAATGTGATTATGGTTGGGTGTGGGAGTGGGAGTGAGTTGACAGTGACATGTCTAAATGATTAAAAAAACTAGATTAAATCACCATAATCCTAGGTAGACTAATATATTTAAGATAAATGAAATTTCTAATCTTAAATCTTAAATATTATTGATCTATCTAAAACTACGATAATTTAACTCAAAAAAAATTAACAACAGTTAAACAACTCCTTTACTTTATAAGTAACTCACAAAGCAAATCAATTGAAGCAAAATTTAGATAATTAATAACGTGAAAATATTAGTTGCTAACCACTCCCATTATGATCCATTTTTTTAGAGGGATGATATCTTCACATTTCACTTTTCTTACAATTTATTTTGACCGTATTTTTCTTTGTGTCTTTCTCCATTGATTTTATCAAATCACATTAATTGATATTTTAATGATAATGTGGCCCCTTGTCATCACTTTGTCAACACGGAATATATACTTACGGATAAACCTCAATGAGAGATTTGAAGCCTAATGCTGGACTTATCTTGTAGTCACTGAAGCCTACTGAGAAAAAAAGTTTGGCCCATTCTTTCTCATTTCTCTCTTTCCCATCGACTAATGTCATCATTGCCAAATCATAGAAGAGCTTTGTTTCAAAAGACTCGCTATCTTCCTTCTCATTCCTGATCACTACATCGATGATGATCACCTTTCCTTTTTTACCTTTTCTTGAGATTGCCTCCTTGCATTTCTTCAGTATTTTCAAGCATTCTTCATCGTTCCAATCATGTAATACACCCTTCATGCAGTTCAAAGGAAAAGGAGATTATAAATTAATTTTTATTCACACTCCAAATCAAACTAACCCAAGATAGAATCAAGAAGAAAAAAGAGTTATGTTTGTGAGGTGATAGAAAAAGTAGAAAAAGCGAGTGCAAATTAGATGAAAGAGAAAGGGAAGTGTCAATAATAATAATACTAGCAATTTTTTGTATCATAAAACCATCTTTAGCGCTGATTGATTGACCACACTTTAGTGTCCAGACACTCATTTTGTGACAGCTTTAGCCCGCCAAAAAGTGAAAACTTAAGAAAAACATGTTTTGTACGTGGTAGTTGTCGTTGTGTCCCATCATTGTAGCGTGGTCCACAAATCTTTTTGAACAATCATTAACGTCATCTTTGTTAAGCATCTTTCATTTTTTATAAAACAAGGTCATCTTTGCTAAGCATGATTAATTATGCTAACTGAGGGGTAATGTTTTTATAGATAAATATTAGTTGTAAGTAATGTTAGTAAATTAATTCATTTATAGGGTTTGAATTACCCTGATTCCTTCACCCTTCATTCTCCCAAACACTTATGTACCCCAGTTCTTACCGCTTGAGGTAACGCTCGGGAACATAAGGGTGGTAATTTAGAAGATATATATAATTAAGAGCATGTTTGATTTATAGTTAGGAAGTATGAAAACAAATAATAACTCATTTCTAATGCACTTTTCGTCAAAGAAGCAAAGTTTGGTTACTATCATCATATGTATTAGGATGTCTTTATTTTCTCGATTTTATAGTTTCTAATGATAAAACAAACAGATTCTAAGATCTCATTTGTTTACAGTTTTTAAAAATTGATTTATGTTTTAAAAACTTCAAAATTTAAAAACTTCATTGTGGTTACCATTTTTCAAAGACCGTTTTAAAAACTATTCTTAATTTTGGATTTTGAAACTACAATCACAGATCATCTGAGAAATTTTCTTTTTCTGTTTTTAAATTTTAAATTACAGTTTTTTAGCATTGTAAAATATCTCATTCAAACATATATTTTTTGTAATAAGTAATTTTAAAAATTATTTTTAAATGCAGAAAACCACAAAACAGAAATCAAGTTCCATTAACAACGTTTTACCTTCAATAAAATGGAATCGGTTGGAGGAATTGCCTCAAACATGTCCCCTCCAACATATTTTATGTTTTCACTTCCTTGCAAGTCAGCAACAACATGTGGAAGATCAAATACAATGCATTGAAGTTGTGGGAATGATTTGGCAATAGCCTTAGCCATAGTCCCTATGCCTCCACCAACATCAACCAATGACTCCAATCCCTTGAACACCCCCTTACACTTCTCCATGATCGCACTGGAAGTCAATCCAGTTTCACTAGCCATGGCATCGTTGAATCTGTGACCGAGTTTGGGGTTATGGACAGCATATTCCCATAATGACATCCCATGTTTTGTGTAAAAAGGTGTAGGATCTTCATTTTTGAACCAAGCAGAGAGTTGATACCATGGCTCAACTAAAATTGGATCAAGTACAATATTCATGTAAGAGGTCATATTAAAGGGGTGGTTTTGCTTAATTAGTAGTCTAGATGCATCGGTTAGCTCATACCTCACTTCAAGCTCATTTTCAGTGACATTCTGCTGAGTGAAGAATCCAGAATGGGTCAAAATTCGCATCAAGCGATGGATGCTGTTGGTTTTGGAGGGGTGGATTGGTAGAGAAGCAATGAGTTTAGAAAGTGGCATGGGTTGAGCATAGTTATGGATGATATCTGGTATGCACAAGTCAATTGCACATTTAAGGGACAGAGAGTTTATGAAACTGAAAATGTGATTGAATACGTGGGATTGAGCTTGAAATAGTTTAGTAGCATTAACATCACCACAGAATTCCATAATTTTGCTACCTATGCTACTAGCTCAATTTTCTGGTAGAAACATGACCTTACTTGCGTCAATTTATAATGCAATCTCCAATCATGTACATTATAATAAGAATAATAACATTTAATTTGTATATCCTTTTTTTCTCTATCTCTTTTTTTTTACATCACATTACATATATTACTTTTCTCCCTTCTTGTCTTATATTTATTAGGTACGTACGTGTTTACACTTAGTTTTCTTTTTCTTTATCCCTCTGTGGATTGCTATCTATCTGTACTATAACACTTCTTGTGCCTTTTATTCATTTATATATATACTTCGCTTAGCCAAAAAAAAAACGTACGTGTTTACACCAAAAAAAAGTGGTAACCTGAATCTTTTTGGTTTAGGGCATGCCATCACAATCACGTTTATCAAAAGACTAAATATGGTTTAGTAAAAGAAAGTGTGATTCATCTTTTCATTGTGGTGTTATTAGGTGGAATGATTGCAGACAAGCTGCAGGGACACATATATTGCCAAAGTAATATTTTTTTATTTCTAAAATACTGTAGAGGTTTTAAATAAAGGTGCACTAACATTTCTCAAAAGGATTTTAGAATTAACAAGGAGCATGATACTATGGAAGTGGAACTTTGACAATTATTGCTTATTAGTAATAGTACTTTGTATTAATAAAGTTACATTTTTAAAAAAATAACAAATAAAATATTTTTTATTCCTACATTCCTAAAATTCAAAAATTAATTTGTATTATAACTGTTAGTTTTTTTATGGCTTATAATCTTATATATCGATAATATTGTATAAGTTTTCTCTTAATATTTCTTCTCCAAAATAAAATTAGAATTCATTTTTTCTAGGCTAAAAAGCACTTTTGATAGCATGCTTGTTGCAAATTTAATTATGCAGAGTGGATTATCCAGCTTTGATGTTAAAGGTTACTGGCCAAACAAAGTGAGGCATTATCAATGGCCTTGCTGTTACGTTGGTGGGTCTCTCATTGCATTTCTATGAGTGGCAGGGACTGTTATCATTTGGGGTGCACTGACCAATCTTTTAAGGGACATAGGATCGGAGGGATGTGTAATGCTAATATAATAAAATTTTCCTCACACTTAGCTCACATTAAGAAATATATATAAGGAAAAAAAGATAAAATGTGAAATATGATAAATAGAAGTAGAAGTGGGTGATTAAAAGGGAAAAATATATAGTGGAAATGATATAGTTGAAAAACCAAACTCATGCTACTTCGAGAAGCACAGGCTTTTATTTATTAAAATCAAAAACTAAAAAACTTCTGTAGAAGTTATATGGTTTTTAAAGTGAAGCTAGGAAAGGTATGAAAATGAGAAAGTATTAAAAAATATCCCCAGCAAACTTCTGTAGATATCAGTCAATCATGGTAGACTTGGTGCGTGGAGGAGTGAAGTAATTGTGATCATTCAAAACAGTTTTTCCTCCTATAACCATTTCTATATGCTACTTAATTTCTCAATCTCTAATTTTTGCCACATCTTAGGCAGTAGAAACAAAATAAAAGAAACGACTTTGGTCTAGTTGTTTTCCTCCTAAATACCTTGATATTGAACACTGCAGCAACTAAAGAAGCACACTAAAAACACTATTAATCTTTCTCTACAAAATTGAATGTATCAAAATTATCAAGTTTTTGGGCGCACGGGTGAAGCCTCTGCAAGCTTTTCCTCGAAGTCAGCTTCTCGGCTTGTAGTGGAGCGCACGAATACTGGCATTGGGAGAAGTCTCTGGAAGGAGGCCGGTTTGGCTCATCAAGGGTCCTCAAAGCGTGCAGATGTTCTTGTGGCAGCGTCTGGACTAAGGAGTCGTGACGAATTTCCAACATCAACAACGACATATAGTGAATCTGCAGAGTGTCCTTTCTGTGCTGCTTATCAGAAAGATTACCTTATCTCTTCAGGGATTGCAGTTTTGTCTCTCCGTCCTGAAAGTCATTCGTGGGGAACGAGGTCTCGCCGACGTTCTTCTAGAAGGATTGGCAAGAATGGTTAGAGAGAATACATTAGAGCACCAGAGGCTGCTTTGGATGTGGACTGGCTCAGGTTCTTTACGACATCTTTTTGGGCTATTTGGCGCATCCAGAATGATTGGGTGTTCAATTTCTTTCACCCGAGCACGCACCGGTGTCGACGTCAAAGGGTTGAAGCTAATTGCTCGCATGGGCTACTGTGTCGATGCTAAAATTAGCGTTAGTGAAGTTGACGCTAGTCCGCTGCTATTTAATTCACAAGGAAGACGATTCTAATGTATCCTTTTTTAACGGTAGTGCGACCGACGCTAATTTATCAACTTTAGCGTCGGTAAGACTGACACTATTTACTCGATGTATGAAACAATTTGTGATGTTAGAAACCGCCACAAATTGTTTTTATAAATAAAATGACAACTTTTGGCTACTAAAGCAGCTAGAAATTGCTTTTTAGTCTATTTCAAATTAAGTGGTCTGCCAATCATAGCACATCCCATGTCATTCAATGAAATACACCGAACAACCCCTTTTTTAAAAATCACGGCATGAAACATTCCACCAAATTCTATCACTAGTTTAAAGTCATGCCCAAATATAGTCTGATATAATTTACGTTGTTTAGAAGGCCAGAACTTAAACAACAATGATGCAACAAATATAATACAAGTGTTTACTGTTGATTTTGGTAAACAAATAAAATAGAAGCGATTGTGATTTTTTTTTTGTGAAAATACTATCAGAAGTAAAAGTAAAGACGAAAAACAAGATTTAAGGGACAAAATTGCTTAAATAAAACGTTGCAAACAAAAGTGCAAGAACACGAAAGTTAATAACTGAGAAAGAAACTTCATTGATTCAAGTAAATAGTACAAAGCATTGAATACAAGCGATGAAACTAAATTCGAAAACATAGCTGGTTCAAACAATCACGTACTCAATGGCAAACTCTAATGGCTCGTTGAGTCTCTTTGATTCGGACATGAGATCGTTTTGAGTGTGGAAATTGCGAACACCCTCTTCTAGGTATGATCTTCTATTTATAGGCCCTTTTCCTTCAACTGCTTGCCTTCTAGAAGCCACACACGATCTAATTTGAATTTTCCGCTCACTCCGCAACTACCCACGTTCCCCATGGAGCTAGTTGTCGATACCATCAATTCTTGTTGAGCAAGATATGCAGATAACCGTAGGTCGAATTCTCTCTTCTAATTGAGCCTGTCGTAAAAGCCGCCTCTAGTGGTCGAAATGGTTTCTATGTCAGTCGACATGTGCTTGTTGACAACCTTAACACTTTCCTGGCTTTTCTTGAGCTATTGATATAGCTATTTCTCTACGCTCACCTTTCTTTTAGCTTTTCGTCTCTATAAAATTTCAGGCCAACAACAAGTACCTGGTTTGTCAAGTGATCCCATCAGGAAAGGAAGATTGTATGATCGAAATTAAGCTGCCAGCAATATCATAAGACGAATCAGGAAAGGAGGATTCTTAGGATAGTTGTCATACAAGGGCGTATTCAGGATTTTCTTATTTGGGGCTGAAATATAAGACTAATATAATCTTCATTGAATATTATATAAACTTTAAATAATTAAAAATTATTTAAATACAACAATTCGTTCTTTCATAGTACTAAATTTATTTATTATTGTATCAACAAAGATTTTTTCAGCAATTTCTCTCTCGATTTATACAACTATTAAATTTATGAGAAGATCATCTTCAATTTTGTTGCGAAGTAGAGTCCTAACAACTTCATTGCAGAAAAATATCACTCTGTTGATCCTTTTGAAACAAGGAGTGTCAAAACAAGACGTATCAATCTATAAACAAGTGGAAATATTATTGTTTGTCCAGTTTCAACTAACTTATTGTAAAACTCGGATAAACTGAAAATTTTTCCTAAATGAGGATCTCGGGAAACATGTGAATGGTAATGTCTCAGTTGGAACAACATATTCTCTTTTTCTAACTCGGAAAAATACCTATAGTCGGTCAAATTTTCAAAATTCTTAGGGGGGCGATGAGGGTTAACCTGAACTAAGGGTTGTCTGAGTTAATTACGTGGGTTTGATCGCATTAAGCAGGAATTTGTAGTGTGGTCTTCGGTATGGAACTCCATATATAATGTTGCTACCTGAACTCTGCTCAAAGTTTTGTAGGAACCCCGTGCTATATTTCGGTCCATTTATAATATGAGCGATGTCCTAATAGGATCACAATCTTTTGTTCTTATAATAGCTTAATTTCATCGCTCACCAATTAAAATTTGTCAAGTTAATTAAAAACTTAGGCCCCGTTCGGGGTTGTTTTCGGTTTTATGTTTTGAAATTTTTAAAAACTAAAACTAGTTTTCAGTTTCATAAATACCGTTCTTATTTTATGTGGTTTTGATTTTTAAAATACTTGGTGTTAACTTTATAAATCCACAATAGTCACAACAATTATCAACTTTGTGAATTCACGATAATGGGAGGTAGTGGCGACACGATAATTGTTCCATCATTAACATTGAGATGAGGTATAGTACCTAAGGTGCAAGGAACGTGATGTGAGATTCCTAGAGAGAGTGAGAGCGTAACCTCTTAGAGAGAGAAAGTAACTGAATTTCAAGCTTGTTGTTTCTCAAATAAGCCAAGAGTCCCTTACAATTGGTATCCCTCCCCTATTTATAGTTGGGGGAGCTGGGCTTAGCGCCTCTAAATCATCCTAATGGGCCAGTTGGGCCTCTAGGATGAAGGCCCAAGCCCCTGGTTCGCTCATCGCCCTAGGTCAGTGCTCCTGGGCGAGGGACCCTGGGGTCTCGCCCAGTCCACAAGTCCACAAGACACCGAGCTCGAAGCATGAGAGCTGAGTGTGTCTTTTAAACAGAAGAAACAAGGCGATGAACGTAAGAAACTAGCTAGTGCCGAACATAAGGCGTGAGAATAAAGCCCGGGTCCACGTCGAAGGCTCAGTAGTAGTCATTTCGCTCCGGGTTCTCCCCGAATGACGAAGCATCACGAAACAGTTAGCAAAGGAGTGTTAGTCGCTCTTGGTAACTTTTCTAGTCACTTTGGCTCACCGCCTCGATGGCCAACCAAACTGCTCAATGAGCAAAAGAATGCATCTGGCACTCAGTGACTTTTTAAGTTACTTTGGCTCACCAGCTCGATGGCCAAATGGATTGTTCAACGAACAAGGATGGTGCACTCGCACTTGGGGACTTTCCAATCGTCACTGGCTCATCTTTTGGATGGCTAGGTAAATCGCTAAAGGAGCAAAATGTGTTATCGCACTCAAGGTTTTCCTCACACTTAGATTGTCGACCCTTCCCGTTTTCCAAACCATTTTCACATCCTAAGTCTTTTCCAAGAGGTTATCATCATTATTTAAAAGTGTTCTATCTTTGATTAGTGTATTATGAATTTCATTTACAAATCAAGTTATGGTTTCGTTTGTTTCAAAACTCTATAAGTCGAAAGATCCCAATAAACCCAAATAATTCCCGAGAAGGTCTCGATCCTAAAATGGCAATGGCTTAGACCTCAGGTTAGAGCCTGCCTAACATTTCCCAAACCTCGTCATTAGCAATACATAACATCACGTTTTCCCACACTCCGCAATCATATAATCATGTCCTATCTCAAGTCAGTACAATTCAATAGATCATATGCAAGACATCGTAAACTCAACATAAATAATGGCATATAGCCCAGTTCAATATTCAAACATAACAACAGTCAAATCATAAACACATATATCAACACATCCTATGATTAAACATATAGAACATAGCATGTGAATCAATAAACAACAATCAAAACGATAAGTAAATCTCAATCGACAATGTCAGCCAAAGCCTCAGAAAACGGAGACACACGTCTCAATTAGTTCACTCGGCCGAAGCCTCCATAAAACATTTCCTAGACAATCAACAATCAAGTGCATAAACAATAAATTAAGTCGAATTGATCGACGCCTAAAACATTAGCTAGCAAGGTAAGTTGCCCTCACCTCTAGTTCCTCCAGAATCACGGTGTAAGTCACGCTCACAAGCTTGCTCCGTCAAGCCCAAGGTTTCCACAACCGAACCTTAGAGCAAACAAGGCAAAAATCAATCAAAATAAGTCGGTACAATCAAAACAATACTAACTAACGTTAGACAAAGTTCAAGAAGCTTCAGAGTAAAACATCTACGCACGAATGGAAGGGCTTTCCCCAAATGGATGAGTTTTGACACGATTCAAGTTTTGTACAAAAACACTTTATTCGCTAAAACGTGCATAACTCGAGCTACAGAACTCGGAATGACACGAAACCAAAGCCAAAATTTCGCTAAAACTTGACTTGAGTCTTAACACGTTGTTCATCTCTAGACTTATTCCCTTTAACATCAATTCACAAACAACTGATAAGCTAATCATCATCTTAATATCTAACAATCCTTCATTGTCATTTCCTTCCTTAAAACTTTCCTTACTCAAACCAATTTACACTTACTGAAATCCTTAACACTTCACACAAATCAGGACTCATCCCCTAGAAGATCAAATCATAACTATACCTCAAGGGACTTAACTAGTCATTTTATCATCCGATCCTTTAACCTTCTGAGATTTAACTGCTATAGTAACCGGTAACACCACTAAATCTCTTATTCGTACCTGATTTTTAACGCACAAGGTCAATCTTAACCCTAGGATTCTCATTCAACTTAGTAAAATTCACTTGCTCACCTTAGCACGTTTTACCGAAATCCATATTAAAGGTTCATTCACTCTTAAACTCTAAGAAATTTGTCCACATATAACAACCTCAAGTATTCATCTTAATACTAACACTTTATTTCTGTAACTAGATCATCCTTCATTCGATCCAATACTTAGTCTCTCGATCAGAACCTGACAAACTTTGAGTCCTACACACTTAAGATAAGAATTTATCGACTTAAAACCTAAACTTTCACCAAGTTTGGACCTCTAATGTCCTTTAATTCTTCAATACTTCTTAAATGAATATCCATTTCTTAAAACTATAACTCCTTCGCAAGAAAACTAATACTTAACGCGATCTTTTCCTTCCAACTCGACTAATCCTTGATCCAATCAAGTTAATCTTACCAATCCTCTATCAAAGTCCATAGCCAGTTGTGATTCCGAATATCACCCCCTCAATATTAAGTTGATCAGGCCTAATACATCGAAGATGGAAATTTAGAAAAACCCACTGGAACAGTCAATGTGTTCCTATCGTCCAGTAGTCACAAATATCCTGATATTAAGTCCTTAAAGATTCCGCTACGGAACTACACGCCCTCGGCATAACCCATATATTACCCATAAGGAATCTATACAAGATTCACTCTTTAGTTCTAGCTTCCACTTAAACGCATCGGTATAAAACAACTCACTAAGCTTAGCGTGTTATTCTAACCCTCGTGTAACTTCTATAGTTAAAACACGAGCAACAGTCAGGTAAAGTCCTAATAGGTGTAATAACTATAAAGTCAAAGCTCGACGGTAAAGGCAAGTTAGGTGCGTTGCACACACTACGAGAGTAATAAAGTATGTTATACTAGAAATCAGAAGGTATAGTTATAAGGTTACCATCGATCTCGTACTCTCCCCCGATCAGTCCATCATCCCCATCAGCTTCCTCGCCCTTCATGACATAAACTCTCCCCCTTGTAGCTGAGCGCTTTCCTTTCACAACATTAATAGTTGGCTCCACCTTGGGTGCTCTACAATCGACGGCCAAATGCCCTGGCTGGTTGCAATTGAAACATCGAGACCCTTGGTTCAGACATGCATTAGCATAGTGTCCATTCTTTCCACACTTGAAACATGTCACCTCTGGGTGTGCTGATTGGCTTCCTGCCCCTGGAGTGGTAGTAGTCGAAGGCTTATAAGATCTTGGGGTAAAACTTCTCCCCTCCGGATGCTGATACGGCCTCCTATGTTGGAATTTACCTCTTTCTTGGTAGTTCTGAGGACCTGACCTTACTGGTCCTCCAGTTCCAGCACGATTCAACCTCTTGTTCTTCATCAGCTCAATCTCTATGGCCTTCTCAACCAATGATTGGAAACACATAATTCCCAATGGCCTCACAGAGTCCTCGATATCTGGCCTTAGTCCATTGACGAAACACTTACACATGCAGCGCTCATCGACATGGTCGGTGAAAAATTGGAAGTGTTTCGCCAGAGACTCCAACTTAGGAGCAAATTCAGGTACAGACATACCCCCTTGACGGAGTGTCAGAAACTGTGCCTCCAACTCTGTAATTCAGGTTCCCTCTGATACGATTGTCCTACACGATGCTGGGACAAGAGGTTCGACAATCGCTTAACAATAAACAAAACTTAACAACAAAACAATAACACTCAGAAGTTGTTAACCCAGTTCAGTGAAAACTTTCACCTACGTCTGGAGGGTTTGCACCCAAAGAAAGGAAATCCACTATCTCAAGATTCAGGAATTACAGACACTCATGAACACCTCAGTTCATAGTTCACTTCCTAATCTACCCAGTGTATTTCTACTTAGAATCTCAACCTAAGTATGAGAGCCCCTCTCACTTTCTCTCAATCACTGCCACAGTGATTGGTAAACACAATGAACAATCAGAGTTTGAATGTAATCAAACAACACAGAACCCTTCTTTGCTTTATAGAATCAGTGAGCAAAGAGGATTCACAAATAACAAAGAACGAAGCACACTAACAAATCCTAAAACACACGATCTCTCTCTATCAGCTTCGGTTCACTTCACGTTATCGGTCTTCATCCTTTTATAGACTTCAGCAGCGGTAGCATGGGCTTTAGGGTTAGCACGGGCTGAAGAAACAGATTCCAATAACAGCAATTTGAAAACGCAATCTTGATAGATTCGGTTTCTTACTGCACAAGTAAAGATAGAAATCAATCTTTTAACAAAGATTGTTTCAACAAATAACAACCCAACAACTAAAACCCTTCTGAGATAGTTACTTGCTCCTCAAGTAACTCAAAACATATCTTCAACAAATCTTCAGAAGGCCCATAACAGAAACACAAGCTGAGGACTGATGTCCTAGCCTCACGAGGTCAGATGCCACGACATCTGCTTCGACAATCAGTTGTTTTGACAAAATGCAAGGCAACATGTTCCAACAATCTCCCCCTTTGTCAAATTTTGTCTAAAACAACTCACAATCAGAGAGGATAAAAAACTAGAGAGACAATTCTCCCCCTTAGTCAGAGCTCCCCCTCAAACTGATGCATCTACACAACCAACTACCATACTTCAGAAGACATAGTCGGAACAACCACTTAGCAGCACAAACACAAAACCAAAGGTACAATCAGCCTTAGCACATGATGACACCAAAATAGATTAGCTTGAACATCATCGTATCAGAAATACTACCATCAGAAGCTGGAAGCACATACCCAGAAGAACAACTAACAGAAATACTGCTCATCAGAAGCACCATCAGAAATACTGCTCATCAGAAGAAAATACTGCTCATCAGAAGTAACATTTCAGAAAACAAACACAGCCATCGTCTTGAAACTTGTCTTCAGACCAGAGCTAACACTATCAGAACACACATAGCACAGTAGAAACAGAAGCAACTTCACCTAACTTCTGAGAACATAAACATCTGAACCAAAACAAACTTCTGATCTGCGAACATCTGAACAGAACCAACTTCTGAACCACTAACTTCTGAACATAAACAACTTCTGAAACACAAGCTTCTGAACATAAACAACTTCTGAAACACAAGCTTCTGAACATAAACAACTTCTGAAACACAAGCTTCTGAACATAAACAACTTCTGAAACTTCAAAACATCAGAAAAACACTGTTCACAAACATCTGAAACTTCAATCTGAAAACACTGTTCACAAACTTCTGAAACTTCAATCTGAAAACACTGTTCACAAACTTATCCGAACATCTGAACATAAATCTTCACTTAAACTCTTACTACTGAAAACACATACTACTCCCCCTTTTTAGCACAAATTTGCAAAGGGTGCACGAATACATCAAAAATAAAACGAACTAGCCTTCAGAACTGCAGTCCTTTCTCGATCCTTCTGCACTTGCCTCTGCACACTCTTCAGATCCTTCCTCCTCTTCATTACACACATTCGGAGCAGCAGCACTTTGGTCACCTTCTCGACGTTCTTCTTCTTGTAACTTGAGTAGCAACGCATCAACTTTGAGCTTCCTGGCAGTGCTCACCCTGATTGTCTCCTGCAAAGCCTTGGAAACTTCCTGTAATTCAGCAATTATGGCCTGAGTGCCAGATTCAGTCACAGGAGAAGCAGATGTTATGCTAGTTGGTAAGGCAATGTCTAGAACATGTGGCTCCATAAACAAACGTTGATCCAAAGTGATTGGAACGCCACAAGACATAGCCACATCATCAGCCCTGAGAATCTGAGGATGTTGCTTCAGAATGATCTCAGTCAGAAGCGAAGGAAATGAAACAGGCAGCTTCACAGCACAAGTATCAGCATGCTTCAATGTCTGCTCAAACACAAAAGTTCCAAAGTCAAAAACCATAGACTTGCCAATCCTATAGATCAATTTGGCAAGCGTGGCAGAAACACCAGAAGTATGTTGAGTAGGAACCCAGTTCACAGCACCAATCCTGTTCAGAATAGCATACTTCACACTCAGATTTCCAGTAGACAACAACTTCTTGCTGGGCCACTTCTTTACATAACCTGCAGTAAGCTCCTTGGCAACATCATCCATGGACACTTCTTCATCAACAAATTCAATAGCACTTCTTCCAAGTGCTTGATTGATCACAGCAGGTGAAAACAATACACATTCAGCCCGTACATAGACTTTTCTGAAATCTGCACTATCAGGAAGTCCCACATCAACAGAGAGATTCACCAGGAACTCTCTCACAAGCTTCTCATAGCACCTTCCAACATTCTGAACAGTCTTCATCAGACCTGCTTTCTCAATAAGTGCAATAACATCTCTGCATTCAAGAACATCAGAACCAACATCCCTTTCCTTGGCCATTCTTCTCTTGCAAACAAACTTCCACTTCTGAACATTCTCTTCTAAGTGGAAGGACACTCTATCAATAGGGACAGAAGGAACATTCTGAGGAACACGCTTACCAGAAAACTTCTTTTTATCAGAAGATCGAATGTCCTGAACACCGACTTCAACATCTGACTCAGAGTCTTCAACTTCAACTGAAATCTTCCTCTGCTTCTTCGCAGTGGGAGCCTTTGCTTCCTTTTGCTTCCCCTTACTCTTCACACTGGCCTGTCTGGATTTCTTTGATGGAGTAGGTGTGATCTCAGGAGAAGAAATCCTTCTTTTCTTCTTCATTCTCGCAGCAACACTATCTGCAAAAGTCTCAGTCAGAGGAACATCATCAGAAGCATCATCAGAGATGTTCTGAACAGAGGCTGGATTAGCATCCTTCGACGAGGATGAAACAGAGATATTAGGCGTGGTAGCATCGCCTGAATTTTCATGAGAAGTGGAATCCTTTCCAGGAGTTTCTTGAGCAGAACTTCCCTTAGACCCAGTTGTCTCAACATCAGCCACAACATCAGGCACAACATCAGGAGGCGATTTCACTGGAGAATCTTCATCATTGATTTCTTTTTCGTCAGGAACATCCTCAAGGATAGGAACATTCGGAGCTTTGCTATTCTTGACCTGTGATTTGTAGACCTTACACGTTGGGTTTCTTGATCGCATCTTCTTGGAGGCTTTCTTGGACACAGAAGACGGTTGAGAAGGATCACTCTTCAAACCCATACACTTGACTCCTTTAGCAGTTCTTTCAATCTTGGCCTTGACAGATTCCTTCTTTCCTGAACTTTGAGACATGACGAATCGAGAGGAAATACAAGCAAAGTACAGAACAATGAAACAGATTTGCAAATCAGAGTTGATGAGTCTTGAAGAAGATAGATGCACAAGCGGTTGAGAGAACACAATTTGCCCGTTGGAGGTAGTTATAGGAAATGTGAACCATGAAGTAACTTTCTCTCTGCTGATGTCACAACGGCTGTTAATGATGACCAAGAATAAACTAGCCGTTGACACACTAGGGCACGCTAATTGCTATGCATCAGAAAGACAAATCCCTAGACTTCCTCTTAATTTTTCAAAAGTGATAGCATCAAGGGGTTTTGTGAAAATATCAGCCAACTGCTTGTCAGTTGTCACATGCTCCAAGTTGACAATTTTATCCTCCACCAAGTCTCTAATGAAATGATGTCTAATATCAATATGCTTGGTCCTGCTATGCTGTATGGGATTCTTGGAAATATTGATTGCACTGAGATTGTCGCAGTACAATGTCATGACATCCTGTTCAACATCATACTCTTTCAACATTTGCTTCATCCACATGAGTTGAGTACAACTACTTCCGGCTGCAATATACTCTGCTTCAGCTGTAGACAATGAGACACAGTTCTGCTTCTTGCTAAACCATGAAATCAAATTATTCCCTAGGAAGAAACATCCACCAGATGTGCTCTTTCTATCATCTGCACTACCGGCCCAATCTGCATCACAGAAACCAACTAAAGAAGAATTTGTATCATGAGTATAGAGAATACCATAGTCACTCGTACCATTGATGTACTTGATAATTCTCTTGACTTGTAGCAGATGACTAGCCTTAGGAGCTGCTTGAAATCTTGCACATACACCAACTGCAAAGGTGATATCTGGTCTGCTAGCAGTGAGATACAACAAGCTTCCAATCATGCTTCTATAGAGACTTTGATCAACATCTTCTCCTTGCTCATCTTTGGACATCTTGATGTGTGTAGCAGCAGGAGTTCTCTTGTGACCAGCCTTTTCAAGACCAAATTTCTTGACTAGGCCTTTAGCATACTTACTCTGAGATATGAACATAAAATCCTCCATTTGTTTGACTTGTAGTCCTAGAAAATAGTTCAATTCACCAACTAGGCTCATCTCAAATTCAGATTTCATTTGTCGGACGAAATGCTCCACCATTGAGTTTGACATTCCTCCAAAGACAATGTCATCCACATAAATCTGTGCTATCATGAGCTTACCTCTGTCATTCTTCACAAACAGAGTTTTATCAATTCCACCCTTGTTGTACCCATTGCTTACAAGAAATTCAGTTAACCTTTCATACCAAGCCCTAGGTGCTTGCTTCAAACCATACAAGGCCTTCCTCAACTTGTACACATGATCTGGATGATGCGGATCTGTAAATCCTTTAGGTTGTTCAACATAGACTTCTTCATTCAAATAACCATTCAGAAAAGCACTCTTCACATCCATCTGATAAAGTCTGAACTTCAAAAGACAAGCAACACCTAACAAGAGTCTTATAGATTCCAGTCTAGCTACTGGAGCAAAGGTCTCATCAAAATCAACTCCTTCTATCTGAGTATATCCTTGAGCAACAAGCCTTGCTTTATTCCTTGTGACTGTTCCAGCTTCATCTGATTTGTTCTTGAAGATCCACTTAGTGCCAATGATGTTTACTTCTTCAGGTCTAGGCACTAACTCCCACACTTCATTTCTTCTGAACTGCTCTAGCTCTTCTTGCATAGCATTTATCCAGTATTCATCAGTGAGAGCTTCATTAACATTCTTGGGTTCTATCTTAGAGATGAAACAACTGTGAGCAATTATACTTCTGGATCTGGTAGTCACCCCTTCTTGAAGATTACCAATAATGTTTTCTTGAGGATGATTCTTCTGAACCCTGATTGATGGAGCTTTGTTTGTTGTGATATCTTTGTCTTCCTTTTCATCAGCACTTGTTTCTGACTCATTGTCGAGGGCGGTTGCTGGAGCATTAGCTGGAACATCAGTACCATCATCATCTTCATTCAGAACTGCTTCTTCCTTCTTGCTTGGTTCATCATCCACAGTCACATTCACAGATTCCATCATGGTCCTTGTGCGAGAGTTAAAAACTCTATAAGCTTTGCTGTTCATAGAATACCCCATGAAAATTCCTTCATCACTTCTAGGATCAAGCTTCCTCTTAGGATCACGATCTGCAAGAGTATAACATTTACTTCCAAATATGTGAAAGTATTTTACAGACGGCTTTCTACCTTTCCATAGCTCATATTGTGTAGAGGATGTCCCTGCCCTGATGGTGACTCTATTATGTATGTAACAAGCAGTACTCATGGCTTCAGCCCAGAATTGGTGTGGAATCTTCTTAGCATGTAACATTACTCTAGCTGATTCCTGGAGAGTTCTATTTTTCCTTTCAACAATTCCATTCTGCTGTGGAGTGATGGGGGCAGAAAATTCATGACTAATACCTTCAGTTCCACAGAACTCCAAGAATTTTGAATTCTCAAACTCTCTTCCATGATCACTTCTGATTCTTACAATCACACAGTCCTTCTCATTCTGAAGTCTCAAACATAAATTCTTGCATATTTCAAAAGTCTCTGATTTTTCTCTCATAAATTCAACCCATGTATACCTTGAAAAATCATCTACACAGACAAACACGTACCTTTTTCCTCCCAAGCTTTCAACCTGCATGGGACCCATGAGATCCATGTGAAGCAATTCCAGAACCTTCGTCGTGGTCTGATGCTGGAGCATCTTGTGTGGCACCTTGGATTGCTTACCAATCTGACATTCTCCACATAGCTTTCCTTCTCCCAAGCTCAAATTGGGCAATCCCCTTATTGCTTCATCAGCAATGATCTTTTGCATGCTCCTGTAGTTGAGATGTCCTAGTCTTTGATGCCATACATTCACCTCATCTTCTTTAGTTAACAAACATCTGGAAACATGAGCTTTTTCTTCTGATGTCCACATGTAACAGTTGTCCTTTGATCTGACTCCTCTCATCACAACTCTCTCATCGTCAGTGGTCACAACACATTCTATCTTATTGAACTTCACATCATACCCTTGATCACACAGTTGACTTATGCTGATTAGGTTGGCAGTTAAGCCATTTACAAGTAACACATTGTTCAAGTTAGGAGATTCTGTGCTAACAAGCTTTCCTACTCCCTTGATCTTTCCTTTAGCTCCATCTCCAAAAGTGACATAGTTGGTGGAGTGACTTCTGATATCTTGCAAGAAGCTCTTGTTTCCTGTCATGTGCTTTGAGCAGCCACTATCAAAATACCAATCTTCCTTTGATGATGCTCTGAAGGACGTGTAAGCTACCTGACATCTGACTTCACCCTTGGGCTTCCATTCCTTCCTCATCTGAACAGGTTTTTTATCGTGCATCTGAGGATAACCATATAACCTGTAACAGTAGGGCTTTATGTGACCATTCTTACCACAGTAGTGACACTTCCAAGGTACAATCTTCTCAAGCTTGAGCTGGGATTTCACATGTTGAGGTACATGTCTGAGCAATGAATCTGACAACTGATAATTTCTAGGCTTCTTGAATTCAGTTTGTTTCGCAGCAGACACAAATTTCTTTGAACCTTTCTGATTTTCTTTGTTTGCAGTTCTATAGTCAAAGCCAATTCCCTTCAAACTCCCTCCTTGCTTGCTAGTTTCCTTCAGAATTTCATCAAGCATATCAGAACCACTGTTCAACATTCTAACAGATTTGTGAGTAGCTTCAAGCTTTCTTGTCAGAGTTGCCACTTCCTCTTGAAGTCCTGCATTAATCAACACTAGATTAGCCTTTTCCATAACATCAGCATTATTAAACTTACTTGGCCATTCCTCCAGATCTTCCTTCAGCTTTGTGCTGAGCTCTTTCAGCCTTTCATTCTGAGAGACAAGTTGTTCTATCTCACTTTGCTTTTCTCTCACAAGTTTACATGCTTCTTCCCACTTGATGTGTAGCAGCTTGTAAGTCTCAGCCAGTTCCTCATCTGTAATGTCCTCATCACTTGTATCAGACTCATAGACAGTTCCAGAGAAAGCATTGACTTTGTTTGCAGATATCTCCTCCTCATCTTCAGTGTCTTCATCTGACCAAGTTACCATCATACCTTTCTTCTGCTTCTTTAGATAAGTGGCGCATTCAGATCTGATGTGACCATATCCTTCACATTCATGACACTGCACTCCTTTATTCTGACCAGATTTTTCGTCTTCTTTGGTCTTCCTCTGTGAATTAGTAAATTTGGGTTTGTTATCGAACTTCATGTCCTGGACATTAGGCCTGGTTCTTTTATCAATCTTTCTCAATGCTCTGTTGAATTTTCTTGCTAGCATGGCCAGAGCCTCAGTCAGATTTTCACCCTCACAATCTTCATCATCACCTTCATCAGTGTTTGACACAAAAGCAATACTCTTATTCTTCTTCTCAGATTTTCCACTCAGTTTCAACTCAAATGTCTGCAAAGAGCCAATAAGTTCATCAACCTTCATGTTCTCAATGTCTTGAGCCTCCTCAATTGCAGTGACTTTCATAGCAAACTTCTGAGGAAGAGATCTCAGGATCTTCCTTACAAGCTTCTCATCTGACATAGGTTCTCCCAAAGCAAATGAAGCATTAGACAAGTCACGGACACGCATGTGGAATTCTGAAATAGTCTCTTCTTCAGTCATCATCAGATTTTCAAATTGAGTAGTAAGCATCTGAAGCCTTGACATCCTCACTCGAGTAGTTCCTTCATGTGCAGTTTTCAGAATTTCCCAAGCATCCTTTGCCACAGTACACGTATTGATCAGCCTAAACATATTCTTGTCAACTCCATTAAAAATAGCATTCAGAGCCTTTGAATTTCCAAGTGCAGCTTCATCTTCAACACTGGTCCATCCTTCTTCAGGTTTTTCAACAACAGTAGTAGAGGTGCCTTCAACCTCAGCCTTAGTGGGGTGCTTCCAACCCTTGACAATAGCTTTCCAAGTCTTGTTGTCAATCGATTTGAGAAAGGCTGTCATGCGAACCTTCCAGTAGTCATAGTTAGTACCATCCAGAATGGGTGGCCTATTGACTGATCCTCCCTCCTTGTTATCCATGAGAACTTGAATAAACTCCCTGGAGCTCACCCAACCAGAACAGGGTGCCTGCTCTGATGCCAATTGTAATTCAGGTTCCCTCTGATACGATTGTCCTACACGATGCTGGGACAAGAGGTTCGACAATCGCTTAACAATAAACAAAACTTAACAACAAAACAATAACACTCAGAAGTTGTTAACCCAGTTCAGTGAAAACTTTCACCTACGTCTGGAGGGTTTGCACCCAAAGAAAGGAAATCCACTATCTCAAGATTCAGGAATTACAGACACTCATGAACACCTCAGTTCATAGTTCACTTCCTAATCTACCCAGTGTATTTCTACTTAGAATCTCAACCTAAGTATGAGAGCCCCTCTCACTTTCTCTCAATCACTGCCACAGTGATTGGTAAACACAATGAACAATCAGAGTTTGAATGTAATCAAACAACACAGAACCCTTCTTTGCTTTATAGAATCAGTGAGCAAAGAGGATTCACAAATAACAAAGAACGAAGCACACTAACAAATCCTAAAACACACGATCTCTCTCTATCAGCTTCGGTTCACTTCACGTTATCGGTCTTCATCCTTTTATAGACTTCAGCAGCGGTAGCATGGGCTTTAGGGTTAGCACGGGCTGAAGAAACAGATTCCAATAACAGCAATTTGAAAACGCAATCTTGATAGATTCGGTTTCTTACTGCACAAGTAAAGATAGAAATCAATCTTTTAACAAAGATTGTTTCAACAAATAACAACCCAACAACTAAAACCCTTCTGAGATAGTTACTTGCTCCTCAAGTAACTCAAAACATATCTTCAACAAATCTTCAGAAGGCCCATAACAGAAACACAAGCTGAGGACTGATGTCCTAGCCTCACGAGGTCAGATGGCACGACATCTGCTTCGACAATCAGTTGTTTTGACAAAATGCAAGGCAACATGTTCCAACAAACTCGTCCCGAGCACTAGTTGGAAAATACTTTTCCAGGAATGCAGTTCGAAAGGAGTTCCAGTTGATCTCCTCGTTATTGGCTTTCATAATTCCCCTGGTGCCTCGCCACCAGTACTCAGCATCACCAAGCAGCAGATAAGTTGTCATGCCTACCTTGGCACCTTCAACAGTCTGCAGCACACCGAAAATCTTCTCAATCTCTTGGATCCAAAGGTCTGCTTTATCAGGGTCAGTTCCACCAGTGAACTTAGGAGGATCCTCTCTCCTAAAGTCATTCAGTCCCTTGTTCTGGTCCAGAGTTACTTCTCTCTGACGCTGATGTTGGTCATGTGCTTCCTCAGCCGCACGTCTCATAGCATTATCATTAGCCTGTGCAGTCACAGCTTGGGCCATAGTGATCATCATCTCAGCTAGTTGGTTAGAATTCACCATGTTCTGTTAAGTCAAACAAACAGTTAGTACTCATCATAAGATAGCATCTAGCATAGCCATACAACATGATTAAGCAGTAACTTCAATCAATTTCAAGCGAAAAATCGCTCGGCAGACAACCAATTTTCACTCTTTGCAGAGTCACACGACCTAGCATAGAAGACCTATTCCCCAAACACTCCCGAAAGATTCGACAAGCTCTGATACCACAATGTAACACCCCGATTTCGGTGGCGTCACTTTAGTAACTCAAAAATAAAATAAAGCAGAAAAGCAGGTTTTTTTTTCTTCGTTTTGTTTAAATAAAATGACTTGTCGAAATAAAGACTCAACCCAATCGCGATTAACAACGACTAATATACAATATAAGTACAGTCCTCGCTGTAACTAAAAACATCGTCACGAGTGTCCTCAAGTGACGGAAAGTAACACCAAGTAACTGAAAGTAGTGCCCGCAGCCAAATAAGTGCGACCCATAGGTAGAGTCATAAGTTCTATAAATACAGTCCTCCAAGAAAGTAAGTCAGCCCAAAACGGCCTCCAAAAGACTTCCTACGTCCGACAAACTCCCTGTGATCCTCATGGAAGGGAATCACACAAAAAGCTAATAGTCGGGGACCTACCCTAACCCAAAATAAGAAATGACAAACAGAGCTATGACAACGACACCCGATAAACTACACCCCTAACATCGACCCTCATCCGATCCTGCATGAAGCCTGGGTCCACGTCGAAGGCTCAGTAGTAGTCATTTCGCTCCGGGTTCTCCCCGAACGACGAAGCATCACGAAACAGCTGTTGAGCGTCTGGCAGCAGGCCGACCGCCCAAACACGAACATACACACAAAGCCAAGGCGCGAGGGTCAACTCACAGAATATGATAAATAATACAAGCAACATGTGAAGAATAAGGGGGTATATATATATATATGTTGTGTATATACATGTATGTTCTGTGTTGCCTACCCTAAGGTATATACATGGCATGTTAACGAATTTGTAATAACAACACAATATTCAACATCTCAGCTAATCAACAAATAACACAAAGATGTTCAACACATCAACAAATATAGTTAAGTGCATGGCGTGCCAATGCAATGTCATGCTCAAAAGATGATCCGGATAAAATGTCACAATCTCGATGGATGAGACAAGCCAAGCATCTAGCTCCGCTAAAGCACCTCGCTTTTATGAAGCAGCACGCTCCTGTGAAGCAGCACGCTCCTATGAAGCAGCACACTTCTGTGAAGTCCGATCTGAGATCGTCCTTCGGAAAGCAGCACACTTTCCAAGAAATGTATGCATTGATGCAATATGGTTAGCCAAACAAAGAAACGTCCTCACCAAGGTACGCGGGTCTAGCTAGAGTACATTGTCTCTACAATACCCTAAAGTTAGCAAAGGAGTGCTAGTCGCACTTGGTAACTTTCCTAGTCACTTTGGCTCACCGCCTCGATGGCCAACCAAACTGCTCAACGAGCAAAAGAATGCATCTGGCACTCAGTGACTTTTCAAGTTACTTTGGCTCACCAGCTCGATGGCCAAATGGACTGTTCAACGAACAAGGATGGTGCACTCGCACTTGGGGACTTTCCAATCGTCCCTGGCTCATCTTTTGGATGGCTAGGTAAAATTCTAAAGGAGCAAAATGTGTTATCGCACTCAAGGTTTTCCTCACACTTAGATTGTCGACCCTTCCCGTTTTCCAAACCATTTTCACATCCTAAGTGTTTTCCAAGAGGTTATCATCATTATTTAAAAGTGTTCTATCTTTGATTAGTGTATTATGAATTTCATTTACAAATCAAGTCATGGTTTCGTTTGTTTCAAAACTCTATAAGTCGAAAGATCCCAATAAACCCAAATAATTCCCGAGAAGGTCTCGATCCTAAAATGGCAATGGCTTAGACCTCAGGTTAAAGCCTGCCTAACATTTCCCAAACCTCGTCATTAGCAATACATAATATCACGTTTTCCCACACTCCGCAATCATATAATCATGTACTATCTCAAGTCAGTACAATTCAATAGATCATATGCAAGACATCGTAAACTCAACAGAAATAATGGCATATAGCCCAGTTCAATATTCAAACATAACAACAGTCAAATCATAAACACATATATCAACACATCCTATGATTAACCATATAGCACATAGCATGTGAATAAATAAACAACAATCAAAACGATAAGTAAATCCCAATCGACAATGTCAGCCAAAGCCTCAGAAAATGGAGACACACGTCTCAATTAGTTCACTCGGCCGAAGCCTCCAGAAAACATTTCCCAGACAATCAACAATCAAGTGCATAAACAATAAATTAAGTCGAATTGATCGACGCCTAAAACATTAGCTAGCAAGGTAAGTTGCCCTCAACTCTAGTTCCTCCAGAATCACGGTGTAAGTCACGCTCACAAGCTTGCTCAGTCAAGCCCAAGGTTTCCACAATCGAACCTAAGAGCAAACAAGGCAAAAATCAATCAAAATAAGTCGGTACAATCAAAACAATATTAACTAATGTTAGACAAAGTTTAAGAAGCTTCAGAGTACAACATCTAGGCACGAATGGAAGGGCTTTCCCCGAATGGATGAGTTTTGACACGATTCAAGTTTTGTACAAAAACATTTTATTCGCTAAAACGTGCATAACTCGAGCTACGGAACTCGGAATGACACGAAACCAAAGCCAAAATTTCGACAACGGAGAGAGCTACGCTACAACTCAGGTCATACAAACCCAAAAATTATTTTTGGACACGGTACCATACCAAATAGGTTTCGGCCACTCTCAAAATAGGATTTCCCGAACTTTTTCTTCGATCTAATTTAATTCCTAGGTATTCTTAGGCGATATCTAGGCCTGGGAAACTCTTAGAAAAATTATCGGGTCGAAAACTAACACATGGGTATTTTGGTCAGTGTTTTTAGCCCGAAAACTCAAAGTCGGAATTTTGAAAAATAAATTTGATGAGTGTGTCCCTAACGACGTTTATGACAACTAATCCTATTGGCACTAAGCTCAGTTGAGAGTTTTTGGTCCAAAGAACGAAGTTTTGGTCAGAAAATGGGAATTTTCACAGAATTAAAGCTTTGCGATGATTCGGCGAGATTTAGCAGAAAAAAACCGGATATTCATGCTCTTGGGCATGTAGGCAATAAGTTTAGATATTGAAATCAAGTTATTTGAACACTTTTACAAAAAGCTCAAAACTTTGAGCACAGAAAGACATAGAGAAAAGCGACTGAATTGACGATCAGAAGTAAGGAATAGCATATGTACCTCGAGGTCTACGCGTAGCAACTGTCAGTGCGACGATCAGGCAAGAAACTCCGAATAGAAAAATTCTTCATCGTTGGTTTATTTCAAGGTTTTTGAGCTATTAGGGATATAGTTTCGGCAAACCTCCGAGAATTGGAATTGGACGTTCGTATATCCCAGGGTTTCGTATCGAAACTCTTGTCATGGAAAGGAATAAGAGAAGTTCTAACATTCCTCTGAAGATTTTTGGAATTAGTTTCTATCGCGCTTTTAAGGGTAAATTAGTCGTTTACTGATGCTCTTGTCCTAGGTATAAGCGAATGATTCTTGCGTCATAAGTTACATCGATTCTAATATTATCCTTAACCTTTTCCTGAACTATCACCTTCATAAATTTATTCCATTTGATGAACTCTTGTTCAGTTTTCTTTCTTCACGTTACATCAAACTTAATAGTGAATAGGAATTTTACCAATTTATTCTAAGCTTAAAAACTTGGGTCTCACAAATTGCAAACATGGCTTGGTAATTTTTAAAGTCTACAAATTTAAAATTTTGAGCGCCCTGTCGCGCTCTCTTGGCGGCTTGAGTCCACAAGCAAGCTTGTAGCGATGATGTTTGATTTGCTCGCCCCGTCGTGGCCTACGCACGTGTCCCATACCTCGAGACCTTGATGCGCTCAGGGCCTATGGCATGTGGCAGCCTAGGTCTGCAAAATCTCAACCGCTCCTCTGAAACGTCCCCTCGAATCCTCGAAAGCCTGTCAGTTTTAGATACTGGGCCAATTATCTTTAACCGTTCGCAATTTCCACTTACTGAGTCATTTCCACATCCCGAAAACCCGCATCTGCAATCATTTCCCCGTTGTTATGGGGCACGATCTCCCACCTTTCCTCCACACTTTCCCAACAACTGCCCTTAACCATTACCCTTTGCTTATAAAGATGTTTCCCTACCTCTTAATCCTTTTACGACGCGCGTATCTCCCTCTGCAAACCACTGTCTTCGTTTTCATAACTTCCCACGCGCTGTCCTTCCTTCTGGCGGACCTCCACAACGTTAAAGCAACCCTTACTTCTTATACCCATTTCGTGATGTCGCCGAAACGCCGTACTAGAAACTCCAATCGTAACGTCACCGTCGCCACCCCCTACAGTGCGTTCCTCCTGCTGATCTACCTTCCCCCGAGGGAGCTCCGCTTGAAGAAAAATACATCGTTGCCTTCCAAACGAGGACCTGAGAATCCTTGTTGGCTCCTGCCGCTAGGGCTCTGCTCGCCGGGACGATGCCCAACCAAATATCTAGCTTGGACCAGTGGTCATCCATCTGTGCAATTTCTACGGAAACTGGCAGGTTTTGCCATGAGAAACCCCTTGACACTCTTACGTACTATGGCGTGTGCGCGACCACCGAGCGCCCTTGGCTTCATCCTCAAGACAACCACGTGGGCGTTCCACACTTCTTCTATGTGTATGGATACATGTTCACCAGTTTGGGAATTAGGTTTCCCTTTTCTCCCTTTATCTGCTCCGTGCTTCATAGCATCAATGTCGCACCCAGCCAACTTCACCCGAACAGTTGGGCTTTCCTACGATGCTTTGAAATCCTTTGCGACATGATTCAGCAAGAGCCTGAACCTTCCCACTTCTTCTATTTCTATCGCGTGTCCACCCAGCCATCTCCGCCACGTAACTGGGTTTCCCTGGAAGCTAGACCAGGGCGTCTGCGCTTCAACCCTTTTTGGTCTAACATTTCCGTTGATTTGGCGCGGAAGTTTTTCAGGGTCGTGGTGTCTCATGAGTATCCCGAGCTTTTCACCCATAGGGACGGCACCGCCCGATTTCCCTTCAACCGGACCCAAGAGGTGCTTCAAGTAATTGACCCACCTGAGGATTCCTTAACCCCTGAGGACAAAGCTGTTATCGGCTTCCTGGCCAGACTCCCGGTTTTAGACTACACACGTGTAATCGGTAAACCCCCTTTTTTATTTACTTCGCCCGTCCCGTCTTCTTCTAGCTTACCCTCGCCACTCTTTGTTTCAGGAAAAGTACGCCAGGTCAATGAGGGCCTCCTGGCCGCCTTATAGAAGACAGGGAACGTCTCGTTTCCCCCCCCTAGAGATTAATTTGAAGGGCGACAAAACGTCCTTGTCAAAAGTAAGTGGAAAAAGGCCTCTCAGCGAGGAGGCTCCTTGCCCTTCCCCAAAGAGACCGCACTCTGTGGCTGCTGCGTCGTCCTCTGGGGAACGAACTCCCGTTATCTCTGTAACGTTTTATGAGTCAGAGGAGACACCCAAGTCGAACCAACCTGGCAGACCCATAGAGGTGCCTCCAGTTTTTTCGCCTCCCACCCGGGGTGATTTTGTCGACAAGCCTTCTCGCGGTGTGAAAGTTATCCTTCCGCCTTCTGGACGGAACTTGATGCCATCCGCCAGTGCTCCATTACCCAGTCATAGTTCCGCCCCGCCTCCGGGCTCTGCAAATCGAGTGCTGCCATATTCTCTGACCCTAACGTCAGCTCAAATTGCGAGAATGGATGAAATGGTTAAGCAGCAAGGCTTGGACAGGGTTTCAGAAAGCGCACTGGCGACAACAGTCCACGCTTTTCTTCATTATAAGAAGTCTGCCCAAGTTGCTGAAGTATTGCGATCGGAGGTGGCCCGCCTCCGCGCCCTCAACACTGAATTTGTTGAGGAGTGTAAGGCGCTCCTCGCCCAGCTAGATGCCAAAGAAATCTCTTTTTCCAAAGAGTTGGCAGAGCAAACTGGCCGAGCCGAGGTTAAACTGCTCCTGCTTCCCTCCCCCGCCAATGTCGTTCCTGCTACGAACCGTGCGAGTTCAGATAGAGTCCTAACCCCTATGCCTGAAACGCCTATTTTCCAGATTTCAACGGAAGGTTACCATTGACCACCAGCCAGGAATACTTATGACTTTATTGTGATTTGCACCATTTCTCAAGGAAAACTCCTCGAGAAATTTCCTTGGCAATAACTCCTGGAGACTAAACTTAGTGTATAAATAGCATGTAACTCATAACGGTCCGCACATAGCATCTTCATCCTGTAATACATACGACAATGGCGTCCGTTGAGAGTTGCATCAATGAGCTTAGGAGGAAGGCGTTTGAAGAGGATCTGTTCTTCAATGTCAGGCACCCGGAGGATCCAAGCGTCTACCAACTGACAAATCAGTTGCTAGGAATGGGGCTGAGTCCAAAGATGGACGCTACTCTCAGAGGATTCCTTGGGTTTGTAGAGGAACTTCAAGGCTTTTTCCAGCGGGAGATGGACAATTATGCTGAGGTTCGTGCAGTGGAGTCTGCACTTGAAGCCATGGCGGAGGGTCCTGAGAGACAGGTGGTTTGCCAGAGCTTGGTTCAACTGGAGTACAAACAACACCGCCTAGAGCTTGAAAAAACTGAGTTTCGTCGTCAGTGTAGGATTATGAGGAAAAATCCACCATTTTAAGATGTAATAAGAAAGTTATGAATAAAAAGTTTTTTTTATATAAATGCCTCTGTATGTGTGTTGATATGAATGCGAGAGCAGATAAATAATGAACGGAAAAAACGAAGACAAGTGAAAAGATAAATGGGCGGGCGAGCGGGCCGTTGTGATTTCGGGCGGTGTCACCATGAATTCCGCCTTTCGTTCCCTTGTCGCGTAGCACGTGTTTTCAGTGCTTAAAGTTTTGAGAGTGTGCCATGTATAACTAGGACTTTCGCTCGGTATTGGACCGAGGCTTTTGTTCACACGCATATTTCCCGTGAGAGCAGGTGTGGCCCCACCAGCCTTATTAGGCGGGGTCTTACAGTTGCTCGGGGCCCAATTGCCATATAGGTTGCCCGAGACTTTCAGCCTAGTTAAAAATGCTCGCCCGTGTTTCGGGGAGACTTGACTCGCCCGCTCATATTTCGGGGAGGTTCTATGGATAAGAAACTTATTCGCACACGTCGCCTGCAGGGGCTACGGTCAGCGCCGGACTTTCCGGAGCGATCCCCAAACATCAAGGTCGTGTTGGGATCGCCACCTTCAGGGAATTTTTCCCACCAGGCTGCCGTCTCAGGTTAATAGTTAGGAGTATTGCTGAGAATATCCTTTTGTATTTGATTTTCGTAAACTTTTACATCGAGGGATGCCTCGTTAAAAAACTCCCGTGTCGGAGAAAAAGAGTGCATCTGTATTTTTAGTCCTAGTTTTTTGGTTGTTTCCTCGCCACATTCCCACTTTGCGACCGCTCCCTTGATCAAAGTATTGTACCAAGTATTTCGCCCTTGTCGTCCTGCTTGGTGCATCAGGCTGATTTCGTTGGTCTCTTACTCCTATCCTCTAATTGTCCGCATTTCCTCTTATCCTGACGACACTGCAACTGACTATCCTTTTCCTTTCGTCCCCAGCTAAAGAGGTCAACGTTGTCCTCTACCAACTCACTCACGCGTCGTTCTTGCTCAAGGGTGAGCCTAGGCTCGATCGCCAGTACGCCTCTTATGGATGCATCAATGTCCTACCTCTCTCCATACCGCTCGCTGTTTGTATGAGTAAAGTATCCCTCTCGCCCTGCCTTCTGGCCTTGGGTAACCGGACGATCTTGCCCGCCTTCAGCTACCACGATCTCGTGACACCTGTGTCTGTCGCCAGCTCGCCTCCTACCATGCAAGTTTGAGCAATTGCTACAGCATTTCGTTGCCCCCTTTTGATCCATCACTATTTTTCCTTTCCTCTCGTAGAGTAGTGGATACCTCGCCGCGAGATGTGGCGGGACTATGACTGTATGGAGGCGACTTAAGGTTTCTCGTCCTATGATGACATCATGTACTGCTACAACCTGTAGGACTAGATACCTTACCCTCAAAAGCTCGGCGTCCTCGTCCTCTCCAAAAACTGAGTCCAATTCCGCACAGTAGCGTACCCGAACCCGCTCTCCTGAGAAACCTACCAAGTTTCCTGTGTATGGCATCAAATCCTCGTCTGTCAGCCCCAACCGTTTGAATGCGTCCCTGTAGATGATATATGCGGAGCTTCCGTGGTTCAAAAGCACCATCTGCACATCAAAACCATTAATTCTTACCATTACCCTCAGCGGATCATCTGTATGGGCTTTGACTCCCTCCAAATCTGCAGGTGATACTAATATATCTGGGTGTTGGCGCCCAAATGGAACTGGATATCCCTGGACCGATGTCACCGCCTCCACCCGCTTTTGCCCTGTCGTTGATGTGATGTCTCTGCCGTAAAGGCCCCCTGTGATTGTGTTAACCGCTCCAGCCATCGCCCTGCCCCTGTCGTAGACATTTTCCTCTGTTTCCTTTCCATTTTCCACGTTCATCTTATCGTTTCCTGCATTTGGCGCTCGCTTCATGTTGTCCCAGTCCAACCCATGTCCTGCAACCCGTGGTTGTCTTGCCTTGATCAACTGCCTAATTTGGCCCTTCAGAGATAAACAGTCACTGGTTTTATGGCCTTCCAGGTTGTGATATTCACACCACTTGGTCCGACCCTTGACGTTGTGCCGGGGGTCAATTCCGTCCTCGCCATCCTCGCTTGTTTCCACAACCGTCGCCTCCAGGAGTGACCTTGCTTATTCTTCGCCCGCGTCCTCCTCCGACCTTTTTCGTCGGCGAGAGTTAGTTGCCCGCCGAGAGCGCTTGCACTCCACATTATCTTTTGTTGTAGAGTAGGCTTTCCTTGAATTCCTTAATTAATTGGCCAACTTCCTTAACCTTCCGCACATTACTTGCCTCTTTGTCCTATATTCGTTTCCTCGCCAGCGACACCTTTGCTGCTTTCAGACGTTTCCTCTCCTGCGCATCATTTTTCTCTTCTATGACGTAGTCTTTCGCTCGGGCGCATACCTCCGTCATCGAGCGCGCTGGTTTCCTACTAAGCTCGGAACTCAGCTTTCTTGACGACAATCCGCTCCTAAAAGCGCATATGCATGTTCGAGGCTCTGCCTCTTCAAATCTTGCGGACGCGGCGCTGTACCGTTCCACGTACTGCTTCAACGTCTCCCGCTCCTACTGCCAAATCTGAAACAGATCCTCAACCTCACTGGCAGAGAACTAGCCCAAGAATTTCGACGCAAAGTTGCGGAACTTCTTTATGGATCCCTGCGGCAGGGCCATAAACGAGGTCATTGCTGCGCTTCGGAATATGGAGGGAAGAATTCTACATTTTACCGCGTCAGAAACCGCGTTCATCGCCATCTTCTCATTCAAACGTAGCAGATGATCTTGTGGATTGGTTCGTCCGTCGTACGTCTCAAACACAAGGCATATCATACCGTCCGGTATGGTCACTTCTCGCACTGTTGCCGAGAAAGGTTTGACCGCCGCAACGGCCTCAGCCTCCTCCTCCTCGTCGTTCCACTAGTACTTCAATTGCTCCTGCAGACACTCATTCTGCAGTCTCAAATCGCCACTCAGTGCACGACGTGCCTCTGCCCGGCAATGCCTATCTGACCTTGCGGTGTGTGGGGAAGAAACGTGGCTCCGTTCGGGTTCCTCGCTACCCTGTTGGCGAAACGATTCCATCAAGCTCTGTCGATGAAGTAAGAATTCGACCAAAAATCTCCAAATCGCAGAAAACCTCCTAGAAAATCAAATTTCTCTAAACTAAATTGCAATCCACGTAGTCCGGGAATCAAATTCTACCTTTCCCCACAGACGGCGCCAAATGTTCCATCATGAACATTGAGATGAGGTATATTACCTAAGGTGCAAGGAACGTGATGTGAGATTCCTAGAGAGAGTGAGAGCGTAACCGCTTAGAGAGAGAAAGTAACTGAATTTCAAGCTTATTATTTCTCAAATGAGCCAAGAGTCCCTTACAATTGGATCCCTCCCATATTTATAGTTGGGGGAGCTGGGCTTAGCGCCTCTAAATCATCCTAATGGGCCATTTGGGCCTCCGGGATGAAGGCCCAAGCCCTTGGTTCGCTCATCGCCCTAGGTCAGTGCTCCTGGGCGAGGGACCTTGGGGTCTCGCCCAGTCCAATAATAAAGGTGTCGGATAACAGCGGTGGTAGAGTTTTGATGTTACCTAATGACGATGACGGTGGCGGTTATGGTGGTGGAGGCAGAAGCGACAATGGTGGTGGAGGTGGGGGTAGTGGCCGTATTGGGGGTGGTGATGTAGTGAAAGTAGTAGTGCAAGTGGTGGTGCCAACATCTAAGGCGGTGGTGATGGTGAAGGTGATTGTAGTGGCAATGAAGGTGTGGTGGTGGAGGGGGTGTTACCTGGTGTTCATGATGATGATGGTGGTGGCAGCAACGTGGTGGTTGTGGCGGTGGCGTTTGTGGTGGTGGAGGTGGTGGTGGTTGCAGGGGAATCGACGGTGGTGGTGGAGGTGGAAGTGGTGGTGTTGGAGGGTGGTGGTGGTAGTGGCAGCGATAGTAGTGGTGGCGACGGTGGGGGTGGCGCACGTAACAATGTGAAGGGCGCTGGAGGCAGTAGCACATGTGGAGGGTGCATGTGGAGATGGTGGGGGTGTAGATTGGTAGTGCTGGTGGAGGCGACGGCGGTGGTGGAGATGGTGGCGGCGGCGACGGTGGTGACATGAGTGGAGGATGCATGTGGTGGTAGAGATGGTGGCGGTGGCAGTGGTGATGATGGTGGTGGAGGCGGCGAAGGCGGTGACAGTGGTGCCGTTTGTTATAACACCCCGATTTCTCGAGTGTCACACAATAACCAAACGTCATAGATTTCGCAAGGAATTTTCGTCAATTCAATTATAAACCCTTAATTAATGACAAACGTTCAATTTTACGAAACTCTTGAAACTTAACCTTTTTAAAACGCGGAAAAATAATCGACATCGCAAAACTTTCCAATTGACCATCTGAAATAGTATGAAATATATGTTTGGAATCAAAGTAAAATATCCAAACGAAAATAAAGTAATGGTTCAATGCTTCCCAAACTCGGTACTCTCAACCCAACCCTATTTCTTGGCCTCTTCCTCTTTCTCTTCTTCCTCTTCATCAGAAGTGTAATCGTCATCTGGTAGTGGCTCGTCACGGAGTATCAGCGCCTAAGAATGCACCGCACTCTTTGTCAAGGTCATCTGCCCCCCCCCCCAGAACAAAACAAATAACAGATAATAGAGGGTCAATTCCCATGCATCAATCACAGATAAGACAGTTACACAATAATCATAAGATCAATATCGGTCTCAAGTACACATCTCTAGAGTTAGCAACTTAAGGTTCAGTTAGACTAACGTCCTCACCATTCACACAACCACCTCAACACCTTGGATCCAATCTCAATTATCCGCAGATGAACAACACAAGGGGACCAGACAGTCAACCCAAGTCACGTGGAGACCACACAGTCAATCCTTATCCCATGACCAAATCATGGTTATCACGTGGAGACCACACAGTCAATCCATAAAAACTCCCTCGCGTGTAAGTATACCGTTTGCAAAAAATGTCAAACTTTCTTGGCAACTTTTCCACAAAATTAGTTTCCGCAAATATCTACAGGAAAATTACCAAGTAACCTCTTTTGTATTAAAAAAGCACAGGAAAATCGGCAGCAAAAAGTACCTTTGGATTAACCTACAGATCTTTTCTTTATATTTTCCAGCCATTTTATTTTTGTGAACATTTTTTTTTTTTGAAACTTTGTGAACATTTATTTTATGTCCTATACACATATATATACAATTGCTTCCTGCAGATTTTCCTACAAATTTTTGTAATAGATTTCCGATGATTTGTACCCCTATTGGCTATTGATTTTCCTACTACTTCTATTTATCTATTGAGTTTAATTTAGATGCACCGATGGTGTAAAGTTTTTTTACACCGTCAACCAATCAGATTTCAAGGATGTGACATGTCAATTAAAGAAATTAAATGAAAAGAGAGATTTTCTCACATCCTTAAAATCTGATTGGTTGACGGTGTAAAAAAACTTTACACCGTCGGTGTATCAAACTTTTTCTCTTATCTATTTATAGTATAGGAATTGTGAAGCGCGCAATCTAACACCGCAACCTCATTGTTTAGACCTCTAGGAATAGTGCCACATCAGCAATTTTAATGACGTGCACGTTGTAATCTTCTAAAGGATTAAATAGAGCTAGAAATCGAACCCGGCATAGAGCTAGGGATCGACCCAGTAAAAAGCAATAGAGGCATGCATCGAGAACCTCCGTCTCCTTGCGTCGCATCCTTGGAGTCCAAAATCAGCAATTGACTGACCCCTCTGCCTCCCTGGGTTCTCGCAGCAGCGGCGGTGCCACACCCGCCAATTACAAGACACTTGACGGCTTCAGAAGCGTGATCGACAACTTCCAGAAGCAGTATGATGAAATCTGCTTTGAAGCGTGTTCGACCATCCCCTCGCGTTTTGTTTCTCATAGCCTCTGCGATTGCAATTCCTCTTCCTCCGTTGTGGACGATCTCGATTGCGTGCTTTGCAATGCTATACCAGACACCACAAAACCTGTGACATTTCCCGCATGCCAAATTTGCAACAAATACATGTACTTATTAAGCAAAACGTGAGGCATATTAATTACCTGTAAATATGTTATGTATTTAGGTGGAGAGGTCTGAAGATTTGCCTACTTTTCTAATCATTGTTTGGCAGATAATGTTGAGATTCAGGATTTGAAGGATTGCTTTATGATTGAGCAAGAAGAAAAAAATGGGTTAAACAGAACAGTGCAAATTTTAGAAAAGGAATGTAAGTGGGCGATTGATTTGCCAGATCCCAATGTCAAACACCTTCTCATTTTCAGTCAAACTAAGTAATGTTAAGTGAGGAAATGAGACAATTGCTAAAGTAACTTGAGAGAAAGCTAGCTGCAACCAGAATATGACATAGAAAGGTTTCCGAATGTCAAAGGGACAATAGTCTCAGTTTAAAGGTGCTTATTCATAGGTTAGATATTTTATTTTCCTGTTTAGTGTATAGCACTTTATTTTCACAAATACATCATATGAAAAACATATGCTGATTTCAGCTGAAATTAAAGAGGTAATTTTTTCTTTTTTTTACTGTAAGTACCAGTGTATATTATTTTGGTTTTTCTTCCTTCAGAGAAAGCAAGTTTATTCTACTAGAATCTTAACATCATTTTTATATACTAATGTCATAAAAGTTCACTGCATTATATTCATAATCAAGAGGCATGTGTTTTCTAATAGTTATAAGTAAGCAAGTTTTTATAACATCTTTTGAAAGCATATATATTGGAATTTGGGCTCGAAGATTAATAGATTCATCAATGCTACTGAATGAAAAATTGTCCTGCATGTTTAAGAATAAGGAAAGGACAGTTCAAAAAGAAAAAAGAATAAGGAAAGGAAAGACTTGGGACACTATGCATATTTTCATTCCTCATTGGTATTTTTAGTATAATAAAAAGTATCATTTTCAACATATAAAAAAATTATTCTAACCATCGCGAATCGCGCGGGTCTTGGTCTTAGTATAGTTTTATATGAATTTTCCTAACAGTTATTTTCTGTAGGTTTTTCTACAAATTATATTTCAAATTATTTTTATATTTAATAAAAATAAATTACTTACTATTATGTTTTTAGTAATGTATTAAACTTTTTTTTTTGAAATGGGGATATTATTAAAATCAAGCTTCAAGAAGCATAGAAGTCAAAATATCCTCAGCCACCAACAGAGTCGCAAAATCCGAAACTTCCTCCACCCACACTACATCCGTACAAGTGGAAGAGTTCCTGGCAAACCGATCCGCTAAAGCATTACTAGAGCGTGTAGCAAAGGAAAAAGAAAAAACATCAAAACCATAACTTAAAGTGCAACATTCGCTAACAACAGTAGCCAAAAAAGAAACACCATCGCTGCTTGCCCTCCACCAGTTAAATAGTTGCAAGCAGTCGGTCTCGAAAGTCACTCGGCGAAAGCCAAGTTCTATAGCCAGCCGTAATGCCCATCGGAAGCAGGTAAGCAACATGCTTCCGCCAACAAAGGTGAGATAGCTGCTATCGGGTACGCCGTAGCAGCTGCCAAAACTTTGCCCTCAAAATTTCGCATCACCATCCCATATCCCGCTGGTTTTCTGATGACCCTAGTTTAGTAGTGTTTTTAGGGTCACTTCTTAGTTTGTTTTGAGTCTTTTTGTTGAGTCTCTTGTAGTGTTTCATGCATTCTCATGCATTTTTATCTTTATATGTGTTTCTACTTTGTTTTGGTAATTTCATAGTTTTATAGGGACCTTTCATGCATTTTAAGTAAGTTTAAGACTTGCATATCTTTTCTACTTGAATTGAGGGTCTTTTGTGCTAATAAACTCTTGGAAATCCTAGATATTTTCCTTGCTTTGTTCCCAAGCAGCTAGGTCTGAAAACTGATGAAGAAAGAAGGTCAAAAGGCTTGGAAAATTGAAGGGAGGATTAAAGGGGAGTTAAGAAGAAGGTCAACAGGCTTTCTAGCATGTAGAGAGCGCTCAGGCGCTCGTGTTGAGCGCCTGAGCGCCAATTGGATCGATGTTTACAAGATGCTAGAAAGGAATTGGCGCCTGAGCGCTCCTGATTGAGCGCCTGAGCGCCAATTACTTCCAGAGAGCATGTTTTCAGCTTGGAATTGGCGCTCAGGCGTGCTTAATTGGCGCCTGAGCGCCCAAACTCGACCTGTTTGCCTATAAATAGGCTTTTTGTCATTTCTTTTGTAACTTTTGTCATTTCTATACATCCCTAAATAAGTTAGAAGTAGGGTTAGGCTCTGGAGCTTGAGGAGAAGCATTCTCCAAGTTCATGTTCCAGGTTTTATCCTTCTTTTCTTGTATGGATTCTATAGCCATGCTTGGCTAAAACCCCTTTTGTTTTGGGTTCTTTGTAAGACTTTGAATGTTTTAGCTATCAATCCTTTTCTATTCATGATGTTCTGAGTAAACCCTTGAATCTCACTCCTATGCTTTATCTCTCAAGCTTGAATGCATGCTAGCTTTTTACTTTTCTATAATCATAACGATAGTTTGTTATAGAATTGGGACTTGTTGTGAGATTACCTCTTCTATACTTGCTGCTAGGAATAGAGGAAGGGTTGAGGTTTGTTGGCCTGAATTGCATGCTTATTGCTTCTAACAAATGTTTAGGTTATCAAGGAATTGAATCTATCTTTTGATTAGAAAGGGTTTTCTTTACGAGGCATCGATAGATGACTATCTAGGCTAGAACATCAAGGAGAGACTCAGAATTAATTGAATAGGAAGGTTTGCTAAAACTGAATTTGTTGAGCAAGAACCCAAGGCAATCTCATCTCTGTTTTTCAATCGCTTTATTACTTGATTACTTGTCTTTTTACAAACTCAAGAAACAACCAATTATTAAAACTGAATTTTACTTGCTTTCTTACCGTGAACTCGAGGCTTAAACTGAATTGCCACACCAATTCCCTATGGTTCGATAAATTAAAACCGGGTAGATTCTGTACACTTGCAGATTGACCAACAAGTTTTTGGCGCCGTTGCCGGGGAATTGTTTGTGGTTTTTGGTTTAAGTTTTTAGTTTGTGGTTTTATTTTTTGTTTTTATCTTTGTCTAGAATTGGTGCTACTAATCTTTCTTTGTTTTAGTGTCACACTTTCAGGTTGCTCTCACGAGAGACACCGCAATGGGTGGCCGAATGACGGAGGAGGAGATGCAAGCCCATATCGAGGCAAGAATCCAAGAGGGGATCACCCTCCGATTATGTGAACAAGAAGTTGAGAATGCCAACCGGTCTCTTCGGGAACTCACTTCGGCTACCATGAGTTATGACTATCCCGGGAGCATTGTCTTTCCTGAGGGAGTGGGAAACTTTAAGTTGAGACCGACATTCATCAACTTGGTGTGCCAAAACCAATATGGTGGAGGTACTTTGGAAGATCCACATGCTCACATGGAGAGGTTCATCCGGAATTGCAACACTTACCGTGTGAACAATGTTCCGGCGGATGCAATTCGGTTGAGCTTGTTTCCATTTTCTTTGAAGGACACCGCTGAGGAATGGCTGAATTTTCAACCTCAAGGGAGCTTCACTACTTGGGAAGACTTAGCGGAAAAGTTCACAACAAGGTTCTTCCCAAGAGCCCTTTTGAGGAAATTGAAGAAAGACATCATGAATTTTGTGCAAACCGCTGAAGAGAATCTCTATGAAGCTTGGGAGCGCTTCAAGAAGCTCTTGAAAAAATGTCCTCAACACAATCTCACCCAAGCTGAATTGGTTGCAACATTTTATGATGGTCTACAATACTCTTGGAGGTTTGGCCTAGATGCGGCTTCAAATGGGGAGTTCGATGCTCTTCCCCCACAAGCGGGGTATGACTTAATAGAAAAGATGGCAGCGAGAGCCATGAACTCTGAAAATGATCGCCAAACCCGAAGGAGTAAGTTTGAAGTGGAAGCTTATGACAAGCTCTTGGCCTCCAACAAGCAACTCATCGAACAAGTGGCGGAGATTCGAATGCATATTAAGGAGACCAAGGCTGTTGGTGCAAGAATGACTTGTGTGGAGTGCAAGTCTTGTGGTGGACCTCATGTTAGTAACTTGTGTACTGTCAATGCTGAGAGCAATGAAGCCAAAGCTATAGCTCAAGGAAGCATAGTTCCATCCTCAAATCATGAACCTCTTGTCCAAACACAAGTTGTTGGAAAAGTGAATTGCAAGAGGAGTTTAGAGGAGCTATTGGAGAGTTGCATCAACCGCATGAACAACAACCATAAGAACCAAGAGGCGGCTATCAAGAACTTGGAGAACCAACTTGGCCAGCTAGCCAAGCAAATGGCCGAGATACCTCAAGGTAAGTTTTCTCCCGATTCTTTAATTTTGTCTAAACAAGAGAATTTTGCTGTTGTTACCACTAGGAGTGGGAGAGTGTTACATGAGTTAAAAAAGAAAGTAGAGGGAGAAAAAAGTGAGAGGATAGTTGAGAAGGAAAGGAGCGTTCCTATTAAAACTAGAGTGATGAATGATCCTATTCCTGAGCTTAGCAAAGTTCCATTTCCTAAAGCATTGGCTAAGAAGAATTTGGATAAAAAGTTTTCAAAATTTATGGATGTTTTTAAGAAACTCCATATCGATATCCCTTTTTCTGATGCTTTGGAGCAAATGCCTATCTATGCTAAGTTCATGAAGGACATTTTAAATAAGAGGAGGAAGTTGAGTGAGGTTGATGAAACTATTATGATGACCGAGGAGTGTAGTGCCATTTTGCAAAGGAAAATGCCTAAGAAGAGAAGGGATCCTGGGAGTTTCACTATCCCAGTGGAGATTGAGGGGTTGACTGTTGTTGAAGCCTTGTGTGATTTGGGAGCGAGCATCAACTTGATGCCGCTTAGCATGTTTAGAAGGCTGAACTTAGGAGAGGTCACCCCGACCATGCTCTCCTTACAAATGGCGGACCGATCCCTAAAAATACCTTATGGGATCATTGAAGATGTGATGGTTAAGGTTGATAAGTATGTGTTCCTAGTTGATTTTGTGGTTCTAGACATGGAGGAGGATGCAAAGATTCCTCTCATTCTAGGCCGACCCTTCTTAGCCACTGGTAGGGCTAAAATTGATGTTGATAAGGGTCAGCTCATTCTCAGAGTTGGTGAGGACAAGGTAAGATTTTCGGTTTTCAATTCTAATTTGCAAACTAACATTAATGATGGTTTTGTTTGTGATATGATCAAAAGCTTGTCCAGGTCTTCAAGGGAGACCCCCAAGGTAAGTGAAAAAGATGTTGGGCTTAATCAAGCTCTCATCAAGCTTATTAGTGAAAACAAGTATGGGGGGTCTAAAGATGAGAATTTCCAAGCCCACATGGCCCGGTTCACTCAAGCTAGTCACCTTGTAAAAATGGAAGGTGTGACTAGTGATGAGCTCAAGATTAAGCTCTTCCCTCACTCCTTGAAGGGGGGTGCAAGGATTTAGTACGATGGTTTAGATGAAACCCTCTCTTGGGAGGAATTGTTCCAAAGGTTTTGTGCAAGGTTCCTACCTTGCCCATGTGGTAAGAAGATTGATGGTAAGGAATTTCCTTCCTAACACCAAAGGAAGGAGAGTCCACCTAGGACTATAACTTAGGGCTGCTTGGGAGACAACCCAAGTCTTGTTTTATTTTGTTTGTTTGTTTGTTGCATTTTGCAAGGAATGAGAGCATGGATTTTGGAGTAGGAGGTGTGTCTAAGGCCTCCATGGTAACTTGTAAAGGAGGTCGACTCTTTCCCTTAGTTTAGCTCGTGCATTTTTGCATATTTTTCTTTTGTAGCTTTTATTTTTCTTTTATTCATGCATTGTTTTGTTATAGTCATTTTTTGGTCTTTACTTCCCTATACTCACATGTTTTTGCCCGTAGTTATGCTCTCTAACATGTTGCTAGTTTTGAAAATGTTTTTGTGAATACTTGTGTTTTCTTTTGGGGATGAGTGATTGCATGCTTTGGGGAAGATAGGAGGAGACTTCGGTCTTCCGAGTGTTTCTTAAGGATAGAGTTGGTGTGAGTCCATAAGGGTCCATCTTTGACCCTTCACCATAAATTTTCTCTGGAGGATCCTGACTCACTTGTACTTCTTGGTTCTGTATTGATTTCACTCTTTGCATGCTTTGTGATACTTGTACAATTCTTGAGACCTGTAGGTTTTTGAGCTTCAGAGCTTGTTGGCTTGAACATTTGTCCCTAGTTGTCCCTTTTGATCCTATTGGAGATTTCTTTGTTAGCTAAATGATTGGGATGGATGATAGGTTGGATTTTGGGGAGTGTTGGTCCTTGCATTGTTTTGGAGCTAATTAAAATTGAAAGTGTCTCTTGCCCCAAGTGAAAAAAGAAAGAAAGAAAAGAAAGAAAAAGAAAAAAAGACTCCTAATCTAGTTGGAGTTGCAAAAAGAAAAAATAGAAGAAAAGAAAGTTGAAAAAGGGGTCAAGAGACTTGTGCTTAAAAAGTTTGTTGTTGAAAGCTCCGGGGTTACTAATAGGACCACACTCAAGATGCTTGAAGCTTTAGACTTCCTTAGGGACCAACCACCTTGTACTTCACCAAGCCAACATTTCAACCCTTTGAAGTCTCATTGAATTTGTGCATGTTTGATCTCTGTTGCTCTTGAGTGAATGATATCCAGAACCTATGAATTGCTTGTGTGCTCAGTGCACTAAATATATATCTCATCCTAGGAATTTTAGATCTATATGATTCTCATGATGGACTCTACACTCTCCTTTATCTAAAAGTTGCATGAAGTGGATTGTTGTGTCTTTCTTTTGGAACCAGCTGTAGTTGCTAAATCCCCCGGTTTTGTGATAAGTCTTCCCTGTTGAGCACTTGTGTTGGGAGCATTTCTTGTGCTTGAGGGCAAGCGAGTGTTGTTTACGCTCGAGGGCGAGCTGTCGTTGAGTATAGTGGTGTGATGACCCTAGTTTAGTAGTGTTTTTAGGGTCACTTCTTAGTTTGTTTTGAGTCTTTTTGTTGAGTCTCTTGTAGTGTTTCATGCATTCTCATGCATTTTTATCTTTATATGTGTTTCTACTTTGTTTTGGTAATTTCATAGTTTTATAGGGACCTTTCATGCATTTTAAGTAAGTTTAAGACTTGCATATCTTTTCTACTTGAATTGAGGGTCTTTTGTGCTAATAAACTCTTGGAAATCCTAGATATTTTCCTTGCTTTGTTCCCAAGCAGCTAGGTCTGAAAACTGATGAAGAAAGAAGGTCAAAAGGCTTGGAAAATTGAAGGGAGGATTAAAGGGGAGTTAAGAAGAAGGTCAAGAGGCTTTCTAGCATGTAGAGAGCGCTCAGGCGCTCGTGTTGAGCGCCTGAGCGCCAATTGGATCGATGTTTACAAGATGCTAGAAAGGAATTGGCGCCTGAGCGCTCCTGATTGAGCGCCAATTACTTCCAGAGAGCATGTTTTCAGCTTGGAATTGGCGCTCAGGCGTGCTTAATTGGCGCCTGAGCGCCCAGACTCGACCTGTTTGCCTATAAATAGGCTTTTTGTCATTTCTTTTGTAACTTTTGTCATTTCTATACATCCCTAAATAAGTTAGAAGTAGGGTTAGGCTCTGGAGCTTGAGGAGAAGCATTCTCCAAGTTCATGTTCCAGGTTTTATCCTTCTTTTCTTGTATGGATTCTATAGCCATGCTTGGCTAAAACCCCTTTTGTTTTGGGTTCTTTGTAAGACTTTGAATGTTTTAGCTATCAATCCTTTTCTATTCATGATGTTCTGAGTAAACCCTTGAATCTCACTCCTATGCTTTATCTCTCAAGCTTGAATGCATGCTAGCTTTTTACTTTTCTATAATCATAACGATAGTTTGTTATAGAATTGGGACTTGTTGTGAGATTACCTCTTCTATACTTGCTGCTAGGAATAGAGGAAGGGTTGAGGTTTGTTGGCCTGAATTGCATGCTTATTGCTTCTAACAAATGTTTAGGTTATCAAGGAATTGAATCTATCTTTTGATTAGAAAGGGTTTTCTTTACGAGGCATCGATAGATGACTATCTAGGCTAGAACATCAAGGAGAGACTCAGAATTAATTGAATAGGAAGGTTTGCTAAAACTGAATTTGTTGAGCAAGAACCCAAGGCAATCTCATCTCTGTTTTTCAATCGCTTTATTACTTGATTACTTGTCTTTTTACAAACTCAAGAAACAACCAATTATTAAAACTGAATTTTACTTGCTTTCTTACCGTGAACTCGAGGCTTAAACTGAATTGCCACACCAATTCCCTATGGTTCGATAAATTAAAACCGGGTAGATTCTGTACACTTGCAGATTGACCAACATTTTCCGTCAACAAAAGATGCATCAATATTCACCTTCACTATGCCTCGTTGTGGTCTGCTCCACACCGCTTGAGATGCCCTGGTTTGAGGAAGAACCTGCTGCGTGTCTGAGCTAGCACCTGGTAGCAATGAAAACGCACGTTGCAACACAGTTTGTGGCGTGAATGGAATGCCACTAAACCTGGTCGAATTTCGTGCTTCCCATAGGACATAAGCCAACGTTTGAATCAGCCCAATATAATCTCCATCTCCCTCTCTCAACACGTCCTCCCAAAAATCACCCAAAGATGCAAAACGCTCCGTCCTCAAAACCACAGTGGAGCCAAACCATAAGCTTCGAGCAGCTGGGCAATGGAGGAACACGTGCTCCAGACCTTCAACACCATTACGACACCACCCACAAGCGTCATCCACCTCCATATGTCGACGACGCAATTCAGCGACTCTTCTTCTTCTTAGTGACAACAAGAGTGCTGTGATTATGGCCCAAAATCCAGTTGCTCATAAGCATGCCAAACACATTGACTTGGATTGTCACTTCGTTCGTGAGCTGGTTTGTTCTAGTCGATTAGCTGTTCGTCATGTGCCCACTTCTCTCCAGCTTGCTGATATTTTCACTAAGGCGTTACCTCGTCCACTGTTTGAACTTTTTAGATCCAAGCTTCGAGTTGGTCTTAATCCAACGCTAAGCTTGATGAGGAGTGTTAGAGATAAATAGGCGTAATATCCTACGAGATATTCCTTTTATTATTATTTAATATATTTTGTAATATTTCTCCGAATATTCCTTAAAATATTATGTACTTTTTTATTATAAATAACATTGTCTACCTCACACACAATTTGTGGTGAGAGTATCCATGTAAGATCAAGTTTTGATCATGTAGTATAACTCTATGTTTTGATGATTACAAGTTAACATTTTAGTATGAACAATTATGGTACTCTAACCTTTGATATTGGCTCTCCTCAAGGTGCCTCTGAGGCCAACAGCAGCAACCACCCAACCTCTCCTGAAACTAACCTCTCCATTGTTCCCTACACATACCTCAGACCAACCTCTCTCTCTAAGTGCATCAGTGTTTTTAGTCATGAAGCTTCATTGATGCTACGCAATGTGCAAGGTCACACTGACCTAAGTGAGAATGCTGACTCTGTTACTGAAGAATTGAATAGTCTGAGTACTTGGTTAGTAGCTCAGGTTCCTATTATGATGAGACACCTAACTGCAGAAAGGGATCAGAGGATTGAGGCTGCTAGGCAGCGGTTTACAAGAAGAGTGGCTCTGCATGAACAACAGCAAAGAAATAAGCTAGTTGAAGCTGTTGAAGAGGCTAGAAGAAAGAAAGAGCAAGCAGAGGAAGCTGCACGTCAAGCAGCTGCACAAGCTGAACAAGCAAGATTAGAAGCTGAGAGACTTGAAGCTGAAGCTGAAGCCTTTAGATGTCAAGCTCTTGCACCAGTGGTCTTTACTCCTGCTGCTTCTGATTCCACTCCAGCTCATCAACCTGCTCAGAATGTTCCTTCTAGCTCCACACAGCCAAATTCTTCCAGACTTGACATCATGGAACAACGTCTAAATTCTCATGAGTCTCTGCTGATGGACATGAAGCAACTTCTTACAGAACTTATGCGTCGCTCTGACATGCCTTAGACTTAGGATTTCTTCACTATCCTTCTTAACTTAATTTAAGTCTATTTCTACTTTACTTGTTTAATTTGCATTATTTGCTATGACTTGTTAGTTGTCGTTTATCATTGCACATATATATATATATATATATATATATATATATATATATATATATCTCTATAACTCTGTGATTGCAAATTTTTTTTATTCATCATAATGTTTATTACATCATACATTCCTTTTGTCCCTAAATCTAGAATGGAGGATCCTTCCTCATTCTTCTGCACTCCCGGCGTTGATCTGCTCTCTCCTTCACCAGCCGTTCAAGCGCATACTCAACGTTGCCTAGCTTGATGTTAAGCTCGGTTTTCTCTAGACTATCTTCTATAGTCTCGATTCTTCTTTCCACTGACTCCTTCTCTTCCAGCGGCCTCAGCTCAAGCTGGCTGAGTTCTTGAATTTCCTCCACGAAGGCAAGGAATTCTTTCAAGCCCTTCTCCAGCTCTGGACGAAGATTCTCTTCAAGCAATGTCTGCGTCAGCTCATGTATCGTTCGTGTACCATCAGGGTGCCGGATATTAAGGAACATGTCCTCCTCGAAGGCCTTCCTTCTGAGCTCTTCCAGTGCTACCATGTATGATGCCATTTCTCTTTATGGAATTGATCGAGTTGTGGAGCTTACCCTCTTCTCAATCTCTTTATATAAGCTTCATTCTCTCCTTGGAAGTTATTGCTCCTACGGTTTTTCGAGGTTAAGTCCTTGGTAACTGAAGTTCTCTTTACTCCCGTGGCCGGTGGTAAACGATTCTTCTCGTGCATTAACTCCCTACCTTAATTCGCGTAACTCTCATTCTTACAGCGTTTATTTCTCCATCTTTTCACTCAGACCTTCTCTGAGGGGGAGTACTCTGTACTTCAAGCTGAGTTTTTCACACCCCATTATTTTTGCTTATGACAAAAAGGGGGAGTACACCTAGTTTTTGATGAGTTAGTGTGACTTATTTTTATTTTGGAGAATTTAAGAGTTCCACTTTTATGACCATAGATATGTCACTGGGCAAATACAAGGAATACATTTCACTTCTTCTGAAGTGATTCTATTTGACTCTGATACCACTTATCGTTGACTCTGAATACTTATGCGCTCTGATTATTCTATTTAATCTATGTCATGTGCCTTCACTCTGAACTCTTACATTATTTAGCTCAGAATCTAGACATTTCTAACGTTTTCATTAAGTCTTAGATTCAGGGGGAGCTATGCTCAGAATCAAGCTGTGACTTGGATTCATAATGAGCAAAATAAACTATTCACATCAGGATAAGTCTTATTCTATATCTCTAAACTTTGAGTGAATTCAGTTTATTGTTTAAGAATTGTTCATCAAAATACTTAGTTTTGTCATCATCAAAAAGGGGGAGATTGTAAGATCAAGTTTTGATCATGTAGTACAACTCTATGTTTTGACGATTACAAGTTAATATTTTAGTATGAACAATTATGGTACTCTAACGTGTTTTTCTGAGTGTGCTGTTTACAGGCTCTGACCTCAATTCCATCTCACAAAAATCAGAAGCACTGTGCATAAAGAGTGACCCAAGCAACGCTTTCGCAACATCTATGTTCACTATGAACAGTAGAAACGCTTCAGAAGATCTGAAGTATACAAGCTCTGATATGGACTCAGTCACTTGAAGTTCTGAAGATCCAGAAGCTCTGACAACCAAGAAACTCTGAAGGTTCAGATGTTCTGATGGTGTAGAAGACTCTGAAGATCCAGAAGCTGAAAAGTGGAAACTCTGATGTCCAGAAGCAAGATGCTCTGAAGACCATGTACTTTCCTCTGAATTCAGAATCAGAAGATACAATGGTCAGAGGATCTGTGCTTTCCCTCTGACTCTGATCAACCGGCTTCACAAGTTCCAACATGAAGCATTCCCCTGATCAGAAGTCTCCTAGGTTTAAAGGTCAAGTCACTATCCAAGTACAAAAGCAAATGTACTATCCTGACGACCTACCTAACGTTCTCAGCCACAGCAGAAGCTGGAATTTCCAGAACTGCCCTCCAACGGTAGCATTTTCATGCAGCGTTCAAACCCTAATCCTTGGAGTATAAATAGAGGCTGAAGTTTGAAAGATGTTGTTGGAATAATTACACACGCGCAAGCTATATTCAAAAACTTCTAAGCATTCTTTCATCTGAATTCATTGTGTTTACTATTAGCTTTTCAGAAGCAAATCCTTTGTAAACATTCTTTCTTAAACAGTTGTTTAGTTACCTTTAGGAGATCAAGGTTGATCGGATCCTAGAGAAGACTAAGAGAGTGGATTAGCTTGAGGGATTTATCAAGTGAACCAGGATAAAAATCCTTGTGTGCTTTTCTATCTCTTATCTTTAGCACTTAGTTCTCGAAAGATTTGTTAAAATCTTTAAGGTGGAAGTTTTATTTTGAAAACGTTATTCAAAATGGAGTTCTCAGGAGTCTTCCTGAAAGCTGGATGCCTTTAGTGATTCAATAGAGCTCACGAGAGATGTCGAGAATATGAGTTTAGAAGAACTCATCAGCATTTTGAAATGCCATGAGCTGAAGCGCTCTGAGATGCAAGATCTGAGGAAAAAGTCCATAGCCTTGAAATCCAAATCTGAGAAGGCTAAGGCTGAAAAGTCAAAGGCTCTCCAAGCTGAAGCAGAAGAATCTAAAGAAGCATCAGAAGATTCTGATGAAGATGAGCTGACTCTGATCTCTAAAAGACTAAACCGTATCTGGAAGCACAGGCAGAGCAAGTACAAAGGCTCTGGAAAGGCCAAAGGAAAGTCTGAATCCTCAGGTCAGAAGAAGTACTCAATTAAGGAAGTCACATGCTTTGAGTGCAAGGAATCAGGGCACTACAAAAGTGACTGTCCAAAATTAAAGAAGGACAAGAGGCCAAAGAAGCACTTCAAGACCAAGAAAAGTCTGATGGTGACTTTTGACGCATGGTCTAGCATCATCAAAACAGGGTGGATCTTTGAAAGAGGTAGATTATGGCGCATTGGCAATGGCAATAGAGTGAGAATTTCGATGGACAATTGGCTGTGTAAGATTGGATTGAAGGTATGAAAAACGGTAGAAGGGGGGTTTGAATAACGTTTTCAAAATAAAGCTTCCACCTTAAAGATTTTGACAAATCTTTCGAGACCTTAAGTGCTAAAGATAAGAGATAGAAAAGCACACAAGGATTTTATCCTGGTTCACTTGATAAATCACTCAAGCTAATCCTGCCCACCCGTTAAGGTGATTTCTTCCTTCTTAGAATGAAGGCAATCCACTAATCAGGTAAGAGTTACAACTGCACTTGAAACCTACAAGTGACTAACAATTACACTGACTTAGCTCACACTAAGATTCACTCTCTTAGTCTTCTCTAGGATCCGATCAACCTTGATCTCCTAAAGGAACTAAACAAACTGTTTAATCAAAGAATGTTTACAAGAGATTTGCTTCTAAAAAGCTAATAGTAAACACAATGAATTTCAGATGAAAGAATGTTTGAAGGTTTTTGAATATAGCTTGTGCTTATGTAAATTCTTCCAACCGCATCTTTCAGACTTCAGCCTCTATTTATACTCCAAGGATTAGGGTTTGAACGCTGCATTGAAATGCTACCGTTGGAGGGCAGTTCTGGAAATTCCAGCTTCTACCGTGGCTGAGAACGTTAGGTAGGTCGTCAGGATGGTACAGTTGCTTTGGTACTTTGAAAGTGACTTGACCTTTAAACCTAGGAGACTTCTGATCAACGGAAAGCTTCATGTTGGAATTTGAGAAGCCGGTTGATCAGAGTCAGAGGGAAAGCACAGATCCTCTTACCGTTGTATCTTCTGATTCTGAACTCAGAGGGAAGTACAGGGTCTTCAGAGTTTCTTGCTTCTGGACAGCAGAGTTTCCACTATTCAGCTTCTGGATCTTCAGAGTCTTCTACACCATCAGAACATCTGAGCCTTCAGTGTTTCTTGGTTGTCAGAACTTCTGGATCTTCAGAGCTTCTAGTGATTGAGTCCACATCAGAGTTTGTGTAGCTTCAGAACTTCTGAAGCTTTTCCACTGTTCATATTGAACATGGTCAATGCGAAAGCGTTGCTTGGTCACTCTTTATGCACAGTGCTTCTGATTTGTGTGGGATTGAATTGAGTACAGAGCCTGTAAATAGCACACTCAGAAAAACACGTTAGAGTACCACAATTGTTCATATCAAAAGGTTAACTTGTAATCATCAAAACATAGAGTTGTACTACCAGATCAAAACTTGATCTTACAATCTCCCCCTTTTTGATGATGACAAAACTAAGATTTTTGATGAACAATTCTTAATCATTAAACTGAATTCACTCAGAGTTTAGAGATATAGAATAAGACTTATCCTGATGTGAATAGTTTATCTTGCTCATTCTGAATTCAAGTCACTGCTTGATTCTGAGCTTAGCTCCCCCTGAATCTAATACTTGATGAAAACGTTAGAAAAGTCTAGATTCTGAGCTAAATAAAATAAGAGTTCAGAGTGAAAAACTTATGACATAGATGAATTAGAGTAATCAGAGCGCATAAGTAATCAGAGTCAACGGACAAGGTATCAGAGTCTTGGGTATCAGAGTTAAACTAAAATCACTTCAGAAGAAGTGAAATGTATTCCTTGTATTTGCCCAGTGACACATCTATGGTCATAATGGTGGAACTCTTAAATTCTCCAAAAGAAAAAAATAAGTCACACTAACACATCTTACACATCAAAAACTGGGTTGTACTCCCCCTTTTTGTCATAAGCAAAAAGCTTGGGGTGTGAAAAACTTAGCTTGAAGTACAAGGTACTCCCCCTTAGAGAAGGTCTAAGTTTTAAGATAATTGAAACGATGCATGAATCAGAGTTAGGTGAAATAAATAGAAGAGTTAATGCACAAGAAGAACGTTTACCACCGGCCAAGGGAGTAAAGAAAGGGGTCAGTTACCAAGAACTTAACCTCGAGAAACTGTAGGAGCATTAACTTTCTGAGAGAAAGTGAATCCTATATAAAGCGATGGAGAAAGAGGGTAAGCTTCACAACTCGATCAAGTCCATAATCAGAAATGGCTTCATACAAGGTTGCACTAGAAGAGCTCAGAAGGAAGGCCTTTGAGGAGGACTTGTTCCTTAATATAAGGCATCCAGAGGGTACAAAAACCATATCGGAGCTGACGAGGGAACTGCTAGAAGAGGACCTGCGTCCAGAGTTGAGGAATGACTTAGAAGAATTCCTTGCCTTCTTGGAGGAAGTACAAGAACTCAGCCAGCTTGAACTGAAGCTGCTGGAAGAGAAAGAAGTCATAGAAAAGAAGCTCAAGACTTTAGAAGAAATTCTGGAGAGGGATGAGCTAAAAGACAGTCTCAACAACATCCAGTATACACTGGATCGTCTGGAGAAGAATAGGTCAGAGCAGCGCCAGGAGTGCAGGAGAATGAGGAAGGATCCTCCATTCTAGACTTAGAAAAAAAATGTATGATGTAAAAGAGAATGATTATGAATAATAAAAAAAAATTTGCAAACATAAAGTGAAAGAGTATATATATATATATATGTAAAGATAAACAGAACTAACAAAGCAAAAAAAATAACTAGAGAAGCTAAAGGAAAAAAGAAAAAAAATAACCAGAGATTAAAATAAAACTAAGT